>NC_091982.1:26850465-27167340 GCF_044704955.1 Pristiophorus japonicus
CTGCAGGGATTGTCTTGTGACAATCTCTAGGTCGGGCTCATTGTCCGAGTGCTGCTGAGCATCACTCAGGTGCGCACTCACCCTCCGGGGAGCTGGCCCCTGGGCTTCCCCTCCCCCGTGGCATTGCTGGAGGCCACTAGGTCCCGGAGCATCACCCACCTCCGCCTCCCCCACCACCCCTTGGTCAGCAACGCTGCTGGCCCCACTCTCCAATGGCGCAGCCTCCTGCGTGCGGTCGAAGGAGGTGTCGTCCTCCTGCTCCTCTTCGTCCTCTGGGTTGTCGCCATCATATTCACCCATGGAAGGTGCCCAAGAAGGCCCCGGTGCATCTGGCTGATCATCAGAAAGCATAAACCCAGAACAGCGGTTACCTGCAGTGGAGGGGGCCCGGAGCGGGAAAGGCATTCGTGAATGCCAGTCTCATGGAAATAGCTGCACGTTGATGGTGTCAGGGCCAAGTGTCCTGCAGGTCGCTGCAAAGGAACTCAACTTACCGTCACTCTCCCGAGGGGGGGTCGGCCACACCCACCGCCATTGCATCAACTTGGATGCCCGTCAGGGTAGCTATCCGTTCCTCCAATGGACTGAGCACTTGGAGGTCTGGCTCCCCTCCACCAGTCCGCATTTGCTCCCATCGGTTGTGTGCGAGCTTCGCCTGTAACATTAAACAGAAAGTCAGAGTTAGAGGCCTTCTATCAATGTGTCCCAAGTGCCTTACAAACTTTACTACATTTTACTCTATGACAGTCTTCACAGCTCGATGCAAGTACCATTCGCGACATGGACTTGCTGTGGCAATGGTGGGATTAGAGTGCCAGGACCTCACAGTAACGGGGAGGCTACCAACTTCAAGACGCATACGAAGACGGAGGAGTCAGCAACATGACGGATGAGTCTGCAGAACCGAGTAGCAAGGTTAACAGCGCATGCAGGCCCTTGCAATGGGTGAGGCTGCAAATGGGAACATTGACTGTGTCCTCACCCACTTAGAGCATGGATTCATAAAAACTACATTGAGCAGAGAGTGCACAGTGAGGTCAGAGCATAGAATGTTGAAGTTTGAAATTAAAGATACGCACCCTCGCTAGCCGCGTCAGGTTGTTCCACTTGTTTCTACATTGCATAGCTGTCCTTGATACCGTGTCACTCGCAGACACTTGCTCTGCTATCTCCCTCCCTAGCCTAGCCTTCGGTATGTTTGAGGTTGGGGTCTCCTACCAGCCTCTGTCCTCAGCACCTGCTGACACCTCTTCAGGGCATCAAGGAGTGCATCCAGTGCGGCATCTGTGAACCGGTGGGCATGCTGACAAGCTGCTGCTGACAAGGTCTGCCATGCTCACCGTCTGAGTGTGTGCGTAGGAAGCGAATATACTCACAAGGTATTGAGGCACCCAATCAACGCCTCAATTCAATCCAGGCGGCGCCTCTATGTCTGGATCCAAATGCTGCCTAAGTCCAGAATGTTGAGCCCACACATAACGGCCCATTTAGCGCAGCGTAGCACATCCAGGTAAGTGTGCAATGCCATGATTTTACACTATCAATTCTTCAGGCATCAACACTGAATTTCTCATTTGCGGACTGCACCTGAAGGGGGGCATTAAAAATTTCTCTCATGCGGTGACAACGTCTCAAAAATGGCGGTACTGAATTCTGACCCCAATATACCCACCATATTGGTTTGCATTCGAAGCTGCTTATTTAAAGTGACCAGAGATAGCTGTGGAGAGGCAATTTCTAACAAATTGGTGAGCCGAGGCAGGATTGTAAAAGGGTTAATTTGGTCAAAAAGAGTTGAGGACAGTTTTGGTTTATAAAGATACTAGGCATTGTTATCAGGATGGCAGCTGTGTATTTTAGAGACAAAGTTGCGAACAGTTTCTTGGATAAGTTAGGGGCCCCGGGGCCCAAGCGGAAATCGAGATAGTGCAGGGAGACGAGAAGAGCGAGAAGAGTTACTCTGAGATTTGGGGCGAGATAGCGTTCCAGGTGCAAAGAAATGTAAAGTTAATGAAGCCAGAAATAGGCTGGCTCACGCAGCTCATTTATGTGCCGTTCGCTTGTGATGCAATGTTGTACTCTTGAAAGAGAGAAATGCATTACTTGAAAGAGAGTTACAGACAGCACAGACACATCACAGCCTGTGCCCTTCTATGTCAAGAGCAAGCCATAGCAGATGAAGCATGACTTGCTTCAAGATGCACCATCAGGTCCATGAGGATAACAAGACTTTAGAAATTAAAATTTAATCCCGGAGTTCACCACTTGAGGACGCCAGTGTGGCCGAGAAAGAATAACTCAAGAAACCCCCTCTGGCGAGCGCCGACCACACTCAACGTCAATTATAAATCGTGAAATTGAAGGGAAAGTTGTTGCAGTCATCAGTCGCCTTAAACCCGGAATCTCATTATTATTTGGGACGATCTAACAAGAAAAGCCCAGTGCAATAATAACCCCATCTGCCAAAATAGTCCCTCACTCTTACGCATCCCCCTCTCTATCCAGGACAAACTGCCCCGGTAGAAACCAAGCAGGATATAGTCACTACTGGTTGAAACCAAGCAGGTTAATATCGTCACTACTACCACTCGATTTGGTGACCCTACACCCTTGGAGGATTAATTCGATAATGATACCTCCTCTATAGCCTAGAACCTGCCTCCAAATGAGGAAATATCTACGACCAGCAGCAGTTTCACCCCGTCGGAGTGCAAAGCACTGGCCGAAGACTTGGGGCAAATAAACTGGGGGACAAACTCAGTTGCCCGACCAACTGACTGGGGTGATTTCCATCGCTGTCACCCCGAGTTGGAATTGAAAATCTTAAAACAAATTCTGTTGGCAAATGCCTCACAGCAATTCAAAGCGTCACTCCCACGAGCAATCTATGATAACAGTAAGGGTTGGTGGAATGTCATGGATGCAATTTATACCCATTTGGGCATGAAATCAGTCAATTTTACCCATGTGGCTGGGGAATCCCGGCAAGAGGCTAATCGAGTGTATGATTTGTACGACCATTCCCAGGAAAACCGTGATGGTCAAGTGTTTTGGGAAACTGAAGGATTTAAACTGACAATCAACTAAGGGACATTCTTGGTATTACCGTCCATCAGGGAACCCCATGGGCTGATCTGTTGGACTCTTGCACTCGAGCTTGGGACCAAGTTAAATCGTCCCTCGCCCCTACTGAGTCCAAAGTGTTCGCGTTGGAGGGTCTTCTGATTCCACAGACCCCTCCCCAGCCGGGAGACAGACGCAACTTAATTTGTTATAACTGTTATAATCCCGGACATTATGCTCATGAATGCGGCTATAATCGATGTCCGAATAATGGCCCATGTTGCCAACCCACAACCCGTGAAGGTAGCAGGCCTAATTTGAACTCTGCAGCATCAAAGCAGCTAGAAAGCCTTTTGGCAGCAGTTGCGGCCATGAAACGCGATCAGACAAGGGGGCAAAACGTTTAATCTTTTACTCGTAGCAGAGTTGTGCTCCCAGACTCACGGGCGTCCACGGTGACCACATCTTCTCCTGCCTGGTGCAGGGAGGACAGACAACCCTATGTCCGGGCCACTGATCATGGAGGCCGCCACCATGTTATGTTTGTGGATTCCGGTTCCACCGTGACTATTTTACAATACCCCGCTCCCTTTTCCCATTTTGGCACCACCCTAAACCTTTCCGGCTTTAATGCTTCAATTCAGTTAGCTAATCCAGGATTGAGCTCCATAGTTTTGTCTGTTGATGGGAATGCCATTGAAATCCTGTCTCCTGTATGTATGGCCACCCATGACCAGAAAGGTATCCTTGGAAGTGACACGCTGTATAAACACCATGTTGTCCTTGACTACGCTAATAATTGTCTTTAGTGGTACTTTAATGAGGGTCCACTGACACCTATTTTGGATGCCCATTCGGTATATGTGATTGAAAAACCTGAGGGCTTCGCCCTTCCCGAGATTGAAGACCCTGTGGTCAATAAACAAATTTACTAATAAAATACGTCCAAACATGATTGTGGTAGAATGTCAGGAGATAAGGAGGTTAATGGATCCTCCCACTCTCCTGTTAAGCAGTATTCCATTCCAGCTGAGAGTAAACCTTATAGAAACATAGAAAATAGGTGCAGGAGTAGGCCATTCACCCTTCTAGCCTGCACCGCCATTCAATGAGTTCATGGCTGAACATGCAACTTCAGTACCCATTTTCTGCTTTCTCGTCATACCCCTTGATCCCCCTAGTAGTAAGGACTTCATCTAACTCCCTTTTGAATATATTTAGTGAATTGGCCTCAACTGCTTTCTGTGGTAGAGAATTCCACAGGTTCACCACTCTCTGGGTGAAGAAGTTTCTCCTCATCTCAGTCCTAAATGGCTTACCCCTTATCCTTAGACTGTGACCCCTGGTTCTGGACTTCCCCAACATTGGGAACATTCTTCCTGCATCTAACCTGTCTAAACCCGTCAGAATTTTAAACGTTTCTATGAGGTCCCCTCTCATTCTTCTGAACTCCAGTGAATACAAGCCCTGTTGATCCAGTCTTTCTTGATAGGTCAGTCCCACCATCCCGGGAATCAGTCTGGTGAATCTTCGCTGCACTCCCTCAATAGCAATAAAGTCCTTCCTCAAGTTTGGAGACCAAAACTGTACATAATACTCCAGGTGTGGCCTCACCAAGGCCCTGTACAACTGTAGCAACACCTCCCTGCCCCTATACTCAAATCCCCTCGCTATGAAGGCCAACATGCCATTTGCTTTCTTAACCGCCTGCTGTACCTGCATGCCAACCTTCAATGACTGATGCACCATGACACCCAGGTCTCGTTGCACCTCCCCTTTTCCTAATCTGTCACCATTCAGATAATAGTCTGTCTCTCTGTTTTTACCACCAAAGTGGATAACCTCACATTTATCCACATTATACTTCATCTGCCATGCATTTGCCCACTCACCTAACCTATCCAAGACACTCTGCAGCCTCATAGCATCCTCCTCGCAGCTCACACTGCCACCCAACTTAGTGTCATCCGCAAATTTGGAGATACTACATTTAATCCCATCGTCTAAATCATTAATGTACAATGTAAACAGCTGGAGCCCCAGCATAGAACCTTGCGGTACCCCACTAGTCACTGCCTGCCATTCTGAAAAGTCCCCATTTACTCCTACTCTTTGCTTCCTGTCTGACAACCAGACATGTCAGCACACTACCCCCAATCCCATGTGCTTTAACTTTGCACATTAATCTCTTGTGTGGGACCTTGTCGAAAGCCTTCTGAAAGTCCAAATATACCACATCAACTGGTTCTCCCTTGTCCACTCTACTGGAAACATCCTCAAAAAATTCCAGAAGATTTGTCAAGCATGATTTCCCTTTCACAAATCCATGCTGACTTGGACCTATCATGTCACCTCTTTCTTAATGCGCTGCTATGACATCCTTAATAATTGATTCCATCATTTTACCCACTACTGAGGTCAGGCTGACCAGTCTATAATTCACTGTTTTCTCTCTCCCTCCTTTTTTAAAAAGTGGGGTTATATTGGCTACCCTCCATTCGATAGGAACTGATCCAGAGTCAATGGAATGTTGGAAAATGACTGTCAATGCATCCGCTATTTCCAAGGCCACCTTCTTAAGTACTCTGGGATGCAGTCCATCGGGCCCTGGGGATTTATCCCATCAATTTCCCCAACACAATTTCCCGACTAATAAAGATTTCCCTCAGTTCCTCCTCCTTACTAGACCCTCTGACCCCTTTTATATCCGGAAGGTTGTTTGTGTCCTCCTTAGTGAATACCGAACCAAAGTACTTGTTCAAATGGTCTGCCATTTCTTTGTTCCCCGTTATGACTTCCCCTGATTCTAACTGCAGGGGACCTACGTTTGTCTTCACTAACCTTTTTCTTTTTACATATCTATAGAAACTTTTGCAATCCGCCTTAATGTTCCCTGCAAGCTTCTTCTCGTACTCCATTTTCTCTGCCCTAATCAAACCCTTTGTCCTCCTCTGCTGAGTTCTAAATTTCTCCCAGTCCCCAGGTTTGCTGCTATTTCTGGCCAATTTGTATGCCACTTCCTTGGCTTTAATACTATCCCTGATTTCCCTTGATAGCCACGGTTGAGCCACCTTCCCTTTTTTATTTTTACGCCAGTCAGGAATGTACAATTGTTGTAGTTCATCCATGCGGTCTCTAAATGTCTGCCATTGCCCATCCACAGTCAACCCCTTAAGTATCATTCGCCAATCTATCCTAGCCAATTCACACCTCATACCTTCAAAGTTACCCTTCTTTAAAGTTCTGGACCATGGTCTCTGAATTAACTGTTTCATTCTCCATCCTAATGCAGAATTCCACCATATTATGGTCACTCTTCCCCAAGGGGCCTCGCACAATGAGATTGCTAATTAATCCTCTCTCATTACACAACACCCAGTCTAAGATGGCCTCCCCCCTAGTTGGTTCCTCGACATATTGGTCTAGAAAACCATCCCTTATGCACTCCAGGAAATCCTCCTCCACCGTATTGCTTCCAGTTTGGCTTTGGCTAGCCCAATCTATGTACATATTAAAGTCACCCATTATAACTGCTGCATCTTTATTGCATGCACCCCTAATTTCCTGTTTGATGCCCTCCCCAACATCACTACTACTGTTTGGAGGTCTGTACACAACTCCCACTAACATTTTTTGCCCTTTGGTGTTCTGCAACTCTACCCATATAGATTCCACATCATCCAAGCTAATGTCCTTCCTAACTATTGCATTAATCTCCTCTTTAACCAGCAATGCTACCCCATCTCCTTTTCCTTTTATTCTATCCTTCCTGAATGTTGAATACCCCTGGATGTTGAGTTCCCAGCCCTGATCATCCTGGAGCCATGTCTCCGTAATCCCAATCACATCATATTTGTTAACATCTATTTGCACAGTTAATTCATCCACCTTATTGCGGATACTCCTTGCATTAAGACACAAAGCCTTCAGGCTTGTTTTTTTAACACCCTTTGTCCTTTTAGAATTTTGCTGTACAGTGGCCCTTTTTGTTCTTTGCCTTTGGTTTCTCTGCCCTCCACTTTTCCTCATCTCCTTTCTGTCTTTTGCTTTTGCCTCCTTTTTGTTTCTCTCTGTCTCCCTGCATTGGTTCCCATCCCCCTGCCATATTAGTTTAACTCCTCCCCAACAGCACTAGCAAACACTCCCCCGAGGACATTGGTTCCGGTCCTGCCCAGGTGCAGACCGTCCGGTTTGTACTGGTCCCACCTTCCCCAGAACCGGTTCCAATGCCCCAGGAATTTGAATCCCTCCCTGCTGCACCACTGCTCAAGCCACGTATTCATCTGTGCTATCCTGTGATTCCTACTCTGACTAGCATGTGGCATTGGTAGCAATCCCGAGATTACTACTTTTGAGGTCCTACTTTTTAATTTAGCTCCTAGCTCCTTAAATTCGTTTCGTAGGACCTCATCCCTTTTTTTACCTATGTCGTTGGTACCAATGTGCACCACGACAACTGGCTGTTCTCCCTCCCTTTTTAGAATGTCCTGCACCCGCTCCGAGACATCCTTGACCCTTGCACCAGGGAGGCAACATGCCATCCTGGAGTCTCGGTTGCGGCCGCAGAAACGCCTATCTATTCCCCTCACAATTGAATCCTCTATCACTATAGCTCTCCCACTCTTTTACCTGCCCTCTTGTGCAACAGAGCCAGCCACGGTGCCATGAACTTGGCTGCTGCTGCCCTCCCCTGATGAGTCATCCCCCCCAACAGCACTCAAAGCAGTATATCTGTTTTGCAGGGGGATGACCACAGGGGATCCCTGCACTACCTTCCTTGCATTACTCTTCCTGCTGGTCTTCCATTCCCTATCTGGCTGTGGACCCTTCTCCTGCGGTAAGACCAACTCGCTACACGTGCTACTCACGTCATTCTCAGCATCGTGGATGCTCCAGAGTGAATCCACCCTCAGCTCCAATTCCGCAACGCGGTCCGTCAGGAGCTGGAGGCGGATACACTTCCCGCACACGTAGTCGTCAGGGACACCGGAAGTGTCCCTGAGTTCCCACATGGTACAGGAGAAGCATAACACCCGACCGAGCTCTCCTGCCATGACTTAACCCTTAGATACACTTAAATTGGCAACAACAATGTTAAAATTTACTGACTGATATAAAAAAGAAAAAGAAAAGCTACTCACCAATCACCAGCCAATCACTTACCCCCTAGGCTGTGACGTCACCTTTCTGTTTCTTTCTACTTCTTTTTTGCCTTCTCCCTGTAGCTGCACAAGTTCGCCTTTTATAGGCCTCTGCTGGTCCCCGGACTCACGCCTCAGCGACCACGAACTCCCGCTACCTCTCGCGGCCTTTTATAGGCCTCTGCTGGTCCCCGGACTCACGCCTCAGCGACCACGAACTCCCGCTACCTCTCGCGGCCTTTTATAGGCCTCTGCTGGTCCCCGGACTCACGCCTCAGCGACCACGAACTCCAGCTGCCTCTCGCGGCCTTTTATAGGCCTCTGCTGATCCCTGGACTCACGCCTCAGTGACCACTTATGTTTGATCTACTATTGATTCGTTGTTAAAGGAGGGTATTATCGCACAGGCACTTTTACCACCAATTCTCCAACCTAGCCAGTTAAGAAACGAGACGATAAACAAATGGTCAAGTATGTTGCCAATGTGTCTCATGGCTATTAGATGCACCCCGCATAGCACAACGATTATCTCACCCTACCAGGCTATGACCGGGCGACTAATGCGAAAGCGAGCCCAGTGTATGCGTAAATAACAGACAAACTGAGCCAGGAGTAAAGTAACTTAAACTGTGTGCACTATACAACAACCCAAAATGGAGTCTCAAACCGGCATGAACCAGAATGAATACAGCAACTGTGAATAGCTCCCGCAGGATCCTAATGCCCGTCCAGTGAGCTGTAACAACTAAATATAGAGTATGAACACAACATTAACCTCTTCAACTGTACCCTTGGTACAGGGAATTTCCAACCAAAAATGGCTTGAAATAATTTGTTAATTTTGAACATTCGCCAGTTCTGACGAAGGGTCACAGAACCGAAACAGTAACTCTGTTTCTCTCCACAGATGCTGCCTGACCCACTGAGATTTCGAGTATTTTCTATTTTTATTATAGAACAAACTAACATGTTTGTAGCCACATAAACAGACAAATCAAAAAGCCAGGCAAAGAAATACTTCGACAAGAAAGTTCGACCATTTGAGTATCAAGTGGGAGATGTAATGGTATTAAACTATGGGAAGAGGCAACATTGCTTTGAACCCCTTTCTGATTATTGACAGAGCATGTCCTTCGGTTTATTGGGTGCAATTCCCTGGGAAAAAGGGGAGGACCAAGGTGGCTAAATGGTACCATATCAATCATTGAAAACTGTGAAAGAATAAATATTGCATATTTTACCTTAAAGAACCAATTAAGAATGATAATGAAATATGCAACACGCTGTATCGTTATCAAACCCTCCTGCTGGGGGTCATCATATACATAAAAGACTTGAACGCTTCTCCAATTTCTACGAACTGGGTGGAATACTACAATACAACCAACAGCGAGGGTATATCATGTCGAGGTTTGAAGGAAATATGCAAAATTTATATGCGAGGGATGTTTACCTTTGGTTCCTGAAGGAAGTGGAGTTCAGGTACAATTACACTGCAGCACAGAGGGATACAACCTAGAGACCCCAGAAGGCAAAGCCCCAGGATGGTACCAGAAGCTATCCACAGCATTGGTTAAAACGGGACTAATGAGATACCCTATGAAGTAAAAAGCGAAAAATGGGACATTAAGAAATATGATTTGAATTGACCATCTTTTTGGTTGAGACATGTGTGTGAATACCAGTGGAAAGCCAAGTGGCAAGACAATAATACGAGAAATTAGTGTGTTAGTAATGGAGGTGTAATTGTAATAACACAATAAAGAGAGATCACGGTAAATAAAACCAGTAATAGGAAAGGAAACTGTCCCGAAAAAACAGAAGGTTCCGATAATGGTTTCGTAGTCACTTTCACCCATGAGAGTCTGTATAGTGATGTTAGATATGAGGTTGTCCCAGTGATATCTAATCTTTCAGCAGTCCAAATGCCAAAGGGTCTGTGCAACTATACACGAGCTATCTGGTGAGGCAAACAGGTAAGGATTTTGCTGAAAGGAATGCGGGAAAAGACAGTGACGAATCTTGACCCCAGATTGATGGACAATGGTACGGACCAGTGGTAGGGGGAGGAAATGGTATAAGTAAGTTGAGAAATAGGCAAGGATTGAGAGAATGGATAGGGATAGGAGTGACAGCAGGAGCTGCAGCATGGAATAGAACAGACATAGACAAGTAACTATTACTCTGCAGCTCGAGGCCCTAGAGGCAGTGATAAAATTCGGACATCCGATTCCACCACTACTTCTCAGTTTAAAGTCTATTATTGAAAGAAGTAGTACCTCCCAAAAACACTTGGTTAAAATGCAGCAAGACAATGCCCACATTGAGAAAGCAATGAGCAAGTTAGGGGACTACGGGCTAGATTTTACACTTTTGTGCAGATCGCCCAAAAATGGGCAGTATTTTCGGTGTGGGCGGTAAAAATGCATTTTCAGATCGCCGGCTTATCACCCATACTCAAAGCCCCTAGTCTCCATTTTTGAAATTGGGCGTTACCGCGAGCGATATGAAATGGGCGTTAGTGTTAAATCTCTCTGACCTCCTGCCGTAAAATGTCGCCATCCTTAGCAACGGCATGGCATCGCTCGATGCCCGCGATTCAGGAGGTCAAGGGTCATCGTGACATGCGCAAAAGAGAAGACAGAGAGGGAGGGAGGTGAGAGGGAATAAAAGCGTGTGTGGGTGTGGTGTGGCTGTTTTGGGAGGAAGGAGGGAGAGTTTAGAGCTTTAGAGCAAATAGGGAAACAAAAGTTAGCTGTTACCAGCCAGATATTTGCCCGAATTTGGCCTATAACGGAGGGAGAAGGAGGAGGCATCACAGCACACTGTGGAGACTGAAGCACGCGAGAGCAGTGAGGTGGGAGAGGAGCACATAGGAGGGCACAAAAGAGCGAGGAGGTTCTCAGACGAGGCAAATGCCTCCCTCCTGCAGGAGGTCGAGTCACGCTGGAGTGATTTGACCCAGGGAGGGAGTGGGAAGCCCACCCCAAAGGTCTCCAGAAGATATGGGCCGAGATAGCAGAGGTGGTCTCGTCGGCGGCCAATGAGGTTCGTGAGGGCAACCAATGCCACAAACAATGGAACGACCTTGTCGGATCCACAAGAGTATGTATTACATTTATTTACATGTACTAATGTATTTATATAATTTGATTTGTAAGAGTCATGAGTGACTATCGGCAAATGTGAGGTCTTTCACTTTTACCGGGAATGCTGTAGTCAAAACCTGCAGTCACGGTGCCCGGCTTTAGGTAAAAAATGATAATTATCATAATAATCATGGATACTTCTGTCGGTTATGTGTTGTATCAGTCTCTGTGACAGTACCTAGCAATGATATCACGCGATGATCTCATGCCAAGTCGTCCTGTCACCTTTTACAGAAGAAGTTTTCGACGATGAGGTCTGTGCAGAGGTGAACGGGTGGGGGGCCACCAGTCCCCAGCGACATCACTGAGATGGAGGAGCGGGTGTTCGCACTCATGGGGAAGCACACCCGGACAGCCACGCAAGCATCTGCAGACCCTAAAGTGAAGCAATGTGAGTAAAGTTTACACCATTGCGTGATCCAAAATCAATAGATGCCACACTCACTCATATCTGAACAATCATATATGATAGATGATTTCTAAAATTGGCGTAGAAATAATGCTGGCCTAATGAAAATCATTGCAATGCACAATGTGTTGATAGTCATAAAATGTGATGTCTATGATGATCTTCATAGCAGTGATGCTTTTGTCGTGCATATGCTGTACGTAGTGCTGGAATCACCTTGTGACCCTAGTGGCCCCTTCTCCTCTAATAACATCATTCGTGTTTTGCAGCTCAGCCAGCAGCGTGACCCCAGGCAAGACCACAGAAGCCAGAAGGTGGGGGCATGGGGCTGGACTCGCTGAGAAGCACTGATTTTCGCCCGTCAATCCACTGGATGAGAGCACGGACTTCGACAAACCTGCATCGCCACGTTCCAGAAGCCATTCCACTCGAACGCCATCTAGTGCTCCTCCGGTCATTCCCGTCTCCACTCTGGAGGTACCGGCCCCAAGCACCTCGCCACAGGGCACCCCATTTGTCCACAGGACGGTGGCGACCCCGCAGAGGTTTCGTGGACGTGGCAGGTCTGGTCCACGAGTGCGACATGAGAGCAGAGAGATGATACAGTTGTCCAGGAGGACTGTAGACATTGGTGACCAGCTCCTCGATGCATTGGGGGGCATATCCCAACAGCTGGCTGTTGTAAACAACTGTCTTGCTCTTTTCGCTTTGTTGCTTTTAACGTTGAATTATCCGCACACATTCAGTTGTAGTAAAGGCCGGATCTTTATTTAGACATTCAGACATTCACAAGCCAACAACTCTGCTTGCAAAGGCAGCTCTTCCAGAAGTTACACGCCTTTCGAGATTCCAGTGTCTCTACAGACCAAGTGTCTCTCCAGTCCATAAGTGTCTGTGTGACAAAAGCCAGTTCCACCTTTTATATTTAAAAAGCCTTTGAACTCTTAGTCTTTGCATTTAGACAATTATGACTAGCTGCTTTCTGAATCGTTTAACATACAGACTATTATTCCCACCGTAACAAGGTACACAAATACTTAACATTGCTTGTTTAACCGACAGATGTCATTAAATAGTAACAAAGGTACAATCAAATACTTAACATGCAGAATTGTTACCTCGCATAGTAACAAAGTTACACTCAAATGCTGTAAGGGGTTAGCTTTCCCTTCTGACCTTATATGAGCGGTTCCGAATCGCTCCCACACTCTTGGTTCTCGACACTGGAATTATGAAGGGACTGTGACAGACTTGGACAGACAATCGGTTTCAAGGTAGGAAGCAGGTATGGCTTTATTGTGTTTAAAAAGAAGTAAAAGGCACACCTTTAATAACACACACACAGACCAATACACACTGAAGGGTACAACACATTGAATAAAATGTCAAATTACAGCCTGTGGGGAAAAGAATGCAGCTTAAACTCTAAATGGGGTAAAAAGGAGAATGCCGATACATTTACACAAGTTATCCCAGCCTCCCCGCTCCCAATTCCCCTAACTAACTAAGTTATAGCTCTGAGGGTTCAGGGGCTATGCTCACCAATCCCTTTAGTCAGTTGCCGGTGAATCACGGTTTCGGGGTTCGCTGCACTTGGCCTTCTAGGTTAGCCGTACCCCGGACAGAGGAGAGGACTTCGGACTGCGTAGTCTTTGGTTGGGGTGCGTCCGTTGATGCGCTAAGTTGCGTTTTGGATGTATGGGGTAAGTGCCCACTTTCTTTAGTTTTAGTTAGTCCTTTTAGGTAATTTCTCACCCGTTGGCCGTTCAGAAGTAGATTGTAGAGTGGAAATAAATGTCGATTCTTCGTTTTTTGCTGAGTTGGTTTTGGGTGGTCATTTCGCTGGTTGTGGTAGCCCGGGTTTGTCAATTTGGTTGCTGACAACCTTCCATTTCGTGGGCCTCGTGCTCAGTCGGTCCTTGACGGTTTCTTGTAGGTTCCTTCATTATTCCATTTCTTCACTCCGACTGCTTGTGTTTGTCTCTGTGTTCCCATCTGTGTCTTGCTAGTTTTGTGTTCTGTTTCTCTCCTGTGTTCTGCCAGTTTCTGTGTTCTGCTAGTCTTTCCTTGTAAAACTGGGGGATAGATATATCCCCCAAAAAAAGGCTCCGTTATCTCCCATCAAATCTCTTGGGCTCTGTTTAAACTGTTCTGTCCATTGATTTTCAAATATCTCCTTTGTCAGCAGTAACTCGATTAGGGTGTGAGAATGTGCTATCACTGGTTTTGCATTGTTTTAAGATTGTCCAGTTTCTTGACCATGATTTCCATTGTACTTGATTGGGTAATTCGATTATCTCTTAGGGGATGAATAGCCTGGGGTCTTTAATACACGAATTTGCTTCAGACATTGGCCCCACCTCCTGTATTTGGTAACTCTTTTTCGCAGCCAAAATGTTGTAGAATCTTAAAATTGATATGCTCCTTCCCATAGATGTTTAGGGGATCTCAAGCTTCTGTAATTTAGGTCCATTTTGAATTCCCTTTCCTATGAGTCCAAACACTGGGGGGGGTCTCCATGAATGCATCCCCTTTTATCCCCTGCAGGCTTTGCCTGCCCCTTTAAACTCATTTTAAAAACCCAGAAAGGGATTCTTCTCCTCTGCAGGGGAAAGGTACCTGGGATTTTTGCGAGATATTGGTAAATTCTACAATGCTTAACATACAAACATCATCAAATCGCTTAGTCATGAATTTCCATTATTCCCACTGTCACAAGGTACTCAAATATTTAACAATGTCCAGTTATTCATTTCAATGGCTGGAAGGCACCACATTGTCTCTTTTCTATCCAAACTTCCAATAATCTTGATTTTTAATCCAAACTTCAGACCGTGTGCTGAAGCAAAGGGTTCAGAAATGCGGGACTGTGCTCCCACATTCCCCACCACTTCTCTTCGCCTCTCTACAGGTCTTATCTGGGTAACATACATTTGCATGGTCACTCGAGCTTGTTCAACAGCATTGTCCAGTTGTAGTCCTTGTTTTCGAACACGACATCCGCAGTAACTCAAAATGACCAGCACGATCAGCTGAAACAGCACCAGCATAAGAACAGGGTGTATCATTGTGTTCATCACACCTGTTGCTGTTGGGCTTCATCCAAACAATGACTCCCACCAGCTTACATGTCCAACCTGGTCCAAAGTTGTGAGAATGTTCTCGATTTCCGCAGTGTGATCGTTAATGTCCACAATAATTGCTTGATTCAAAATCTGTTGCTGTTGAAATTTTGTATTCCGTTTCCGCGTTTCTTTCTTCCAAATAGCAGCATGCTTAGGGTCAAAGTAGGGTTGCTGTAGATTCAAATTCTCAGGATGCCATTTTAAAGTCCATTGGTCTATGATCACCATATCCATTTTCACTTAAAAGTCAACTTTCAATTTTTGATGTTTTCTACTGAATTCCATGCTGTTTACATTCAGAAATGTAAACTGGCAATCAGTGTCTTCGACCAAGTCTGTTGCCCTCTGCACAGGTTTTAACATTTTTTTCTTCTTTATGGGAGAATTGTAACAACATAGAGTAAAGGATGATGGAAATACTGAGTAGTCAGTTGAGAGTCCCAGTCTTTCTCTCAGTTCACCCTTCGGAACTGCTGTAATTTCCTCTCTTGACATTTGCAACGCTCCAACTTCTGTCTCGCATCCTTTAAGATCATGTTCGTAACTCCCACATTTGAGCTTTTCACTGAACATCATCTCATCAGTTCTGAGGCAGCTCATTCCTGCAGAAACTTTAAATGTTTCTGGACAAGCTTCTCCCACTGCTTTCATCTCTGACTGTTCAGTAACTGCTCCTCGTGCATCTGGGGTGTTGGGGTACTGTCTCTGAAGAGGGGATTCCCCTTCCTCCAGGTGCACCTCAACCTTCATTTGTCCGGCAGACCCTGTGTCAGTTACCCGCTGCCCATCCACACATGCCTCGATAAGGGTATGGCCACCCCTATCCTGAAGTAAGGGCCCGAAAGAAACAACGTGTGTGGTTGAGGCACGGCATCCCTATAGGAATCCTCCCTCACCTGCGGAATCTACCCCTGACCTCAGCAACTGAACCGAGGTATCATTCCTGTCTGTGACTCTAGCTTCTCTTTCCTGATTCTTCAACTTTTCTTTTAACTTTTCTAATTCTTTAGCCAGTCTAACCCTGTCCTCTATCAACTGATGAGTCGGGATCCAGGCACCACCTGGTCCTGCTCTTTTTATGCGACTCCTCACGGGATTCATCCACTCAGGCCCTTCTGCCTTCCATTGCTATAACCCCCGTCTCACTTCCATGACTGAAATTCCTGCAGCGCTCTGATACAAGCTTTCTACTCTTGCCAACCATTTATCAAAAGTATCGTCCCCGCCCCAGGCATCTACTTCCAGAACTACTGAAGGGGGTAGGAGAGTCAAAATGATCTCTCTATGTGTATCATCCCTGTAATGACTGATAGCAATCCAATTAGTTCCCAAAATTTTACATAACTGGAATATACATTCCCCAGCTTCCCTGGGTCCTTCCCCTGGTAATAATGCAAGCCGCTTTATTAACTGTGGCCCTGAGTGAGTTCCAAAGATTGCAGCTATTATTCTACCAAGCAGGGACCGGTTTGAAGTTGTTTCAAAACCTACTACCTTTCCTCGGTGATTCCCTAAAGCTCACAGAATCATGTGAACTCTCTGTTTCTCTGATATGTTCCCTAACTGCCACCATCCCAGAATATTACACCACCATTGGGCAAACTTATTAAGGTCCTGAAGGGATGCAGGTCCCACTTCACGAAGGATAGCTCTCAGGTCCTGTAACTTTACCCCTCCTCGCTCATACCAGGAATCCCCCAAACCACTTCAGGTAGTGTTCCCTCCACGAGCTCTATAGGGAGTAGAGGAATCACGATCCTTCTCTCGCCTTGTCTGCCCAAAAGTGCTTCCCCCACTCTCCACATTACCAGAAGGTCATGTGTAATGTTGCGGGGTGTTAAGCGTCTGAGGAAGCGAAGAGGCATCTAACTGCACGGCCTCCGTACCTAACATTGCCACGCAAACCACACGGGTTCAAGGCTTCGAAGTCGGAGGAGGCAAAGGAGCTGCGATGGGAATGGTGGGAATTCTCCCTGTCCCTAAATCCCCTTTTCAACTCTCAGATTTGGAGAATCCTCCGAATACCACCCAGCTTTATCAATTGCTGGCTCCACTGGGCAACCTAATACCACCATCTGCTGCAGCTTAGATATTTATTTCTCTAGATCTTGATTACGGTTCTGTTCATCAGCAAGATGCTGATCCAGCATCAGAACAGTCCTGGCTGCCCCGAATGCCTGAAATCGCCAATTCTCCAGTTCTTTCCTAGCTGCTGTTAGCTGCTCTGTGAGTTCTGAAACTTCTCTATCTCTAGCCTCAGCCCCTTCTCCTAACTTTTGAATCTCCAGCATTAGATACTGTAACACTAATGCTTTTCTCTTTTTAATCACTTTTTAACCCAAACACTTTAATCTTTTTTAACTGGACACTCTCCACTAAAGACTGCCGTGTCTCTCTCCATCCTCCTGTCTTCGTTTCCTGCCTTATCCCATAAGGTCCTTCTTTCGACTCAGTTTCGACCGGAACTCATCTGGAATATCCCCTCATCCTCCCATTACTAACTGGCGATCTCTTTAAGTCACGACAACTAAGAGAATGCTCACCCAACGAACTAATGTGTGGGAAACACTTCTTCAAAAAACTCAGCCAATAAACTTTTGAAAGTCATGTTGGAATCTGCGAACAACTCAGCCAACTTTCTGTTTCATGTAGGGGTCTTCGAATAAGCCAACAAACTTTTGAAAATCATGTCAGGGTCACCAAAATGTTGTAAACGGCTGTCTTGCTCTTTTCACTTTGTTGCTTTTAACGTCGAATTAATCGCACACACTTAGTTGTAGTAAAGGCCGGATCTTTATTTAAACATTCAAACAGCCACAAGCCAACAACCCTGCTTGCAAAGGCAGCTCTTGCAGAAGTTACACACCTTTTGAGATTCCAGTGTCTCTACCATCTAAGTGTCTCTACAGTCCATAAAAGTCTGTATGACAAAAGCCAGTTTCATCTTTTATATCTAAAAAGCCTTTGAACTCTTAGTCTTTGCATTTAGACAATCATGACTAACTGCTTTCTAAATTGTTTAACATACAGACTATTATTCCCACCATAACAAGGTACTCAAATGCTTAACATTGCTTGTTTAACCTACAGATGTCATTAAAAAGTAACAAAGTTACACTCAAATACTTAACATACAGACATCATCAAATCGTTTAGTCATGAATTTCCATTATTCCCACTGTAACAGGGTACTCAAATATTTAACACCCAGACAATGACCAGTTACTCATTTCAATGGCTGGAAGGCACCACATTGTCTAACAGTCTCTTTTCGATCCAAGCTTCCAATGTTCTTGTTTTTTAATCCAAACTTCAGACCGCGTGCTGAAGCAAAGAGTTCAGAAATGCGGGACTGTGCTCCCACACTGGTCACCATGTTTCGTGGATGACGGAGGCTCTGGAGGCGATAGCCAGGAACACTGCTGGCTCAGGCCTCCCAGTGGTCTCGGAGCGCGGCATTTCACCCCTAGGTTCCGCACCACCACTGCGAACGACAGATAAGAAGCCGGACCAAGATCCTGCTTGGCACCCCCCCGCTCCCGTACAACCGCTGCCTCTGCCTTCATCCTCCCCAATGAGGCACCGCTTGAGGAGCTCTTCGGCCAGGCGGCATGGAACGAGGAGGGGCTAGGAGTAGAGGTGGGGAGAAGAAGGGGAGGGGTGGGAAGGAAAGTGAGGTGCATGTCCGCAGGCGGTGGCTGTGTTATATCTCCATCTGGTTGTATGCAATTTGTTGTAATGTATTGGGGGAGGGGATTTGTATTCTGTGTTGCTGGACATGATGAGCATTTGATTGGTGTCAATGGTGGAAAAACACCTGCGATTTTAAAAATGACGTCCACACTGCTGTGATTCGTTCAGAACAGTGTGAGCGGTGTTTTGGGCGAGCGATATTGTGGGCGAGATGTGTGCAAGGTGGTGAAAATGATGCTGGGCGATCTCCTGGGCGTTAGTTTCGGCAAATGTGATCCTAAAGACAAAAAAAAGTAGGCGGGCGGTATTATCGAATCTCAGCGTTAATTACGTGCGGAGACTAACGCTGGACGATATTATGGACATTGATTTTGCCCATTCTGATGATTCCGCCCAAAAAAAGTGGGCGGACATTATTATTTTTTCCCAGCGTTACGTACATGGGAAAAGTAACGCTCAGCGATAAGTGTCTGAAAAATGGGCGTCAGTTTTCATTTTGTGGCTAAATAGGCGATATATGGGCGTTATATGTCATTTCAGCAGTAAAATGGACGTTAAGAGGGCATTATCCATGCAAAGAAGGTGGAAAATCTAGCCTTATAAGTGGTGGGAAGTAGCCTATAATGCTAGTTAACATCTCTGGGCATGAATGAAATTAGTAGCCCTAGTAATAGCTCAATGCCTGGTTTTAATAGTTCTAAATATGTCATGTCACTTGAGATGCTTGACATGCCGATTGAACCGTCGAACCAATAATCTAGAGTTGGCACAGTTGCTAGAGGTTCGTAAATGAGAGGTTGAAATAGTTTTCTCCCTCTCAAGGTGGGGACTGTTAGAAACTAAAGATGCCTAAAAATGTATATGGTTATGTGATTAAAACTGTGACGTGAAGAATACTGTGTTTATATCGTTGTTTGAACTGGAGCCGAAAAGTCTTCTCAGACCAGATAGATGCTAAGAAATGCTAATGTCTTGGTTTCCTGTGGATAGTATGGCTTCTTTGTACTATATACAATCTCCCTGTTGCTAAGTGATTATCTGTTGTTTTTAAGTTAAGACTTGAAACGAACCCTGGGAAAGGATACATAAAGAAAGACATGCAGCCAAATTGAGAGAGAGGGCGAGAAAGCGAGAGCGCGGAGAGAGAGGAAAGAAAGAGTTGTCACCCATCCAGCCTCTTTTTGATGTGGCTGTCCATTTTTAATATAAAACCAGGCAGCGGCAGTCCGATGCTCCTGGATGCTGTTATTTTTTTGGTCAGCACTGTGGGCCTGCAAATGTGTCATCACCTCCCAACTCCGTGTCCATCGATCTTGAAACTCTGTTTGATCACTCCAATCCAGCTTCTAGGCTTCTCATACCATGAAAGCGGCCTTTAGAAAAATTCACAAATGCTTTATCCCTCCAATCCTCCTCAACCCTTTCACAGTGTTCAATACAGTTGGCCATTCCTTCCTCCTCCAATGATTCTTCTCAGACATCCTGCTCCAAGGACCCTCCTTTCCATTCCTAACTATATCCAGATGCAGCTAGTGTACCCTTCGTCATCGACCTGAAACATTAACTCTGTTTCTCTCCACAGATGCTGCCTGACCCACTGAGATTTCCAGCATTTTCTGTTTTTATTTCCGATTCCAGCATCCACAGTATTTTGCTTTTGTATCTCAGACTGATGTTAGATGCTGATCGTGTCGTATCCACAACAGGAACAAGGCCCACCATCATTAGCTGGACTATCAAGAAATTGTCTCCATGATTTGACAGAATGGGACTTCCCCAGTAACTATTCTTACAGCAATGATAGATCAACAGGTCTAAAGTGAAAGTCTTCTTTCTTCACTTTCTTCTTTCTTTATTAGAGGAACATAGGAACAGGAGGAGGCCATTGAGCCCCTCCAGCTTTATTCTGTCATTCAGTGAGATTATGGCTGATCTGTATGCTAACTCCATTTACATGCCTTGGCTCCAAATCCCTTAATAGCCTTGGCTAACAAAAATCAATTGATCTCAGATTTAAAATTATTAATTGAGCTAGCATCTACTGCTTTTTGTGGAAAAGAGTTTCACACTTCTGCCACCCTCTGCGTGAAGAAGTGGTTCTTAACAGTTTTTTCCCCTTGTCCTAGACTCCCCCACTAGTGGATAACAGTTGTCACTATCTAGCCAATCAATTCCTTTCAATCTCCTATAAACTTCAGTCAAATCAGACTTAACCTTCTATAACAAGCCTGTTTTGTGTAATCACTCCTCATAATTTTACCCTTCGAGTCCTGGTAACATTCTGGTGAATCTGCACTGCACTTCCTCCAAGGCCTTCTTTCTAAGATGTGGTGCCCAGAACTGTACACAGTACAGATCGCAAACCAGTAAGTCTGTGTCTTAAGACAAAATAAGATGGATGCTTTAGACACAAATTTTATTATCTCTCCCACCCATCCCTATAAAACAAATAGTTTTATAACAAATATAGTCACTGCTGGAAATACACAGTAAGACTATCAGCATTTGAAAGAGAAAAGGTTAATGTCATGCGTGCAGACAGTTTCTTCAGACTTTCTACCCAAAACCTGAACTAGTCTTTTTCAGATGTTGGTGAATGTATTTCCAGTATTTTCTGTTTTATTTCAAATTTCAAACATTTACTGTTTTTTCTTTTCATCTCTATAGTGCAGAAACAAATATTGGGTGAGCCAATGCGGAATGTTGACAAATATTTTATATATCATGCGCTACCTCACGAATGGAGAGAGTTTGTATAATTGAAGTTGAGAATGTTAAGGAGCAACCTGATAAAGGACTTGAAGCGTATGGACTATTATTCAATACATAGTGATTGTTTACAATGGTCAGAAAAACAGTAACGAGAGGGAAGAAACTTATCATCACAAAAAGAATCATCATCGACCTCACAAACAAACCAAATGCTTATTTCATAAATTCAGAATTTATAAAGTGTTATTCAAAATACTTGTATAAATTGCTGAGTATAGTTAGCGTTCTGACTCTATTCTGGTTTCTGCAATTATCAGGGAGCGGGGGTGGGGGGGGAGGGAACAGATGCAGAAGCCAGGTGCAATAGCAAGAAATTCTTCTAATATTAGAACAGCAGGAGGATTGTCAAAATAGAATTGAGAACCCCCAAGGAGCTAAATGAGGTTGAAATAGAGGATAAACTAAATATAGTTAACATACTAAATGATTACTTGCTGAAGGTAATCACTAGAGACGACATTGGTAGAATGCCACACAACAGAGGAAGTTCTACAACTGAACATTATCGCTCTTCAGCTGCTGACTACTGCAGTCCAAGTCTTCTATCGTCACATTAACATGAACCTACCACGTTTTCTTTAGACCAGTGGCAAGGAAGACCCATTGCTCACTGGGCTTTCTGGCTGCCACCAGTTGTACTTCAGTGGGAGCGGCATAATTTGGGGTTCAGGTTATCATGCACAGATTTACCCATTTCATATGTCATGACAACACTACTCCATGTAAGTGGCCAAAATGCCACAGCCAGCCCTGATCATGCGGGGTATATTTGCCCCATCCCTACCACAGTACAGGCTGTTTATGAGAAGGACAACTTTACATTACAAAACTAAATGTGGCAGAGTAGCTCAGTAAACTAACTCTCCCAAACACAGGCTACAAGGTAAATGCAGCTTTAATAATTTGGGTATCACTTACAAAGAGATTCTAGACAGGCTCAAAACCAATAAACCCCAGGGGCACAGGTATATATCTGAAGGTACGAAGTGTGATTAGGGATAATATCTATGAAGTGCTCTCAGTTATTGTGAGAGTGTCAGTGAATACAGAGGAGCTCCTGGTGGATTGGAAACAAGCCAATATGTACCTATTTTTTTTTAAAAGGATCAAAACAAAGCTAGATAACTACAGGCCCATTAATCTGGAATCAAAACTGCCAAAATATTGGATTTAATCAATAAGGATAAACTTAGATTATCTCTATGAAAATACAGTCTCATAAGAGGAGATCCAGCCTAACCAATCTCCTTGACTTTTTTTTTCAGGGTGTTGAAATGCCCTATGATGCAACATGCTCAGACCTCCAGAACACTTTTGATAAACCTTTTGCATGAAAGGCTGCTACAGCAGCTTAAAAACCAGAAGAAAGATAAGGATTTGACTGCAAAAGTGCAGGTTAAAGAATTGATGTTGGGAGGGGGAGATGTATTGGCTTGTGCATCAGGAATCAGTGTTGGAGCCACTGCTGTTTCTAGTTTACAGAAGGATCTAGATTCAGAAATTAAATGCCGGATGTTCAGATTGCAGCTAATACGAAACCCTGGAGGGGGAGAAAAAAGTTAAGTCTGATGAAGCAGCCAGGAACTTCACAAGAACCCAGACCTGCCTCTGTCTGGGAGTTGGATAGGAGGCGATAGGTAGGTAGAGAATCAGGGATATGTAGATAGGCAGGAAAGTGAAATTGAGGTAGAAGATCAGCCATGATCTTATTGAATGGCGGTGCAGGCTCGAGGTTCCAAATGACCTGCTCCTGCTCTTATTTTATATAAGATGTAAAGTAGCTGCTGCAGGGCTCAGACACCTCCTGAAGTATGATGACTCAAGAGTCTGATAACTGTAAACTCACTCAACCTGATCCATCTTTATTCCAACCCGAGAGTGCCTACTTGACAAAGACACCCAGCTTATATACAGGTGACCAAGCACACATGTCACATGCATACAGCCCGATGACCTCCGACCGCAGCGCTCTCTGGTGACCCCCAAGCATTAAAAGATGGAGCAGCGTGCGGTGGCCCAGCCTGGAAATCGCCGCGGTCCCGGCCTGCAAGACCATCAGCAGGCCGGGGCCATTGGAGGGAGCAGCATGCGGCGGCATACCACTGCAGGGAGCAGCGCGTGCTGCTGCAGGAGGGCGACGGCTACGAAACCAGGTCGCTGATTGTAGTGCAGGCAGGCACAGCAGGAGGGGTGAAGGAATGGCAAGTGTTTGTAGATGGAAGTGACCGGGGCCCAGGAGAGGCGTGAATCTGGGGCCCAGAAGAGGCGAGGGCCCAGGGGCAGCATGGGCCAGCCTACACTGCAATATGTGTCCGCGCTCGATCTGTGCAGCAGAGCTGGTCTCCAGTTAGTCTTGGGTAATCCTTGCCACTGGACCAAGACCTAGCTCTGTCAAGCCCGTGTGGTGGCTGGTGTGCAACGGCCACCACACGTTAATAAAATCCACGCACAGGCATCTTCCACTCTTCACGATGTAGTTCGGGATCTGGAATATTAGGTCCTTCATTGAAACACCTGTGAACTCATCCCTTTTTGGCGTGGAAGCAAGTCATCCTCGCTTCAAGAGACTGCCTATGATATGATATGATAATACATAACAATATCCCCCTTTTAAAATCTTAACAACAATCTTTTTACAAATTAAGACGGTCTGGGACTTTCCTCTCTCGTCTCAGTTTAACTTTGGCTCTGGGTGAGCGTTCTGAGTCCGTTGAAACTGAGGGCTGAGTAGCTGATTTGATGGGAGTGGTCATGACCACATCAGAGACTGAAGGTTCAGAGTCAGTAATGTCAGCAGAGTCCTCTGATGAGTGAACAATGGTTGGTTGGTCACTGACTCGGTCCCAGTTCATTCGTGTGCCGCAATTTAACCTGGTCAAGGTGTTTCCTGCATGTTTGCCCATTCTTGAGCACGACAATAAACACTCTGTTACCCTCCTTGGCTGTAACAGTGCTGCCGATCCACTTTGGACCTTGACCATAGTTCAGTACAATATATATGACAACCGTCTCTGCAGTGAGCCCTGAGTTACATGTTTCATACTTTGTTTGATAGTTTGAACAGCACACTCTGCTTGACCATTAGAAGCAGGTTTCAATGGAGCTGATCTCACATGTCTAATACCATTGAGTTTCATGAACTCCTGGAACTCAAGACTTTGAAGCAAGATCCGTTGTTGTTCACAACAATGTCAGGCAAACCATGAGTAGCAAACATGATACGAAGGCTCTCAATGGTAGCTGTAGATGTGCTGGGTGACATAATAACATACTCTATCCATTTAGAATATGCATCTACGACAAAAATCATCTTTCTTAGGAACGGGCCCGCAAAATCAATGTGGATCCTCGACCATGGTTTGGATGGCCACGACCAAAGACTCAGTGGAGATTCCACTAGTACTTTACTTAGCTGCATGCAAGTACTGTACTGATGCACGCGCGATTCCAGATCAGAGTCAATTCCAGGCCACCATACATGAGACCTAGCAATGGACTTCATCATGACAATACCAAGATGAACTCTATGAAGTTCACGTACAAATTTTTCTCTACCTTTCTTAGGCATGATTACACGATTACCCCACAGTAAACAGTCTGATTGAATGGACAGCTCATCCTTGCGACGATTGTAAGGTTTGGTCTCCTCACGCATCTCCAAAGGTATGACAGACCAATCACCATGAGTACACACCATTTCACAACTGATAAAATAGGGTCATGGCTGGTCCAGATCCTAACTTGCTGAGCAGTGACAGAGGTTCCTTCACTCTCAAAAGCATCCATTACTAACAGTAGATCTGCAGGTTGAGGCGTCTCCATCTCAGATGTGGGTAAAGGCAGACGACTCAGTGCATCGGCACAATTCTCAGTACCAGGTCTATGACGGATGACATAATCATAGGCAGACAATGTCAGTGCCCACTTTTGAATGTGGGACAAAGAATTGGTATTAATACCTTTGTTTTCCGCAAACAATGAAATGAGTGGCTTGTGATCCGTTTCTAGTTCAAAACGAAGACCAAACAGGTACTGGTGCATTTTTTTTACCCCATACACACAGGCCAAAGCTTCTTTCTCTACCATACTGTAAGCTCTTTCCGCTTTAGACAGACTTCTCGAAGCATACGCAACAGGTTGTAGTTTGGCCGATTCATTTGCTTGTTGGAGTACGCAGCCAACCCCATACAATGAAGCATCACAGGCTAATAAAAGACACTTACACGGATCATAATGAACAAGCAACTTGTTTGAACAGAGTAGATTCTTGGCTCTCTCAAAGGCTCTATCTTGAGATGCACCCCAGACCCAGTTGTTACCTTTTCTTAGTAACACAAGCAGTGGCTCGAGTAAAGTGCTTAATCTGGGTAAGAAATTACCAAAGTAGTTGAGTAGCCTAAGGAACGAACGCAGCTCCATCACATTCTGAGGCCTGGGTGCATTTTTGATGGCCTCGGTTTTCGAATCAGTGGGCCTGATGCCATCAGCAGCAATCTTCATCACGAGGAACTCGACTTCAGGTGCCATGAATACACACTTCGAGCGTTTCAGCCTGAGTCCCACTTTGTCCAGATGCTGTTGGACTTCAGATGTTCAGCAGTGTCGCGACCTGTGACCAGAATATCATCTTGAAACACGACAGTTCTAGGAATGGACTTCAGTAAACTGTCCATATTCCTCTGAAATATGGCTGCAGCCGAACAAATCCCAAAAGGACACCTGTTGTAGACGAACAGTCCTTTATGGGTGTTGATGCAGGTGAGTTTCTTCGAAGTGTTGACAAGCTCCTGTGTCATATAGGCTGACATCAGATCCAGTTTCATGAACGACTTTCCACCAGCTAGCATGGCGAACAGGTCATCATCCCTCGGTAATGAATATTGACCCTGTTTCGAAAATCGGTTAATCGTAACCTTGTAGTCTCCGCAAATCCTGACAGTGCCATCACTCTTCAACACAGGAACAATGGGACTAGCTCACTCGTTAAACTCGACTGGTGATATGATCCCTTCACGCTGGAGTCTGTCAAACTCAATTTCAATCTTCTCCCTCATCATGTGCGGAACAGACCGAGCTTTGTGATAGACAGGCCTTGCATTGGAGTCCAGGAGAATCGGCACCTTGGCGCCCGTAAAATGCCCAGTTCAAACAAAGAAGGAAACATTTTCAATACTTGAGCACACGAAGTATCATCCACTGAGGACAACATCTTGACATCATTCCAGTTCAGCTTGATTTTCTCGATCCAATTCCTGCCGAACAGCATTGGACCATTACCTGGGACGATCCATAATGATAGCTCGTGAACCACACCGTCATATGACACCTAGATTGCTGCACTGCCGAACACCAGTATGAGTTCCTCAGTGTAAGTACGCAACCTGGCATTGACTGGACTCAACTTCGGTTTCGCAGCCTTAGTGTCCCACAGCTTGTTGAATGTCCTTTGGCTCATTATCGACTGGCTCGCACACGTGTCCAGCTCCATTGATACAGGCACGCCACTCAGCTTCTCAGTAACGACTATTGGCTGGCTCTTGCTCAGGAACGAATACAGTCCATTCACTTCCTCATCGGCTTGCGTATCCGGGCCATCACTGAACTGGTCCTCATCAACCACGTGGTGAGCCGCACCACGCTTGCTCCATTGTGGACACATCCTGTGAAGATGCCCCACTTTCAAACAAATATTGCATGAGTATTGTCTAAACCGACACTGATGAGGCCAATGATTGCCCCCACAATGCCAACAGGGTGAAATCTGGTTCGAACCAGTTGGTGGGCTCTGAGCAGTGGCAGGTTTCACGTAAGCAGTTCTGCCTGAAAACGACGCCATCTTGTTTACAGTACTTGCCGTGGAACTCTGACTCGTCGATGATATCTGCCTCAAATTATCATGTGTCATCATGCATGCCTGGGCAGTCGCGATGACCTTTTTCAAATCCAGTGTCTCTGCAGCCAACAGCTTCCTGAGGATCCCATCATGGCTAGTGCCTATCACGAAGACATCACGCAGCATGTCTTCCAGCATGTTCCCAAACTTACATGGCTCAGCAAAACGTCGCAGGTCAGCGACAAATCTGGACACGACCTGGCCCTCAGCACAAACATGCGTGTAGAAACGGTAGCGTGATATGATGATCCCCTCTTGTGGCTTCAGATAGTTACCCACCAAAGTACACAATTCCTCGTACCCTTTTTCCACCGGACATAAAGGCGAGAGATGATTTTTCATGAGGCCATTCGTACCACAAACGGTGAGGAGAACTGCCCTGCACTTAACTGCCTCCATGTCATTGGCCACAAAATACTTATCCAGGCGGTCGACAAAATCTGCCCAATCCTCGCCCTCCACGAATCTCTCCGGGACTCCAACCATGCCCATTGTGCACGCGAAGGTTGTTAAATTACTTCGTCGCCAATTGTAATGACTCAGGAGTCTGGTTACTGTAAACTCACTCAGGTGCAACCTGATCCATCTTTATTCCAGCCCGAGAGTGCCTGCGTGACAAAGATAGCCAGCTTATATACAAGTGACCAAGCACACATGCCACATGCGTACAGCCCGATGACCTCCAACCGCGGCCCCCTCTGGTTTCTGGTGACCCCCAAGTGTTAATACATAACATGAAGTGCAATGCGTCTGGGAGCCTCCAATACGTTGGCTGCAATACGTTTTGACCCAAACTGCCTTAGCCGATGCAATCAATCTCACTGAAATAGATTGCATAGGGCAAGATGGCTGTTAACTTTCAAAAAGATCCTCCATTGCCATAGGAAATCTGGATGCCAAGAGCCTAAGTGAAATTACAGGAAATTACATAGAGTTACGTGCAAATCACAACATGGAAACAGGCTGTGCAGTCCTGCCAGTCTGTGTTGGTGTTACAAACCGTCCCGTTCCCTTAACCCCTCATCAACCTATCTAATCTATACTTACATAGAATTGCATTGAATTTACAGCACAGTAACAGGCTATTCGATACAACTGATCTATCCACACGCACCTCCTCCTACTCAAATTATCGCTTCCCTTCTATCCCTCTATTCATTGCTCTCTCAAATGTGCAACAAGCCTCCCGTTAAATGGGTCAATCGTTCCATATGGCAATGAGTTCCATATTTTCACCACTTTCTTTTGTACAGAAATTGCTCCAAAATTCTGGAAATAGTTTCTCCACGTTCACTCTATTGAACCCCTTCATCATTTTAAAGACCTCCATCAGGTCTCCTCTTCATCTTCTCTTTTCCAGAGACAAGAACCATACCCTGCTCAATCTTACCTGATAGTTGCATCCTCTCAATGCTGGGTATCATCATTGTAAATCTTTTCTAGACTTTCTTCAGTGCTTCAATATCCTTTTGGTAATATGGAGACAAGAACAGCACACTCTATGCCAAGTGTTGTCCAACCAAGGTTCGATATAAAATTAAAATTACAGCCCTGATTTTAACCTGACTCAATCGACAGGAACGGTGCAGATTCAGATTCGATGCCTGTTTTACATCTCGCCTGACTTTACGCTCGGTTGAATTAAATGGTGCATAAAATAGGGCATGAAAGAAGTTGGAAATTGCGGCCTAAGGTGCCAAGTCTAGAGTAGCTCCTGGGGCCTCCCTTGGAAATATATTCCAATGCTGCCAATCAGCCCCTTTAAATGGGGGCTGAAAAATAGCTTGGAATTTTCTTTATCTGCAGAAGCCGAAACTGGATCCGAGGCCCCATGTTCAAAATAGTGATCTG
This sequence comes from Pristiophorus japonicus, assembly GCF_044704955.1. NCBI lineage: Eukaryota > Metazoa > Chordata > Chondrichthyes > Pristiophoridae > Pristiophorus > Pristiophorus japonicus. Next base: position 26,879,562 of record NC_091982.1, read on the forward strand.
CTCATGTCGTTCCAGGTTAAGGACAAGGAAATTCCCAGCAGGGAATCTCTGCCCCTGGCCACAGCTGACCTTGTTTGAGAAGGGCTCCCAATAAGGCCCTGCAGAAATTGCCAGGGTAGACTGGGACCCAGTGTATCCAAATCCAGCCTAATTTGTAGCCCTTCCATGTTACTTACAGTGGGAGTGCATCAGAAAAGCTGTGCATTTTTTGCCCCTTTGAGTCTAGAGGTAAAGAAAATCATGGATAAGGGTTTCAGCAGCAGAGGGGCTGAGGTAGAGATGGAGTCAGATAATGTGGAGATGAAAATAATTGATTTTGGTGATGGGATTGGATGTTAGGTTCAATGCTCAATTCCAGGTCAGACAGGATGCCAACATTTTGCACAGTCTGAAGAAGTGGCCATAGAGGGGAATAGAATCAGAGGCAAGGGATTGGAGTTCATGGTGAAGCCCAAAAACAATCGCTTTGATCTTCCCGATGTTCAGTTGGAAGAGATTTTGACTCATTCGCCCTCTTAAGCAACACACTGAGTTAATAGCATTCATAGAAACATAGAAACATAGAAAATAGGTGCAGGAGTAGGCCATTCGGCCCTTCGTGGCTGGACCGCCATTCAATGAGTTCATGGCTGAACATGCAACTTCAGTACCACATTCCTGCTTTCTCGCCATACCCCTTGATCCCCCTAGTAGTAAGGACTACATCTAACTCCTTTTTGAATATATTTAGTGAATTGGCCTCAACAACTTTCTGTGGTAGAGAATTCCACAGGTTCACCACTCTCTGGGTGAAGAAGTTTCTCCTCATCTCGATCCTAAATGGCTTACCTCTTATCCTTAGACTGTGACCACTGGTTCTGGATGTCCCCAACATTGGGAACATTCTTCCTGAATCTAAGCTGTCTAAACACGTCAGAATTTTAAATGTTTCCATGAGGTCCCCTCTCATTCTTCTGAACTCCAGTGAATACAAGCCCAGTTGATCCAGTCTTTCTTGATAGGTCAGTCCTGCCATCCCGGGAATCAGTCTGGTGAACCTTCGCTGCACTCCCTCAATAGCAAGAATGTCCTTCCTCAAGTTTGGAGACCAAAACTGTACACAATACTCCAGGTGTGGCCTCACCAAGGCCCTGTACAACTGTAGCAACACCTCCCTGCCCCTGTACTTAAATCCCCTCGCTATGAAGGCCAACATGCCATTTGCTTTCTTAACCGCCTGCTGTACCTACATGCCAACTTTCAATGACTGATGTACCATGACACCCAGGTCTCGTTGCACCTCCCCTTTTCCTAATCTGTCACCATTCAGATAATAGTCTGTCTCTCTGTTTTTACCACCAAAGTGGATAACCTCACATTTATCCACATTATACTTCATCTGCCATGCATTTGCCCACTCACCTAACCTATCCAAGGCACTCTGCAGCCTCATAGCATCCTCCTCGCAGCTCACACTGCCACCCAACTTAGTGTCATCAGCAAATTTGGAGATACTACATTTAATCCCCTGTCTAAATCATTAATGTACAGTGTAAACAGCTGGGGCCCCAGCACAGAACCTTGCGGTACCCCACTAGTCACTGCCTGCCATTCTGAAAAGTACCCATTTACTCCTACTCTTTGCTTCCTGTCTGACAACCAGTTCTCAATCCATGTCAGCACACTACCCCCAATCCCCATGTGCTTTAACTTTGCACATTAATCTCTTGTATGGGACCTTGTCGAAAGCCTTCTGAAAGTCCAAATATACCACATCAACTGGTTCTCCCTTGTCCACTCTACTGGAAACATCCTCGAAAAATTCCAGAAGATTTGTCAAGCATGATTTCCCTTTCACAAATCCATGCTGACTTGGACCTATCATGTCACCTCTTTCCAAATGCGCTGCTATGACATCCTTAATAATTGATTCCATCATTTTACGCACTACTGATGTCAGGCTGACCGGTCTATAATTCCCTGTTTAAAAAGTGGGGTTACATTGGCTACCCTCCACTCGATAGGAACTGATCCAGAGTCTATGGAATGTTGGAAAATGACTGTCAATGCATCCGCTATTTCCAAGGCCACCTCCTTAAGTACTCTGGGATGCAGTCCATCAGGCCCTGGGGATTTATCGGCCTTCAATCCCATCAATTTCCCCAACACAATTTCCCGACTAATAAGGATTTCCCTCAGTTCCTCCTCCTTACTAGACCCTCTGACCCCTTTTATATCCGGAAGGTTGTTTGTGTCCTCCTTAGTGAATACCGAACCAAAGTACTTGTTCAATTGGTCTGCCATTTCTTTGTTCCCCGTTATGACTTCCCCTGATTCTGGCTGCAGGGGACCTACGTTTGTCTTTACTAACCTTTTTCTCTTTACATATCTATAGAAACTTTTGCAGTCCGTCTTAATGTTCCCTGCAAGCTTCCTCTCGTACTCTATTTTCCCTGCCCTAATCAAACCCTTTGTCCTCCTCTGCTGAGTTCTAAATTTCTCCCAGTCCCCGGGTTCGCTGCTATTTCTGGCCAATTTGTATGCCACTTCCTTGGCTTTAATACTATCCCTGATTTCCCTTGATAGCCACGATTGAGCCACCTTCCCTTTTTTATTTTTACGCCAGACAGGGATGTACAATTGTTGTAGTTCATCCATGCAGTCTCTAAATGTCTGCCATTGCCCATCCACAGTCAACCCCTTAAGTATCATTCGCCAATCTATCCTAGCCAATTCACGCCTCATACCTTCAAAGTTACCCTTCTTTAAGTTCTGGACCATGGTCTCTGAATTAACTGTTTCATTCTCCATCCTAATGTAGAATTCCACCATATTATGGTCACTTTTCCCCAAAGGGCCTCGCACAACGAGATTGCTAATTAATCCTCTTTCATTACACAACACCCAGTCTAAGATGGCCTCCCCCCTAGTTGGTTCCTCGACATATTGGTCTAGAAAACCATCCCTTATGCACTCCAGGAAATCCTCCTCCACCGTATTGCTTCCAGTTTGGTTAGCCCAATCTATATGCATATTAAAGTCACCCATGATAACTGCTGCACCTTTATTGCATGCACCCCTAATTTCCTGGTTGATGCCCTCCCCAACATCACTACTACTGTTTGGAGGTCTATACACAACTCCCACTAATATTTTTTGCCCTTTGGTGTTCTGCAGCTCTACCCATATAGTTTCCACATCATCCAAGCTAATGTCCTTTCTAACTATTGCATTAATCTCCTCTTTAACCAGCAATGCTACCCCACCTCCTTTTCCTTTTATTCTATCCTTCCTGAATGTTGAATACCCATGGATGTTGAGTTCCCAGCCCTGATCATTCTGGAGCCACGTCTCTGTAATTCCAATCACATCATATCTGTTAACATCTATTTGCACAGTTAATTCATCCAGCTTATTACGGATACTCCTTGCATTAAGACACAAAGCCTTCAGGCTTGTTTTTTTTAAACACCCTTTGTCCTTTTAGAATTATGATGTAGTGTGGCCCTTTTTGTTTCTTGCCTTTGTTTACTCGGCCTTCTACTATTGCTTTTTGCCTTTTTACCATCTGTTTCTGACTCCATATTACTTCGCCCTATCTCGCTGCATAGGTTCCCATCCCCCTGCCATATTAGTTTAAACACTCCCGAACTGCATTAGCATATGTTACCCCTAGGACATCAGTTCCAGTCCTGCCCAAGTGCAGACCATCCCTTTTGTACAGGTCCCACTTCCCCCAGAACTGGTTCCAATGTCCCAGGAATTTGAATCCCTCCCTCTTGCACCACTGCTCAAGCCACGTATTTATTCTAACTATCCTACTCCCTCTACTCTGATTAGCACGTGGCACTGGTAGCAATCCAGAGATTACTACCTTTGAGGTCCTACTTTTTAATTTAACTCCTAGCTCCCTAAATTCAGCTTGTAGGACCTCTTCCCGCTTCTTACCTATATCGTTGGTACCTACATGTACCATGACAACTGGCTGTTCACCCTCCCTCTCCAGAATGCACTGCAGCCGCTACGAGACATCCTTGACCCTTGCACCAGGGAGGCAACATACCATCCTGGAGTCTCGGTTGCAGCCCTTACAATAGAGTCCCCTATCACTATAGCTCTCCCACTCTTTTTCCCACCCTTCTGTGCAGCAGAGCCAGCCACGGTGCCATGAACTTGGCTGCTGCTGCCCTCCCCTGAAGAGTCATCCTCCTCAACAGTACCCAAAGCGGTGTATCTGTTTTGCAGGGGGATGACCGCAGGGGGCCCCTGCACTACCTTCCTTGCACTGCTCTTCCTGCTGATCTTCCATTCCCTAGCTGACTGTGGACCCTTCACCTGCGGTAAGACCAACTCGTTACACGTGCTACTCACGTCATTCTCAGCATCGTGGATGCTCCAGAGTAAATCCACCCGCAGCTCCAATTCCGTAACGCAGTCCGTCAGGAGCTGGAGGCGGATACACTTCCCGCACACATAGTCGTCAGGGACACTGGAAGTGTCCCTGAGTTCCCACATGGTACAGGAGGAACATATCACGTGACCGAGCTCTCCTGTCATGATTTAACCCTTAGATTAACTTGCAATTGGCAATCTCTGACCATGCTTACTATACACTTGCTCCATTTGGAGGATTCCCCTCTGCCTTAGGAAACTGGCAGTCTTTTCAGGGCCATCACCTTAACTAAAACCTCCAGTCTCTTTTTTGTGGAGAAAGCAGTTCTGGGAGCTCCTCCAACCATGTTCATTAACTCGGTCTCTGACAAAAAGTTGCCTGCCTTTAAAAGTGCAACAGATCCTTAAAATGTGTTGCTCTCTTGATTCTGTGCCCCACCAGTGCAATAATGCTCCCCATGCACAGGAGAAACACACAGGAAGAATACTGATATTTTTAAAATAAGCTCACCACTCAGAATCCAATGGGGTTGGATTTCCATTCAACCAGTGCAGGTGTGCCCAGGTGCACAGGCCACATTTTGGCCTGATAGTGGAATCAGCCCAAGAATCTATTCCTCAGTAGATGTCAGTCTATGTATGTCAAGGCTGAAAGCACTGTCTGTGCTTTATGGCATGTCAAGAAAATGAATTGCTTTCTAAAGACCAGTACAATGCCTGACAACTTTTTTTTACTCAAAATTCTAAAACCTTGCTTTGACATGCTCAATACTGCATCCTGTTATGTAAGTGCTAAACACTGTTAAATGCATCAATGACCTTTCTTTAATTCAACTTGAGCAACACAGATTGATTTTACCATTCTAATTGCATTAAGATTCTCTCCAGAGTTGACTAAATAGAACAATTTGAAGACAGAGTATCACGCTATTGTGTGACAGTTTATTGTTAATTGTATTACTGTCTGAAAGAGATATTTTTGAAAGCACCTTTATGTTGTTAAAACAAAGTTATTGAGGGTAATTTTAACCCCCAAAAATGGGCAGGTTGGGGTTGAGTGGGAAGTTAACATTTTAAAAATCTCAAACTTGATCACAACCTGCCCACTTCCAGAGGCGGAACAAGGGGAGTGCAACCAATCTGGTCCCAGGATGCAGGTTGGCCATTTAAATATTGGCCCTGAAATTGCGGTGTCTATGATGGTGTACTCGGAGTATGCAGTTGTATTCCTTTTGAAATGCCCAACAAGTTTCCATGCGCGAGGTCCGGAACTTGCGGCCTGTCAAAGCATACATTGACAGGCCATCTGCAGGGGGGTCGGAAAAGCAATTGCTGCCGCAGAGTTGGGCTATTTGCTATTTGCCCAGCGACTGACCAGCAATTGCCCACGTAAGTGTTATGGTTGATGCAAGCAGGCCCCATCAGCGAAAGGCAAAGTCTCAACCTTAAACATTTTTATATCCTAAATTATGCAAACACACTTTATTAAATGAGGTTATACAAATATTAGCCCGGATTAGTCTTAATGATATATAAAATTATCAAAAAATAAATTTTTTAGTAAGGTTGGTGGAATGAAGGTAATTATGAATAAAATTGCAATGCTGTACATTGTATAATTATTATATTTGCGGATTCCCTTTGTAAATGATTGAAATAGAATTGTCCTTTGTCATTGGAGGACCGGGCCCACATGATCCCCGGTATGCTTCTATGCTTCTTAACCATCCGTGCCCGTGCCCTTGCCCTCCGCCTCGAGGCCTGAGACTGCAACTTTTCGCAGCCTGGGTGCCAGGAGATACTTTTGTAATTGTTTCATGGGTCGAAGGCGCACTCGGGAGGTATGCCTCTGACCTCAATTTCAAAGATTTTATAATGAGGCTACATGCCTCAGAATTAACATATCTTCCAGGTTTAACCCGGTCGTCTGGGTTTCCTAGGCCACGGGAAACCTGGCAGCTAAAGGGAGACAAGGACTGCTTTGTGGAAAAGGTAAATGCCTTTATCAGACTGCTTGTTGGCCAGGAGTAGCAGGAGTGCTTCATCACAGCCAACCAATCTAACCGTCTTCCCTGCCAACTATTGGATCCCACCCCCACCAGATGCAAAGAATCCCTCCTCCCCCCACCCCCAATCAGATTCTCTCAGATCAGCAAGCACCTCTCCCTCGGATCAGACACCCATGTTCAGAACTTTCCATTTGTCCTTGAGCCTCCATTCATTATTAAATTAAGCTTGGGATGCCAGAAGAGCTGATATTCAGTCTTTACTTCTTATCCAGTGAGAAACAGCATGAGAACACTATCCAAAGATTAAGTGAAAGAATTCTATTCAAACTATGGGACCATTAGTTTTTCTAATGGAACTGTAGTTCCTCCCATCTCTTCCAGTGGGAAAATGTCTATAGTCTATTTGGTAACTGCTCCAAGAATTTGGAAATCAGAAGCTCGCTCTGTAGCAAATCACTGGCAAAGACCCAAATTGACAGCAGGTGCTTAGGTGCTGAGCGACATCCTGTAAATTCTTACACTTACCATATGTGACACAATTACCTAAACATTCTTTTAAAGGCGAATGGGATTAAACTAGGGGGTTCTTGCAGAGAAGAGCAGAAATTTAAATTCCCGATATACTTCTATTAATTTGCATAAATGAAAAATGAACAAGTGTATTATGGATTAGTTAGCAAGTAATGACTAAAGGCTTACATGCATTGAGGGAAGTGGTAAAGGCCAACAAATGCTAAAATCAACAACTGGGATGGTACAAACCCACTTTCTCATTCTTTATCATCATACCCCTCTCATATCACTACTTTCTGCTTTTAAGAATTCAGAAATACTAATTCTATTCATGCAAGTAACCACAGAGTAGATCAAAATGAGTTGAATCTAACCACAAAGCAGATCAAATGGACTTCAAGCATGTAATGATACCACAAGACCATTCAGAAAGTGGCTAACTGAAGGACACCATTTTAAAAAGCAGATGAGATTCCGAGTTTGTGCACTGGGATCTTTGCAACACTGTGCTCACCATTTATAAGACAGATCAATATCAGAGTAACCTAGTACTGTCAATTGGAAAAAGTGACTACATTGATCTAGGCAAATTGCTCACTATGGTGAAGAGTTCAAATACTAAGGGATGAAAAATAAAAATTAGAAAGTTAGACATATGTCAAGTGGAGCTTTTTTATCTAAAGGGTAATAGAGTTGTAGAATAAGTTGCCAGGGAAAGTCACAAGAAGGAGAGATTGATCTATGAAAAAATATGGGTTTATTAATCCCCATGGCCTTTCCTGTTCCTAGATATTCTTCTACTACTTATAACATACATTGTTTTCATTCAATAAAATGGCCTTCAAACTACCTTATCTAATCCCTGCAACTGCAAACCCATCAGTCTATTATCAATAACTGGTAAAAATGTAATTAATCAGCAGGGACAAACTTGAGGAATAGTTGTGCAAGAATAATCTATTAAATAATAGCCAACGTGACTTTAGAAAGGGAAGATGGTGTCCGAGGAAAATTATATCACCAGTCAACAATGAAAAATCACATGATGTGGTGTACTTATTTTTCCCTTTGACAAAAGTTGCTCACAAAAGGCTGCAACTAAAACTGAAAGCAGTGGGAACGGAGTGTACATGTCTACATACAGTTTTACTGTTTCCCTATCCTTTGTTCAATTGGATTTATGTAGGAAGCATTGCTTAATTTATCAGCAATCTGTTAATCAAAATGTTGTATCTTTTGATTTGCTGCAAAAACAATATGTGAGTACATCCCAGAAGTGTCGACTTTGCTATCTCTGATGGTAAAAGCAGGTATTTTTCATATATTGGCTTGAGATGGTTGAGGGGGTCTCATCAAATCCTGCTCAAGGGAGTTCAGAAAGAGAAAAAGGCTGACCTTAATTTGACAGTAACAAGCACTTGGTTCATCATACTAAATCATAACTTGTTTTTACTAATTAAGTGCACTGTGGTATTTGCCATTTGGTATTTTTTGTTTTGCTATTTGCTTATATATAAAGTGATTAGAAGTCGGTGAATCTCTAGTCTGTGTGATAACATCCATAATTTTGAGGGAAACTTGGTAAGCAGTTTACTGCAAGTAGGATGATTCATAGAATTTATTTTTACAGCACAGAAGGAAGCCACTTTGGCCCACAGGCCAACCAAGAGCTATAATAACAATAACTTTTATTTATATAGCGCCTTTAACGTAGTAAAACATCTCATGGCGCTTCACAACAGTGTTACAGATAAACAGATAAATTTGAGACCGAGCCACAAAAGAGGAAATTAAGGCAGATGACCAAAAGTTTGTTTAAAGAGGTAGGTTTTAAGGAGCATCTTAAAGGAGGAAAGAGAGGTAGAGAGGCTGAGAGGTTTAGGGAGGGAATTCCAGAGTTTAGGGCCCAAACAACTGAAGGCATGGCCATCGATGGTTGAGCAGTTATAATGAGGGATGTTCAAGAGAGGAGAATTTGAGGAGCGCAGACATCTTGTGGGGTTGTGAGGCTGAAAAGGATTACAGAGATAGGGAGGGGCATGGCCATGGAGTGATTTGTAAACAAGATTAAGAATTTTGCAATCGAAGCATTGTTTAACCGGGAGCCAATGTAGATCAGAAAGCACAGGGGTGATGGGTGATCAGGACTTGGTGCGAGTTAATACATGGACTGCTGAGTTTTGGATGACCTCAAGTTTACGTAGTGCAGAAGGTGGAGACCGGCCAGGAGTGAGTTGGAGTAGGTAAGTCTAGAGGTAAAAAGGCATGAATGAGGGTTTCAGCAGCAAAAGAGCTGAGGCAGGGGTGGAGGCGGGCAATGTTACGGAGGTGGAAAAAGGCGGTTTTAGTTATGCCGCGGATATGTGGATGGAAACTCATTTCACGGTCAAATATGACACCTAGGTTGCAAACAGTCTAGTTCACCCTCAGATTAATGCTAGGGAGAGAATTGGAGTCAGTGGTTAGGGAACGCAGTTTGTGGTGGGGACCAAAGATAATGGCTTCGGTCTTCCTAATATTTAATTGGAGATAATTTCTGCTCATCCAGTGCAGGATGTCATACAAGCAATCTGACAATTTAGAGACCAAGCAGGGGTCGAGAGAAATGATGGAGAGGTAGAGCTGGGTGTCGTCAGCATACATGTGGAAACTGACTCCTTGTTTTTGAATAATATATCCAAGGGGCAGCATCTAGATGAGAAATAAGAATGAAATAAGAATAAAATAAAATGTTCAGCTTAATCCCACTTTCCAGCTCTTGGTCCGTAGCCCTGTAGGTTACGGCACTTTAAGTGCAAATCCAAGTATTTTTTAAATGTAGTGAGAGGTTCTGCCTTTCAGGCAGTGAGTTGCAAACCCCCACCACCCTCTGGGTAAAGACATTTCCCCTCATATCTCCTCTATACCTCCCCCCCAATTACTTTATATCTATGCCCCCTGGTTGTTGACCCCTCTGCCAAGGGAAACAGGTCCTTCCTATCCACTCTATCCAGGCCCTTCATAATTTTATACACCTCAATCAGGTCTCCCCTGAGCCTCCTCTGTTCCAAAGAAAACAGACCCAGCATCTCCAATCTTTCCTCATTGTCAAAATTCACCAGTCCAGGCAACATTCTTATAAATCTCCTCTGCACCTTTTCAGTGCAATCACATCTTTATGTAATGTGGTGATAGGAACTGCACACAGTACTCCAGCTATGGCCTAATCAGTGCTTTATACAGTTCAAGCATCACCTCCTTGCTCTTGTATTCCATGCCTCGACTAATAAAGGTAGGTATTCCATATACCTTCTTAACCACCTTATCTACCGGCTACCTTCAGGGATCTGTGGACATGCATTTCAAGGTCTCTTTTTTTCCCCTCTACACTTCTCTGTCCTACCAGTTAATGTGTATTCCTTTGCCTTGTTAGACTTCCCCAAATGCACTACCTCACACTTATCTGGATTGAATTCCATTTGCCACTGTTCTGCCCACCTGACCAGTACATTGATATCTTCCTGCAGTCTACAGCTTTCTTCTTCATTATCAACCACACAGCCGATTTTAATGTTATCTATAAACTTCTTTATCATACCTCCAACATTCAAGTCCAAGTCATTGATATATACTACAAAAAGCAAATAACCCAGCACTGAGCCCTGCGGAACCCCACTGGATACAGCCTTCCAGTTCCAAAAACGCCCATCAACCATTACTCTTTGCTTCCTGCCTGCGAGCCAATTTTGGATCCAACTTGTCACTTTCCCCGGGATCCTCTTGGTTGATTGGTGACTGTTAGCTCTTAGATATAGAACTCTCCATGCGGCAGGAGGGATAAGTGTCTGATAATGGGAACAGAAGAGATTACAGTACTAACAGCCCTAAAATTGTAACAAGCATCATAATGTTTCAGATCCCCTCATTCTTTTAGTTTATGTTAGATATGCCAGATGGTTACAGGAAAATTATACTGTAAAGTGTAATAGTATTTTTAAAATATGTATAATTTTAGAATATATACATCTTTTATATGGTGTAAAACATTTAATGGCAAATATTGTAACAAAGTAGAAATTAAGAGATCTGTTTCATCAAATCAGTCCATAAGATGTCTCTATAAAAACATAAAAGGTCACAAACCTCACACAAAATGATGAACTACAAATACTCTTCAACAAACTATGGCTGAACTTACTGAACTAGAAACCCAAACCACAACCACATACCGTTAATCGTGACTACGTCATGGCATCTAGTAATCAGATAATAGAAGGCTGCACTTATGTTCACAGAAACTGCTCAATATTTCCAAAACAACCCATTTAAACACAATCCAGTAATGGAATCAATATTTTTGTACCTGAAATCACAAGCCCCAATACATGCTATACTTTGCAACTCCTCAGCACATTGGAATTCCAGTGTATCTCCATGTCCAAAGGTAAGAATCAAAAGAATGCAGGTTGTAAAGTCCTTACACAATACCACAAATCCACACGAGGCACATTCTATGGACAAGGTCACTCTGTGACCTGCACCTTCATTCACAGGACCAAGAAGTGATGACCCTGCGTGGGACTTCCCTTTATATACCTGGATAACCAGGTGAAGATTGTCTCCCACAAGTTCACCCCCTGTGGTCAATGTGTGCATTTCTCAAGTATATACAATATTGCAGTGTTGTTACATGAAGGTATGGGGAGAAGCTCACTGTGGAGGTCACGTGCTGAGTGTGGAATCACTCGTTGCCCATCATCCCTCGGGGAAGGTCTGAGAGAAGAGCCAATTGCTACCCTTGCAGGGTATCACCTGACTTGGGTGAGGAAGTCACCAGGCATTTGGTCTGGGTAGCAGCAGAAAGCAGGAGAAGCAATCCAACTGTGGACTTGTTCATGGGTTGGATGTGGATGCAGCTTCTATCTGGAATGGGAACGGCTTCTGGCTGGCAATCTGAGTTCAATGTGTGAGATGAGACAATAGAGTCTCACAACCCAATTCAGACTACTCTCCCCCCAGGATTCATGAAGGGAAAATCATGTTTAACTAATTTACTGGAATTCTTTGAGGATATAACGAGCGTGGTGGATAGAGGTGTACCGATGGATGTGGTGTATTTAGATTTCCAAAAGGCATTCGATAAGGTGCCACACAAAAGGTTACTGTAGAAGATAAAGGTATGCGGAGTCAGAGGAAATGTATTAGCATGGATAGAGAATTGGCTGGCTAACAGAAAGCAGATAGTCGGAATAAATGGGTCCTTTTCGGGTTGGAAATCGGTGGTTAGTGGTGTGCCACAAGGATCAGTGCTGGGACCACAACTGTTTACAATATACATAGATGACCTGGAAGAGGGGACAGAGTGTAGTGTAGCAAAATTTGCAGATGACACAAAGATTAGTGGGAAAGCTAGTTGTGTAGAGGACACAGAGAGGCTGCAAAGAGATTTAGATAGGTTAAGCGAATGGGCTAAGGTTTGGCAGATGGAATACAATGTCGGAAAGTGTGAGGTCATCCACCCTGGGAAAAAAAACAGTAAAAGGGAATATTATTTGAATGGGGAGAAATTACAACATGCTGCGGTGCAGAGGGACCTGGGGGTCCTTGTGCATGAATCCCAAAAAGTTAGTTTGCAGGTGCAGCAGGTAATCAGGAAGGTGAATGGAATGTTGGCCTTCATTGCGAGAGGGATGGAGTACAAAAGCAGGGAGGTCCTGCTGCAACTGTATAGGGTATTGGTGAGGCCGCACCTGGAGTACTGCGTGCAGTTTTGGTCACCTTACTTAAGGAAGGATATACTAGCTTTGGAGGGGGTACAGAGATGATTCACTAGGCTGATTCCGGAGATGACGGGGTTACCTTATGATGATAGATTGAGTAGACTGGGTCTTTACTCGTTGGAGTTCAGAAGGATAAGGGGTGATCTTATAGAAACATTTAAAATAATGAAAGGGATAGACAAGATAGAGGCAGAGAGGTTGTTTCCACTGGTCGGGGAGACTAGAACTCGGGGGCACAACCTCAAAATACGGGGGAGCCAATTTAAAACCGAGTTGAGAAGGAATTTCTTCTCCCAGAGGGTTGTGAATCTGTGGAATTCTCTGCCCAAGGAAGCAGTTGAGGCTAGCTCATTTAATGTATTCAAGTCACAGATAGATAGATTTTTAACCAATAAGGGAATTAAGGGTTACGGGGAGCGGGCGGGTAAGTGGAGCTGAGTCCACGACCAGATCAGCCATGATCTTGTTGAATGGTGGAGCAGGCTCGAGAGGCTAGATGGCCTACTTCTGTTCCTAATTCTTATGTTCTTATGTTCTTATAAAGTGCCTCACTCAAATCACCATTCTTCACAAGTGAACTTGGATAGCAAATTAATGCAGGCCTACATCCAACATATACACATCAGCAATGCGACATAAAGAGCCAGGTCAGTGGGGGCAAGGTTTCTCGCACCGTGCGGGGGTGGTGTCCAAGCCCAGGGTTGGGATCCGACCCCAGGGGGTGCAGGCTGCTGGCGGGGAAGCTTGGGGGCTGGGAGGAAGCACTCCTGCTCCTCCCAACCCACAAGGATTGTTTCCCGAAGCTGTGGCTGCCTCGTTGCAGCTGCTGGGAATCCCGAGCCCCAGGATTCCGACTGCCTGCAAAGCAGGTTAAAGTAGAGGTTTCATTAACTTTGCATCCAATTTCCACCCTTCCCTCACCTTCACATGGTCCATCTCCGACTCTTCCCTTCCCCTCCTCGATTTCCCTGTCTCTATTTCTGGGGATAGGCTTTCGACGAGTATCTACCAAAAGCCCACTGACTCCCACAGCTACCTGGACTATATTTCCTCCCACCCCGCATCCAGTAAGGACTCCATTCCATTCTCCCAGTTTCTCTGTCTCCGTCGCATCTGCTCTGATGACGCCACCTTTCACACTAATGCCTCTGACATGTCTGACTTTTTCCTCAACCAAGGATTCACCTCCGCCATGGTTAACATGGCCCTCGACCGTGTCCGTTCTATTTCCCGCACCTCTGCTCTCACCCCTTCCCCTCCCTCTCAGAACCACAACAGCATTCCCCTTGTCCTCACCTTTCACCCCACCAGCCTCCACATTCAACAGATCATCCTCTGCCATCTCCAGCGTGATCCCACCACCAATCACATAAGAATATAAGAACATAAGAAATAGGAATAGTTGTAGGCCATACGGCCCCTCGAGCCTGCTCCGCCACTCAATAAAATCATGGCTGATCTGATCATGGACTCAGCTCCATATCTCCGCCTGCTCCCCATAAGCCTTTATCATTTAAGAAACTGTCTATTTCTGTCTTAAATTTATTCAATGTCCCAACTTCCACAGCTCTCTGAGGCAGCGAATTCCACAGATTTACAACCCTCTGAGAGAAGAAATTTCTCCTCAACTCTGTTTTAAGTGGGCGGCCCCTTATGCTAAGATCATGCCCTCTAGTTCTAGTCTCCCCCATCAGTGGAAACATCCTCTCTGCATCCACCTTGTCAAGCCCCCTCATAATCTTATACATTTCGATAAGATCACCTCTCATTCTTCTGAATTCCAATGAGTAGAGGCCCAACCTACTCAACTATTCCTCATAAGTCAACCCCCTTATCCCCGGAATCAACCTAGTGAACCTTCTCTGAACTGCCTCCAAAGCAAGTATATCCTTTCGTAAATATGGAAACCAAAACTGCACGCAGTATTCCAGGTGTGGCCTCACCAATACCTCGTATAGCTGTAGCAAAACTTCTCTGCTTTTATACTCCATCCACTTTACAATAAAGGCCAAGATACCATTGGCCTTCCTGATCACTTGCTGTACCTGCATGCCATCCTTTTGTGTTTCATGCACAAGTACCCCCAGGTCCTGCTGTACTGCGGCACTTGCAATCTTTCTCCATTTAAATAATAACTTGCTCTGATTTTTTTCTGCCAAAGTGCATGACCTCACACTTTCCAACATTATACTCCATCTGCCAAATTCTTGCCCACTCACTTAGCCTGTCCATATTCTCTTCCCCTCACCTCTCAGCATTCCGAAGAGACCGCTCCCTCTGCGAAATCCTGGTCCATTCTGCAGTCACCCACAGCACCTCCCCTTCCATGGCACCTTGCTGTGCAAGCGCAGGAGATGCAACACCTGCCCTTTTACCTCCTCCCTTCCCACTATTCAGTGCCCCTTCCAGGTGAAAGTGATTTACTTGTACTTCTTTCAATTTAGTATACTATATTCGCTGCTCACAATGCGGTCTCTACTACATTGGGGAGATCAAGCGCAGATTGGGCGACCACTTTGAGGAACACCTCCATTCAGTCTGTAAGTGTGACTCTGCGCTTCCGATTGCCTGTCATTTTAATTCTCCACTCCCACCTCTCCTTCCTCGGACTCCAGCACTGTTCCAATGAAGCACAACACAAGCTCGAGGAACAGCACTTCATCTTTCGTGTAGGCACTTTACAGCCTTCTGGACTCAACAATGAGTTCAACAATTTCAGAGCATAACCGCTGCCCATCTTTGGCTCCCTTTCCTCCCTCCCCCTCCCCCCTCTCGAGCTTATATATATTTTTCTCTTTGTCTCCAATGGCAGCTGGTCATTATTCTGCCATTCACACCCTATCTAGACTAACCTTCTTCTAACTCCGGCCATTACTATTTCAATTCGGCCCATCATCCTTTTTGTCTCTCTAATTTCTCCTGCCTTCCAACCTATCACAAACCTTCCCTTTTGTTCTTCCCCTCCTCCTTGCAGTGCTTAAGAATGTGTTCTTTTCAAACATTCACCAGTTCTGACGAAGGATCCTCGAGTCAAAACGTTAACTCTGCTTTTCTCTCCACAGATGCTGCGTGACCCGCTGAGATTTCCCGCATTCTCTGTTTTTTATTTCAGTATCCAGCATCCACACTATTTTGCTTTTGTATTAAAATAGAGACTTCAGGCCTCATCATCAGATTTAAGTTGCCAACCCGCCTTCTGCCAGCGGATTGGCTGCCCGGCCTTCGACCCACCTGTGTAAAAGTGGGCAGGTTGGGGTTGGGTTTTAGATTTTTACAACTTTCACTTCCCCCCCCGCCTGCAATCCACCCGTTTGTTCCTGTGGAAATTCCAGCCATAGTCTCTGTAGATGGAGCGAAAAGGAAGTGATTTACTTATGTAGGAAAATTACTTCTAGTTTAGCACAGCATTTATGAGCTATTTATCATTTTCTACTCAACAAGAAGCTAGCTAAGCTCAACAACTATTGTGAGAATATATGTTGTGTCACTGTGACTGTTCACTTGTTCTTTTACAGTCCAATAAATCTGCTAGGCAGTTAAATCCTAAACCAAACTTTAGTGTTGAATTATTCTGCCACCTTCCAAAGAGAAGGAAGATTGTGTGAAAGCACAGGATAAAACCCACAGTTCAAATAAACTGAAGAGGATTCACTGTTCATTCACAGGCTATGATATGAATTTACCTCGATATCCAGGCAAGTAAACACACTAAAATGGGTGGCTCATTCAATCCTGCCAAATGGGTTTGGTGAAAATTCTGCCCTGCCCCACAAGAGTTGGTTTTTAAAGAGTAAACAAACCCCAGAACATAAGGCTTGTTCACATTGTTAGAACAGGTTAAGTCATCCTCGACTACGAGGGACTGCCTCAGAAGAAGAATAGGTCGGAGTGTAACCAAGTTAGTGCAGTCTCAAAGAAGTGGATTTGGAGGAAATCTGCCACACGACAGCAAAGCATCTCCCTTCATTTCTAGGCTGTTTTCCTGAATTGTGTTTTCCAGCTATACTGTCCTCACATGCCATCTAGTGAAAAAATGTAGAAATTACAAAATATACTGCAATACAAGTAGTGTACGTTGCAATAATGGCTTCCATTTTGGGTTTTCACAAATAATGGAATAGTGAAATGTGACACTGAAGCAGCAGTAAAAAATCTGAATTCTATACAATAAAGGTAGAATTTGACATTTCATTAATATAAGCCTTAGTTTTGAAAAAAAAGTAGTTCCATGTCAAAAGGGAGTTAGATGAAGTCCTTACTACTCGGGGGATCAAGGGGTATGGCGAGAAAGCAGGAAGGGGGTACTGAAGTTTCATGTTCAGCCATGAACTCATTGAATGGCGGTGTAGGCTAGAAGGGCTGAATGGCCTGCTCCTGCACCTATTTTCTATGTTTCTATGTTTCTATGTTAAATGTTTAAAGTAGGAATTTAGATTTTGAGTGCATAAATGTGTTTGGATTTTTTTTAAACAAGTCGTCTTTTTTAAAGAAAATTCTTGGCTTCATTGAAGATTAGTTCACGTTTACATTTCACTCACAGTAGAATCAGTATGGATGGTTAAAATAATCAAAGAAATACATTTTAATTTTTTGTGCTCTCAAAGAAAGGAATGTTAGCTTTGGGAAATCTTTCTATTCCAGGTGTCCACTGTCAGCATTAAGCTTTCTCATGTTCTGTATAATAATCAGATTAAAATGTCCTCTACTATACCCGAACAGAAGAGCTGCACCAAAGCTGCATTTTCATTTTCCATACCAGCTATCATATGGACTGTGGGTTGTGAGCCACATGCCATTTCCCTTCTATCCCTAGCACTTTCAAGATAGCCTGCATGACCTGCCCTGTGAAGTGTCTCCCCTAGTCGGACTCCACGATCTGCGGCAGTCCCCACCTAGAGAATACTTCCCTCACCAAGATTCTTGCCGTTGCCATTGCCGTGGCTGATCGTCAAGGAAAGGCTTCAACCCATTTCGAGAAATGTCCACTAGGACCAAACAGTACTTGTAACCCCCCCTTTGCAGTGGGCAATGGCCCGATGTAATCGACCTGCATAGACTACCATGGTCCTTCTACTCTTCTCGTGTGTTCCATGGGAACCTTTCTTTTCTGGGGTTGGGGTTGTTCGCTGCGCAGACCAGTCAGTCTGTGCAAAAATAGCGGACTTCCTCCCTCAGTTGCGGCCACCACCATGCCTGTCCTACCCTCTGCCAGGTAGTCTCCGGCCCTGGGTGTCTCGCTCTTGGGCCTCTGTGGGCTATCTGGAGGAATTCCCTCAGGTGCTGTTCTGGAACCACCCACTGCTCTCTCCTCCCCTGAAAAGCATTTCCTCCTTTAAAGTAATGCCAGCTACTCCGAACGGGCCTTCTACCTTTACTCCCCTACCCATCTGCTCCAGGACAACCTTGAGGACGGGATCCTGTGCCTGGACTTTCCTCAAGTTCGGGGCCAACGCTACCCCTACACTCCCTTGTGTTCCCCCTTTGTCCTGGATCGCTGCTACTGGGCTGGACCCGTATGGGTCCCAAAACTCTCCTGTTTTGGCTCCCTCCTTGGCTAACTCATCAGCCTTTTGGTTGCCTTCCCCTCTGGGCTCTGTCTTGGAATGGACCTTTACTTTATGAATGTAATGGCTTCCCTGGGTTCCCGTGGCCTCTAAGATCCTTTGCAACAGTGACTTGGTTGCTAAGGGCTTCCCGTCTGCGGATGTGAAACCACGACGAGACCAAATGGCCAAGTATTCGGTGCACGAATTACGTGTGAACATGGAATCCGAGCAGATGGTGTGTGGGGTCGGGAACTCATCGGCGTGGGTAACGACGTACACCACCGCCGACAGTTCAGCGTGCTGAGCGCTCAGGGTGCTCGAGAGTTTAATGGCCCTTGCAATGCCTGCCGCCGGGTCATAAATCCCGCACCCGGTAAAACGCTCCCCTGCTACCACCGAACTGGATCCGTCGACAAATATCTCGCAGCCCGTGGGGTGTAACCCGGCCCGAAATCCTATGTCTACATCCCATACTCCCTCTACCAAACACTTATGGGCCGCCCCTGCATAGATCATGTTAGCTGCCAGCTTGGGCTCACACAGGCCTTGCATTCTCAGATTAATCTGAGAGAGCAACAAAGTCTAGCGAGCAATGCGAGCATTGCTCACCGTGCCGTCCTTTATTCTCCCATCTAGCAACGTGAGTGGGGGTATGGTGGGTCAGTAGAATGATCTGGGATGACCCCGTGAAGAGCTGGGGGAGCTTCACGGCCCAATGCGTGGCAAGGAGGTGCCTCTCGCAATTGGATTATCCCCGTTCTACATCCGTGAGGACTCTTGACGAGTACACCATAGGCCTCAGTTTGCCGTGCCGCTCCTGGAGCAGCACCGCACTCAAACTGTCCCCGCTGGTTGCTACTTACAGAAAGAAGTCCACCCCACACTTACCTGCTCACGGCAGCGTCTACCCTTTCCTGCTCTGGCACAAAAACTGTCCGAAGGGCGGCCACCAGAACATCAAATTGTTCTGCGGTCGGTCCCTTCGCCTCGACAGGTTTTGTCTTCGGCACTGGAGGATGCCCTTTGTCTTGCCCTCTCCTCGGTGCCGGGAAGTCTCTCCTCCAGTGTCCCATCTTCCCACACCCGAAACGCATCCTAGCCTTCCCTGCGCTAACCCCTTCCTGGTTCCATTCCCTTTTACTACTCCCACTTGACTTCATCTCGTGAACCTTCCCTTTAACTGGTTTGACCTCCTCCTCCACGCTGGCCTTGAATGCCAGACTCATGTGATGGAGCACGCTGGCCTCCGTGTTCTGGAGATCCTCAGGGTCAAACCAGTTCTTGAACTTTGCCCTAATCCGGGCAAACTCTTCGACACTAGGGTCCTGAGCCAATGGTTCCTTGGCTCTCCCCGCAACTACGCCCGGTCCAGCACTCCATTACAGGCTTTATTATAGACCGGCCAGAGCCGGTCCGCAAAAGCCTGAGGTGCTTCCCCAGCCAGTTGCAGCTTCCTTTCCATCCTGGAGAATGGACTACCTTAGGTGTGACCCATGGCTCTTAGGATTTCCTCCTTTACGCCCTCTATGGTTCCCTGCCCCTCTTGCTTTCGGCAGATATGCCCAATACATCATCCCCTCCAGGGAAAATAATAGCAGCTTGTGAACCTCCACTTCGTTACACACATTAATCCTTCTCACCTATTCCACCTCCGCGAAGTGGACCGATGGGCCTCCTTTGTTGGTAAACTTGGGCACACCTGAAATCATATTTTACAGCTGTGGGTTTGTGAATGGGACCACAAAATCGCTTTGCAGCGTCCCCTGACCTTGGTCGTCTACAGGCGCACTGTATTTCCGCTGCCGTATGGGATTCATGGATCCCTGCATCTCTGGAGGAGGTCGTGTGTCCCTCTCCAGCTCCCAATCCTCACTGTCTTCCCCTTCCTCTTTCCAGTCCACCTGGGCTCCCCTCGGAGCCATTAGGCAGACCATTCCTTTGGCCTTAGATAGTGCGTGGGTCAAGCTTTGGATTTTCTCTTGGCAGGGCCCGTGATTCCCACTCTCAAAACCCTTACTGGTAGCTACCATACACACTGTCTTAATATCCTTCAGTTGCCCTTCCAGCCCGTTTACTTTACCTGCTAGACGAGCAGTCGCCTCCTGTGTGACCTGCTCATTGAGCTTGGCCTCTGTTACCTGACACTGCAGGTACTCTCTTTTGTTACGGGAGGCTTTCGCCTGAGTGTTCCTCTCCTGCTTTTCTTTGCGCAACTCATCTAAAAGCCTCATTCCTACCACGCCCCTTGGGGCTGACTGCTCTTTGGACTCTTTGAGTTCTGCCTTAAGCCTATCAACCTGCTCCCTAAGTAGTTGGACTTGGTTCTGCAGACACAAGAGCCAGATGGCCTTTTCTTTTGCTTTTCTATACTCCTTACTCCTCGTCCATTCAGCGGCTTTGTCCTCCGGACTCTCAGCACGCAAAAGGTCTAGAACCCATTGTTGTGTTATGTTAACTTTCCCAAAGATATGAGGAAATCCTATCCCCCATTGCCGATCTCTTGGCCTTAATATCTTCCATAACTCTCTGTTCAGTACCGCGGTCACCAGATTCTGTAAGTGGTTTCCCTTAGGTGTTTTTGACACCCGCCCCCCCTGCCCCTCCATGTTACAATAGTTCTAGACCTGGGAGTGATTACTGTACTGAACAGATGAATGAGTCACGGACAAATACCTTGGTCTCAACCAGCAATGCTTTAATAAAGTTACCTCAACACAGCAAAACTACAAGTAAACACAGTGATGATGTAGTACAATACAATACCCTGGCGTGTCTAAACCGCCCCTATTGCAAAGTACCCAACGTCTAAACCCTCTGCTCGGATCCAGTGTACCCCCGAATCTGTACCGACCGGCTGAGTGTACCCCTATGGTCCTTGCAGCAAAACCTCCCCACTAAAACCCTTACTAAGGCTTGGTTGCGATAACATACAGCTACTCACACAGTGGCTGTGATCTTAAAATGCGTGGGCAGGGATGATGCTCACCGATTCGTTGGCTTACTCGCTGCTTCTCCTGGTGAAAATGTCTCTCTTCTGGTTCTGTACTGGTTTCTTCTCTCCGTCCCAGACGGAGTGTGTGGTCCTTGTAGAGGTGAAACAAGCGAGAGCAGAGAGCGACATGTGGCCACACGACCCCCTTTATATCCCCAGTTCGTTTGCCTTTCCTGGCCGTATAAAGTTTTTCCTTGTTTCGAGGCTTCCTGTTTTGAGTCCAGTGATGGCGTTTTGCTTCAACCCGTCTAGGGCTTAATGGCTTTCTATTGTTCTGGTTTCCCGCCTCGGAGTTATCTCATTCAAGTAATGACTTGATCACTGATCAGTTCACATGTGATCTAACTCTGACAAGTTCACATTGCTTAACAATGGATCCTCATTGCTCATTACCTGTGATGAGTTGCCTTATCCTGGCCATTGTAACTTCCCAGACCACCCCCGCCCATCAGGTGTGGATCGAGAGTACAACATGGAAAAGTACCTGGGCCCCTCTCACAAAAGGCTTCCAGCTTTTTCTGCAGTGAGAAATATTAAAACACAATGTCCAAATAATGTCCAACAATCCTTGGGGAGCTGATGCCTACAGAGGACAAATAGCAGAGAAAATCTGTATTTCTATATTACGAACCCCTCCAAGTGGGCTAGGTTATGTGTGTTCTTTATTTTTGTAACAGTATGTGAATAGAAGTTGAACTCATTGTACCAAATGATTCTCATCATACTATTGTGGAATAAAGCAGCTTACAAATTGAATGCCAAATGATGCCTCATCTAGTGTTAACAAACTGCCTTCAGAGAGATTGAAGGCGGTACATGTACATGATCCATGGAGATCCAGCCCAGAGAAGATATTTCATTGCTACATTCCCAGGTTCCACACCGCACTAAAAAATATAAGGCAGTAAGAATTTACTTCCATAAAAAGCATAATTGGTAATGTTCCTTTAATGTGGGAGAACAACTGGGCAACACTGGCCACAATATTATAAGGTTTTAATAGGCTGGTAGAACCAAAGGTGCTGAATATCTACAATTAATGTCAGATTTCAAAAGAGCTAACTTTAATAGAATGGCAGAGGATTTGGAACATGTCAATTGGTCAAACCTACTGAGTGGAGCGAAACTGATGTGAACTATAAATGTCAAGTTGTTAAGAGTAAATTTAGAATCATAGAAGTCATGTATGTCCCCAAAATCAAAAGGGAATATGGAAGGAAGAAGCTATGGTGGTTAATTGGTTATGCACAAAGACAAATAAGACAAAAACAGAAATAAAAACAGAAAATGCTGGAAATATTCAGCAAATCAGGCGGGATCTGTGGAGAGAAACAGAATTAATGGCCTGGATTTTTCTGTTTCCGACCCGCAGGTGGGAGGCGATAACTCTACAGCATGTGTGTGATTTAATAGGCTGGCTTTCAGTCGGGTGGGGGAAACACTGGCTGACCAGGATGATGTAGCAACAGGCTGGTGTCGGGCCCAATGGGGGAGGGGGGCCCGATCCCCTGGGGCAGGGCTGCTGGTGGGTGAGTTTAGAGGGCTGGGAGGAAGCACTCCTGCTCCTCCCAGCCCACAAGGATTGCTCCAAAGCTCTGCTTGTCTCTCAGCAGCTACCCAGAATCATGAGCCTCGGGATCCCCAGCTGGTATAAAGGGCTGAATGGCCTTCTTCTGTGCTGTAACCATTCTATGATTCCAACTGTCGCAGCAACAAGATAAGCTTTTTCAGTTATGTGAACAGTCAGAGGACTCGCTTTCTAACAGCACTGTGGGAGTACCTTCACCAGACGGACTGCGGTGCTTCAAGAAAGCAGCTCACCACCTTCTCAAGGGCAATCAGGGATGGGCAATAAATGCTGACCTTGCTAATGACGCTCACATCCCACGAACAATTTTTTTTTAATCCATTGAAAGGTACGCAAGGACTCTCAGGCTATGGCAGATACTAAATGAGTACTTTGCATCAGTATTCACTCTTGAAGATGGTACTCAACCGACAGCATAAATGAGGATATGGAAAGGATAAGGAACATTAAAATAGATTGGGTTGCTGGTACACATTATATCCACCCGAGGATC
Organism: Pristiophorus japonicus; assembly: GCF_044704955.1. Taxonomy (NCBI): domain Eukaryota; kingdom Metazoa; phylum Chordata; class Chondrichthyes; family Pristiophoridae; genus Pristiophorus; species Pristiophorus japonicus. The sequence goes on from NC_091982.1 coordinate 26,902,833, forward strand.
CTTAAGGAGATGGGACAGTTACTGTACCAAGAAATGGCCAAGAATTAGGACTGTAATTGTGATGTGCTGGGGAATTGGGCCCATTCGGCAAATTATGTTCAACTTAGAAAAGTGTAGCATCATGCGTATGGGGAGGTCAAATGTTAAACATACATACAGCCTGCTGGGAAAATAATTAAAACCAGTGGTGAAAGAGAGATCTGGGTGTTTTTGTGCATAAAGGTGCATAACCAATGCTATAACCAAAGCAAACAGTATTCTAGGGTGTATTAACAGAACACTTCACTATAAAATAAAACATACTATTTTACCTGTACAAGATCTTGGTTAGGCCTCAGTTAGAATAGTGTGCCCAGTTTTGGTCTCCTTATATGGTGGGGCATATTGAGGCTTTAGAAAGGGTAGTATTAAATTATAGAAATTTGGGGTGACTAAATCAAGAAGCAGACCAATTATTTTAACTAAGTTAGGGAGGACCAGGGGCCACATTTATAAGTTATGCAAGGGCAGAACTAGGTTGAATGTTAGCTGGATCTTTTTCCAGAGAACAGTGCATCTATGGAACAGGTTGACAGCTTGTGCGGTGAATGCTGATTCACTGTATTCCTTCAAGCAATCGCTGGACCTATTTTTAGCTGGGGTGGAGATCAATTCGTACATGAGGTAGGTATCTTGTAACATAAATTAGGGCCAATGTGATCTCTTGGACTAGATCAGATTACCCAAGGAGGTCGGAGAGGAATTTTTCATTTTTTCCCCAAATTGGCCTGGGTTTTTATCCTTTCCCAGGACATTGCATGGCTCCAAATGGGTGGGGACTGGGAAGTGCATGTACTGTGATGCACAAGACATTACAACTATGTGGGACAGGCTGGATGGAACAGTAGGTCTTTTGCAGTCTGCCATTTTCATATGTATGTGGCCTGACCACTTAAGGGGGCGACAAGATGCCTCTGAACCCAAGCAGATATCTGCGGCAGATCCCAATTTATAACAGACTCTCATAGCAGAATAGCTTGCAGACACTCAATGCTTACATTCATACATGAAGAATAGATACTTCAAGGTACCAGATGGTTCCTCTGGAATCAAAAGTCAGTATCTTCAGGATACAATTCAGTGCAGGGGAAAGAGGAAAAAAGAAATCACTATTCTTTGTGGAGATTGCAACTTGCGAGACAGAAAATTACAGATCACTGATGGACTTTGCATTCTGAAATAGTATTGGTGATTTTCTTAACATTTTAAATTTGTTATACCCACATCTCTATTTTGAGTCAACAGGTATTCTATATTAATGTCATGATAGTGTGTATAATCTCGCAAAGAACACTTCAAGTTTCAAAATGAAAGTGAGCTGTGAATCTAATGATTAAGTGCACTTATCAGAGGAGAGTTCTTGCGACTTACATAGCAGTTGCAGGGTTTTAACATGCCCATTCTGACAATTCTTATTGAAAATGGTACCTGACTCAAACCACCAACAGTCCTTTTACCACGAACTGTTGATTATGTTGGAACTAGAAGCAGAATATTCACCACAGATCAGCATGAACAGTTACACAACTGAAACATAAACTTGTCAGTGTTGTAAGTTTACTGCCTGATTTTCTGGAAAATAAAATATTTGGAAAAGAAAATATAGAGCTGCAACAATTTTTATTCAGAGCCTTTATCCTTTTCAATGAGTCATCTTTTACAAGTCAACAACCGCATATTATGTCGCATGCTTTAGACGAGTTACCCACCCTTAAGCTGTGGCAGAAAACATAGAGACATAGACATAGAGACATAGAAAATAGGTGCAGGAGTAGGCCATTCGGCCCTTCTAGCCTGCACCGCCATTCAATGAGTTCATGGCTGAACATTCAACTTCAGTACCCCATTCCTGCTTTCTCGCCATACCCCTTGATCCCCCTAGCAGTAAGGACCTCATCTAACTCCTTTTTGAATATATTTAGTGAATTGGCCTCAACAACTTTCTGTGGTAGAGAATTCCACAGGTTCACCACTCTCTGGGTGAAGAAGTTCCTCCGCATCTCGGTCCTAAATGGCTTACCCCTTATCCTTAGACTGTGACCCCTGGTTCTGGACTTCCCCAACATTGGGAACATTCTTCCTGCATCTAACCTGTCTAACCCCGTCAGAATTTTATATGTTTCTATGAGGTCCCCTCTCATTCTTCTGAACTCCAGTGAATACAAGCCCAGTTGATCCAGTCTTTCTTGATAGGTCAGTCCCGCCATCCCGGGAATCAGTCTGGTGAACCTTCGCTGCACTCCCTCAATAGCAAGAATGTCCTTCCTCAGGTTAGGAGACCAAAACTGTACACAATACTCCAGGTGTGGCCTCACCAATGCCCTGTACAACTGTAGCAACACCTCCCTGCCCCTGTACTCAAATCCCCTTGCTATGAAGGCCAACATGCCATTTGCTTTCTTAACCGCCTGCTGCACCTGCATGCCAACCTTCAATGACTGATGTACCATGACACCCAGGTCTCTTTGCACCTCCCCTTTTCCTAATCTGTCACCATTCAGATAATAGTCTGTCTCTCTGTTTTTACCACCAAAGTGGATAACCTCACATTTATCCACATTATACTTCATCTGCCATGCATTTGCCCACTCACCTAACCTATCCAAGTCGCTCTGCAGCCTCACAGCATCCTCCTCGCAGCTCACACTGCCACCCAACTTAGTGTCATCCGCAAATTTGGAGATACTACATTTAATCCCCTCATCTAAATCATTAATGTACAGTGTAAACAGCTGGGGCCCCAGCACAGAACCTTGCGGTACCCCACTAGTCACTGCCTGCCATTCTGAAAAGTACCCATTTACTCCTACTCTTTGCTTCCTGTCTGACAACCAGTTCTCAATCCATGTCAGTACACTACCCCCAATCCCATGTGCTCTAACTTTGCACATCAATCTCTTGTGTGGGACCTTGTCGAACGCCTTCTGAAAGTCCAAATATACCACATCAACTGGTTCTCCCTTATCCACTCTACTGGAAACATCCTCAAAAAATTCCAGAAGATTTGTCAAGCATGATTTCCCTTTCACAAATCCATGCTGACTTGGACCTATCATGTCACCTCTTTCCAAATGCACTGCTATGACATCCTTAATAATTGATTCCATCATTTTACCCACTACCGATGTCAGGCTGACCGGTCTATAATTCCCTGTTTTCTCTCTCCCTCCTTTTTTTTTTAAAACGCAAGGTCACTGGCAAGCAGATCACCGAGGCAACTATTTTTGCAGATTGGTCAAATGCCAAAAGTGGGAGAGCAGGTTAGGCAAGCAGATAGCCCAAGGCCCAAGGCAGGTGAAGAAATGGCTTAAGTGGGAAAATAAAGTATATCAAATGGCTGCTGAGAGCGGTGGGATGCTGGAGAAACAGCCAATGACATAAAATGCTACCGTTGAATTACAAAAAATGTACTGCGGGGATAATTTTCATCTTGTTACTGCTCCGATTCTGGGTGGTAACAAGATGGAGATGGAATGAAAATCTGGTGGAAATCTGTTTCTCCGAATTATCACTGTTATGGCTCGGTTCGATATTTTAAGTTGGGCCTGAAGCTCCAGCTGGAAGCATACGGGAGCTTAATTAACGTATACAAAGCTCTGCGTGCTCGTCGGTCCCAGCACTTTGCTGTATGCAATCTCCCAGTGGGGAAATTAGGTCATGGGTGGTCAGGCTTTATATGGTATTGTACGAAAGCATGCCATCGCCAGTGCTCGTTTGGCCGCACCTACCGAATGTCAACTATTTCTACAGATCCTGACAAAAAGTCAGGGAATGACTGTAGTAACCTACCTTAAGAGTCTGGATCAGCAGAGGGGAAAATGCTACGCTCTGCCATCTGCTGCAAAAACACCAGCATCATAAAGTTTGCACATATGTGGCCAGAGACTTAGGTGCATCTTGTTGCAGGCATTCTGCAGTGCACACCTATGTGATAGTTCTGTACAGTAGCACAGAGCAACTGTGCAGAGGCCAAATGCTAGGCTGCACTGCCACTTGATTGCAGGCTCATGCTTGGACCTACAAGTCCCTTTATCCTGTCCTGCCATTTCTCTATCCCATGTCGCTCCAGTTTTGGCTAAGGTTGCTGATTAGCTGAGATGCCATTTAATGCTCTCCAGAAGCTTTCTAAAATGTTGTCCCCCTCCTTCTAACACCCGCCTTTAATCACTTCCTTCCATTTAAATGTGTCTTGCATGCAATTTTCATCTCTTCCAATGGTGTCATCCTAGAACCAGTGGAGCTTGGACCTGCAGTTGAGAATCATTATGTAAATAAGGCCAGACACAAAAATTGCATACTATTAGCACCTGGGATTCTAGCGGGTCTTCAAGCAGTACAAGCTCGAATAGAACTGTTTAATACTTGAAAAAGAAATTTGCCTCTATACTACAAAACAGAAAATGTTACTTTAAAACGATCTGGTGATCATTCAAATATACTCCACCAATTTTTGCTTCAGACCTGACATGGAATTGTGACAAAAGTGCTACAAATCTTTTTTAAATTGTTGTGCTCTAAGAGAATGGTATAGTAATTCAGGGGAAAATTTGTCATTTGGTAATGAATTTTAATTAATTTTTCTCTCCAGCCAATTTTCCCTTTCTTTCTTGAAGTTATTGCCTCCTTGTTAATTTTTGTGACACGATCTTGAGATCAACTAACTCAGCACAGGCTGAGATCTCTGTTGCAACCTTCCATAGCTCGCTTCCAAGCCAAGGGCAGAGACCAATTGTGGCAGTCAAACCATCATCTTGGTGAGGTCAGCAAAGGGAGCACTAACCAGGAACCCGTCCAGGGATTTTCCAGTCAGCATGCTGCCTTTACCAACTGAATTATTAGGGAACGAGAACTGAGCCATTAGGGAAGCTAGAAACATGTTTGGTCACAAGCAGCTGCCAAAGCTGCTCATTTAAAAAATAAATCATAATTTAAAAAAATAGGCATGTAGCATTAGCATCCTTTACCCCCCAAGAGAGAATTCTGAAAAGCAACATTACACAAAAATGCTCCAAGTTGCTTGTACAAAGAATGCACCATATTTTTTCAAAATTTAACTAATTTTTCTTTAAAAGAAAATGAAAATCTATTCCATCAATTACTGAACATTTAGCAATACCATGAGGTCCCCCACCCACATCATTTAGGCATTACAATCATTGCAAATGAAATATTGTTCAAAATGTAGCGTGTTATTGGCCCATGAAGAGAAAGAATTAGAAGTTTGGTGACTTTATGTTCCAAGAACAGAAGAACATCTTGCATTGAGCTTATTAAAACATATCAATATCTTACAGTTAAACAATCCTGATTGTCAACTCAATTACATAAGGATGGGTAGCAAACAGTCTCTAATCAGTACGAATTGAATTTTCGTTCAAGCACGATATTTAAGCTTGTTGTTTTATAGTAACTCTTGGAAAGGGGAGGGTGAAAAAGAGAGGCAGTCCAAGGTCTTCAATGCACTAAAACAGGTTTTTATTGGTGTCCAACAAGACTCAACAGCTTACATTTCATCAAATAAATCTATGGAAGAAATCTCATCAATACCCTTTCAAAAATCCAAAAGTTGCAAAGAATTATTCAGCTTCATCATCCCTTCACTCCTCACTGACTTTCTTTCAATGTGCTTTAAAAATTGGAAATACTGAAAAAAAAATTAGAAGAAATTGGCTTGAAGGAATAATCAAAACTAATGTGATGAACTGATATATAAATGTTAAATGACAGTGGCTGAAGAGCTCACTGTATTAATGGTGCCACCTCTATCAGTTCAACTTCTTCATATGAATAACTCCATTTGTGTTGCCATTAAAAGAAAATCACCCCACCTCCCCCCCAACAAAAAAAACTGAGGCAGAAATAAACAGAAGTTTAAAAAGAAAGTGTCAGTATCAGTATTCACCCCGTAAAAAAAAAATCAGTTACAAAATACAACTCCAAAACTTCTGTTTGAAATATTTTTAAATAGTTCTAGCTTAGAAGATGTACTAATTGAGAGTCCAGGGAATCTGAATAATTAAATCCAGAGCTTTTCTGCTTTATGTTTACAACTGAAAAGATTATAAATGCCTATAGCAGTGGCCTTACTGCAAACTCAAGATCTTATACATTTGCATTGTGTCTTTAAGTATACAAACATGTCTGAAAACTTGCACTGTTGCATGCACAAAGAAACTGTAACATCTTGTAAGTGATCCAGATTTGTTTTTGTATGTGGTATGGTAGACAACAAATTATGGGGTCCTTTACCAGCTCTGCCTATTATATCAGAGCTATTCGCGCATTAGATTACCTACTTTAGTGGGTTTCATTAGATAGTCTAAATAAACCACTTTGGATTCACCAGTGTTAGAATGATGCCTGTATACAAAATTAGCATTGTAACACCAAAATGATAGTAGAACAGCCTTGTAAATCCTTACTTCTCTTGTCTCTCTCTCCCCTCTCACATATCAATGTTCTTTGAGAAGGTTTTTTTTTAAAAACACAATTGGGTATACATTAAAACCTGAAATTTCTATAGCTGTTCAAAACTGCGCACTCCAGGTAAAGAGAAAATGTTACCCATCAACAATAACCTTTTGAAAAAAAAATCAAAAGGGATTCTAAAGTTAATTTATTTTTCACTGCTTGATTTTAAAAGGATTCCTAAAGATGAGAATTCATCTTTGATGCAAGAGCAAACCACAATGTTCACAAGAGTACAGCCTACTCCAAAGATGGGAGTGTTCCCTGTCTCATGTGTACATGACCCAATAACACATCACAATATAGTTTCAGGAGGGTTATAGCAAATACTTGTGAAAAACAGAACTATGAACTTCTCATAATTTTTTTAACTTTTGTTTTTTGCATTCTTAAAGTAGAAACATTGGTACCAGGACCAATTCTGTCTTGAAAAAGAAAAGTATTTCACTAACTTAGTTAACTTCAATATATTTACAAGTGAGTTCATACTTCCAAAATTATAGGATGATATCATCTCAGAATGGCCATATTTTGCAAGGTGTTTCATTTTAATTTAGAATAAAATTCTTTTGTCTTATTTGTACGTTACTTTTATTGTGTCTTCCTGTATCATTATTCTATCTCTGTCACTGCATCTTTCTATGTGATTTCCCCATATTTCCTGTTTACCTCTGTTCTTCATTTTCTCTATTTTGATGAAGCCTCTCTGAGAAGTTGAGCAAAAGTGGACAATGATACTTCTAACTTGTCAGGGAAGCACTTCCACTTCCATCCAGTACATCTTTACTTTAAACAATCAGCAAGTCTGTTCTGGAACAGGAGGTAGGATAGGAATATTTACTAGTTCCTAGAAAAGGGTAGTAGAAATTATTTCATGCCAAGATGAGAATAATAATAAAACAGAAATTGCAATATAAACTTGTTTGCTGTCTTGGTATGTTCAAAATTTTGGCTGTCTTTCTTGAAACCGAATTAAAATCTTTCAACATTTGTGCAACTGTTTTACATTAGTGCCATTTCCATTAAAACATTGCATTTGTTTTGCATGAGCTATTGGATTCGAACTACCAACACTCTTCAGTAACCTGCTTTGCTTATGAGCTATCTCTGGAACAGCAAAGGACTCCAATTTCTTTGTACCATTTTCCAAGTAGGAATTGTTACACCCACAGCAGATACAGTCTAGACAAGCCCTACGATTTGCATAACAAGGGCACCTTTGCCCCCGGCATGTGAGAACACTGGGAGCGCATGCTGCACGGCCACATTTACACCCAGGTTTCCCTCTTGGCTTTCTGCACACAGATTTCAGTGAACTGGCACATTCTTGAATGCCTAACCTCTTTACAGTTCTGTATTTAGCATTGTAACTTTTCACCATATTCTTCAACTTCTCAGTGACACTGTGTCTATTAACAGTAGGTTTCTTTAAGTTAAGTGAACTTTTGTCGGATGGCAGTATGTATGATGTAGGAATCTGCTTAGTGGACACTTGAATTGTACTTTGATCCTCAGTATCTTCCACATTACAGCCATCATGATTTGTCTGTGACATGCTTTGTTTGCAAATCTTTCTTGTAACGATACTAATAGCTTTCTTCCTGTCTTTTATATTGGCATCAACAATGTCAGTTGGTTGATTTGAGACAATAGATTTTTGCACCACCTGTACTTGTACCACCTGGAGTGGAGTCAATTTACTTATTATTTTCATAGCTTTTTTTGTGCAACACAATATATTGGACTCCATGCCATCCTGCGCCAACATCATGCCCTCTTCTAACAAAATATTCAGGTTAACTGGTAAGGTGCTGTTTTCTGACATATTTTCCATTATAGCACAGCTAGCTATATAATCACAAAGTTTTTTATAACATGTTAGAAGAATACGAAGTTGCTCATTTTCCACAAACATTCCATGGTCTTTGCACCAGCTGCAGGAAGGCTTCATTTGCATTTTCCGCCCTGTACACTTTTTACATACAAAATGTTGGCAGACTGAATTTTTTGGACCAACTGGATTTTTCAGTAGGTTACCTAAATCAAAGAAACAAGTCTTCAAATATGGATACAAATATATTTTAAAGCAATTTTAACATGACTGACAAAACAAAAGCTATGTGTTACACAAAATTGGTTACTCTGAGGCAGTCATTAATAAGGCAAGTCAGAAATTTAACTGACTGTAGTACAATTCAGAACATTATATACAGATCAACAGTGAGGCAAAAATAGCATGCAGTTTTAGTTAACCCATCACAAAATAAGGGATTACGAGGAATAAACTTGAGGATCATCTATACAACAATAATCAAGTACACATTCAGAAAAGGAAGATCTCGACTGACCAGACTCCTCGATTGTTACCCAAGTGAACTGCATTAAGCCGTACCGTGTGGTAAACTGCAACTTCCCAAAGACTTTTGATGAAGTTCCACATGAATGTCCATTAAACTCAAAGCTTTAGGGATTTAGCAAAAACCCTGTGAATGGATAAGAAACTGGCTGAAAGATAGTGTAAAGTCCTGTCCCTACAGTACAGACTCACACGAGGCACATGCTGAAGTCAAGGTCACTCAGGAACTGCACCTTTATTTCACAGCTCTCGAATGCCACACTTGCCTGAGACCTGCCTTTATATACCTGTGTGGAACAGGTATGCAGTGTCTCCTGCAAGTGCATCCCTGGTGGTAAGGTATGTTTGTGGTTACAGGTCATATCTAGTTACAGTCATGTATAGCATGGTAAGATACAGTTATGTACAGTAGTGTGAGATACATGACAGATAGGAAATTAATATTGGCTGGAGAAGTTATATCACGGCAGGTAGGTGGGCTGATAGGGGAGAAATACTGAGAGAGGTAACTCAAAACTCAGTGCTGTTTCTGTTAACAACCTGGATTCAGTAACTCATTGCAAAGTAGGCAAACTAGCAGATGATACCAGCTAGAGGGACAGTGAAATTAGATGCAACAGTTAAAAAATTACAAAATGAGTTGGAAGAAATATGTTAAGTGGGCATAATACTGATCGATGAAATTTAATGCAACCAAGTGTGAGGTGCTCCGTTGGGTTGGCCACATCGTCTGCATGACCGACACAAGATTCCCCAAGCACACGCTCTACTCGGAGCTCCGACACGGCAAACGAGTCCCAGGCGGACAGAGGAAACGTTTCAAGGACACCCTCAAAGCCTCCTTGATAAAGTGCAACATCCCCACGGACACCTGGGAATCCCTGGCCCAAGACCGCCCAAAGTAGAGGAAGAGCATCCGGGAGGGTGCTGAGCACCTAGAGTCTTGTCGCCAAGAGCATACAGAAATCAAGTGCAAGACAGTGGAAGGAGCGTGTGACAAACTAGGCTCCCCACTCACTATTTGTCCCACCTGTGACAGAGACTGTAATTCCCGCATTGGACTGTACAGTCACCTGAGAACTCACTTTTAGAGTGGAAGCAAGTCTTCCTCGATTTTGAGGGACTGCCTATGATGATGCTACATATAGGAAGGAAAAATAGATGACATGCATACGGCATGAATGGTATTGAAACAGCCATGGACAACGTGGAAAGAGACCCAGCAGTCTTAGTAGTTTCATCGCTAAACATGTCCAACAAATGCAATTAACAAAGCTTATAGAATGCTGAACTATAGTAGCATATAACTCAAGAGGTAAAGATCAAACTGCATTGTGCTCTGGTCAGACCACATCTTAAATGCTGCTTCCAGGTCTGGTTGAAATGCAAGAGGCAGTGCAGAGAAAGGTCAACAAGACGATGCCCAGCACCAATGTCTGAGTTACAAGGAAAGACTAGATAGACGTTGGCTATCGATACAGGTAGAAAAGTTATCCAGCAATATTACTTTAATTTAAACTGGAGATGTAGAACTAGGGGACACAGGTTCAGAATAGTAAAGGGTAATTTTAGAATCAATATCAGGAAATTTCTCTTTGCACAGGGAACAATTGAAGTGTGGAATAAACTTCCAGATAAGAGTCGTGGAGGCAAAAACCTTGCAATCATTTAAAAAACAATTGGATGCTGAAATGAGAGGAACATTTGGAACTTTCTGGATGGCTGAATTAAAAGGAGTCAAATGGCCTTCCTCATCTACAATTATCTTGTGAAGCAGGTTATGGATGCATTAGAAAGAATTCAGAGAAGGACTAGGGTGACTCCCGCCCTCAGGGTAGTAAGTTATGAAAATTTCAAATAAATAAACTTACTTTTGCAGGAGCGAGGGGGGGGGGGGGGTGGGGAAGACAGATACAGATCTTCAAAATATCAAGTATATGAAGTTGAAGTAAATAAGCTATTTAACTTTTGACACAGCATAGGGCAATGTAAAATTGAGCAAGAGTACAAACACTTATTACCCCACAGGACAGTAGATCTGTGAACAAACTCACATAGAAAGTAATTTATTTGGGGTCAATTGTTACTTTATTTTACTTTTTTTTAAAAAAAGGAACTGCATCAGTACAGTATCTGGATTATGTTGTGTGTTTACTTTTTCTTGGGTTTCAGACCACTCAAGTTGGAGCTTTCTTTCCCCATGTCTTCACTTGCCTAATATCTAGGCAGTGCGTAATGGACCCAAGGACTGAACAGAAAATTCTCAGTGCATTTTGGCCTCTGGTTATATGACGTCCCCTCACACGATCTGCAAATTCAACTTTTGAATGAGATGAGGCCCCATTCTGTCTACTTACATGAATGTAAAGATCCCTTAGCATGATTTAAAGAGCAAGGATGTTTTCCCAGTATCCTGGCCAACATTTCTCAATATACACCAGCAAAACAAATGAACTGGCAATTTATTATCACTGTGCAAGAGGCCTTCTGCACAAATTAGTCGGTGCATCCATATAAGTGACTACAGTTCAAAAGAAATTCACTGCCTATAAAGCATGTTGGGACATCCTGAGGACGTGCTTATATAAATGCTTATCTTTATTATGGAAGGTGGTAGAATAAACACTTCACTGGACTGTGGCTTAGGTTATAACGTGTCAGACAGATTCATTAACCAGTCAGAGGATGAGCAACTAGTGTAAATTTACAGCAGTTAGTTACACGTTTGGCAACCCTCCGTAGAGGACAGAAAAATAAGTCACGTCTGCTGCACTAAACAGTAGTGTAAACGGGACCAAACACAAGGTTCTTGAATAGTAAGCTTTCTATGGTGGTTTGTTGCCAATTGTCCAGAGACTCCCTGTGGACCACCCAATTTGTACAAGATATACTTTTTAAAAAAATGTCAAGAAACAAAATTTAAATATCTCCAACTCAAGAGCTTCCAAACGTACATAAAAATAAAATACACAAGATATTTGCATTTTAATTAAATGGCTTGATCTCACCCTTACCCATCTGTCCAAACATAGCATTTTTATTTTGGGGTTATTGTGTCAAACCACGAGTGACCTTGGTTTTTAAAATTTAAAAAAAATGTATACTTGGGATGTGGGTGACACTTGCAAGCCTACATTTATTGTTGAAAAGATGATAGCAGTCCTTCTCCTTGAACTACTGCCATCCTTGCATCAATGGTGTCCCACAATGTTAGGTGGGGAATCCCAGAATCTTGATCCAATAATGAAGCAGCAATACATGTTCAAATCATGATGGTATGAAACTTGGGAGGTGAAGTTGTCTCCATGATGTTGCTGCTCTCATCCTGCTTGGTGGTAGAGGTCACATGATTGGGAGGTGCTTTCAAAGTAAATCTGTCAAGTTTTCTGCAGTGCATCCTGTAGATAATACATACTACAGTAGTACTTCATACAGTTTAGTGATGGGTTCAGTGGCAGAGGTGCCAATCAAGCAGGCTGTTTTGTCGTGGATGGTGTTGAGCTTCTGGAATGCTGTTACGACTATACCCATCAAGGCAAGTGAGTATTCCAAAACACTTGCGTCTTGTAGATGGTGGAGGAGTCCAGAGGCCAGCCTCTTCCTGTAGGTACTCAGCCTCTGTCCTCTTGTATAGCCATGGGTATTAATGTTGGTGATCCAGTATGCTTCTGGTTACTAGGAGGTTGATAGTGAGGGACTCTGCGACGATGATGCTATTGAAGATTAGGGAAAGTGATTGGGCCTTTTCTTGGCACATATAGGACATGGACATTACCTACCACTTACGAGCCCAGGTGTGGGGCTGGAATTTTCTTTACCTGGGCGAGTCGGGTGCGGCCGGTCGGCATGGCGGGTCGCGACCCCGTTCTTGCTTCCATCCCGCTACAGAAATCAACTTTGCGCTAATGGGGTCTATTAAGCCCGCCCTGCGCATTACCCGGCCCTATTCAATGGTGCGATCCGATGACATCAACGGTGTGTTTTCAGCCAGGATATTTAAAGGAGCCATGGCCACAATGCATTTGAAGGTTCATCTAGGAGTGTACAGTCACTGCACTGGAGGCCATGGTTGCTCCAAACACTTGGAAACATGACTTCACAGAGGCAGAGGGCTGCACCCAGGTTCTCCGATGACTCCCGCTATATGCTTGTGAAGGGAGTCAGAGCACACAGTGAGGTCCTCTTCCTTTCTAATGGGCTGAAGAGACTTCCCCTGGAGATAAAAAGAGCCTGGCTCCAAATTGCAAAGAGGTGAACAGCAGGCATATGTTCAGGAGAACCTGGGTGCAGTGCCGGAAACATTTCAATGATCCCATTAGATCAGGAAATGAGTAGAGCCACACTCAACTTCATCCTACTGTGCCTGTTCACACCCCCATCATTCTTGTCTTTCAAACCCTACTCCTGCACATCTTTAATCACACCTATATACCTTGCATGTCCACCCATCCCTCTCTATCTACATTATCACATCCCCATCTTACTAACCACACCTCACACTCACCCTAATGCAATCATAGCAACTAACACACAGGGAGGTCACTTGGCATTGCCACCTCACTCCATTATAGTCCCCCTCTAAAGATATAACATATCCATTCCTTACACTCATTCCATCACTCTCACTCAACCTTTTCTTCTTTCCCTCCTTGCAGGAAGAGAGAGCTCACAATAAGAGGGAGAGGACTGGAGGTGGTCCTCCATCATTTGCCACCCTCACAACAGCAGAGTATCAGGAGTGGCTGAGCAGCTGGAGGTGGGAGACGGAGGGGGACATTTCAGTAACCTGGTGACAGAATTACATCTCATACAGCTACATGGCATACATCAGTCACTCATATGGGAACTGATGTAGTAATCAGCCTCTGAATGGTCATCATGTGCATAATGGTATCTGTACTCATTCTTCATATGGCTTATCTAACTCATCTCTTTACTCTCCCACAGGTCCATTAGGAGTCCCCACCACTGTCCAGGAGGAAGGCGACTCCTCAGAGGAGCCTCCAGGCTCTGAGGGTGCTGCGTCATCAGACATGGATGGCAACTTTGCTGCAAACATTTGTAGCCTGTAGAAAGCTCAATTTGTGCTGGGAATACAGTCAGCAAGTTTTTGCTTGAGGAAAGTGATCAACTGTATGAGCTTCTACAGTACATTTCATGCTGTCATCTAATCAGCTGGAGCAATGGTCACTCAACTCCCGCCTCAGGCTGACAGATGTGGTTCACAAGCTGTGTGAATTCCGTGGGCAATCAGGGAAATTTGAAAGGTAGGCTGAAAAAAGCACTTAAGGGTCTGACAAGGTGATAATGATTTGAATTAGGTCGCCCGCCTCTGCCGTTCGAGTCACTGCTGCACTGGCAAACACGCCCGAGGGAAAGGCGTGTGGGGGCAGGATGACGGCGGATTCCTGACCCGCTCCAACTTATTTCAAATTTCCCACCAACCTGCCTCCACACCCACACGGACCCTAGAAAATTCCGGCCTGGATGTTGTCCAGATCCTGCTGTAGACTTCATTGTCAGAGGAGTTGTGAAAATCAGCAGAGCCCCACTCTTGACCTCATGATGAAGGAAAGATTATTGATGAAGCAGCTGCAGATAAATAGGGAAGGACAATGCCCTCAGGAGCTCTAACAGTGATATCCTGGGGTTGCAATAGATTGGCCTCCAAGAACCACAACCATATTGTGTGTCAGTTATGATTGCAGCCATCACATGGTTTCCCCTTGACCTCAGTTTTGCTATTGCTCTTTAGTGCCATACTCAGTCAAATGTCTCGATGTTGAGTGCAGTTACTTCTTCCTTGCCTCTTGCATCCGTGTCTGGAGCTAAGCAGTTCTGGCAGAATCTGAATGGCGCATGGGCGAGTAGGTGCAACCTGAAACATAGAAAGTAGGTACAGGAATGGGCCATTTGGCCCTTTGAGCCTGCACCACCATTCAATATGATCATGGCTGACCATGCAACTTCATTCCTGCTTTCTCTCCATACCCCCTGACCCCTTTAGCCGTAAGGGCCACATCTAAATCCCTTTTGAATATATCTTACGAACTGGCCTCAACAACTTTCTGTGGTAGAGAATTCCACAGGTTCACAATTCTGAGTGAAGAAGTTTCTCCTCATCTCGGTCCTAAGTGTTTTACCCCTTATCCTTAGGCTGTGACCCCTGGTTCTGGACTTCCCCAACATCGAGAACATTCTTCCTGCATCTAACCTGTCCAATCCCATCAGAATTTTATATGTTTCTATGAGATTCCCTCTCATTCTTCTAAACTCCAGTGAATATAAGCCTAGTCGATCCAGTCTTTCTTCATATGTCAGTCTTGCCATTCCAGGAATCAGTCTGGTGAACCTTCGCTGCACTCCCTCAATAGCAAGAATGTCCTTCCTCAGATTAGGAGACCAAAACTACACACAATACTCAAGGTGTGGTCTCACCAAGGCCCTGTACAGCTGCAGTAAGGCCTCCCTGCTCCTATACTCAAATCCCCTCACTATGAAGGCCAACATGTCATTTGCTTTCTTTACCACCTGCTGTACCAGCATGCCTACCTTCAATGACTGATGTACCATGACACCCTGCTGACAATTGTGGAAAGACTGACACAGGGTGGTAATTGGCCAGATTTAATTTATTCTGCTTCTTACACATAGGACATACCTGGACAATTTTCTACACTGTTGAGTCAATACCAATGCCACAGCTACATTGAAATAGCTTGGCTAGTGGTGGTTAGTTCTGGTAACCAGAAAAAGATAACCATTTCAATTAAGCTCATGATTTATTCCCTTTTTTCTCTTACACTTAATTTTCTAGCCTATACATTATTGTAGCCCTGTCTCCCATGCCAGCACCAAACAAAAATTTAATTTATATATTCAGTTTAGTACAATGAGAAGTAGGGGAGTATTCCTTTTTCCAAAATGTAACCCTGAGACCACTGTTCAACCTCAACAAGAAAATTAACACTTTGCATTATGTGAGGGGGCATCTTGGTCAGATGTTCTTCCTCGTCCCTTTTGAATACAAGGGCCTTATTCTGAACTATACTTTGACTGGAAAAGTCAGTAGAGAGATCAAAGATGTCCTGGCATATAAAGTTAGCTGGGCCAGAAATAGATAGGTTGGGGAAAATATTATGTAACACAAGTCAGAATAGCTATGGGGGCTATAATCATGACATCAATATAACCTCACTGCTACGTAGGGAAAAACATCAGCTGCTTGCTCTCACTGTCCAGTGTTCCAAGCTAGAAACTACATATGTAGACCAGAGGATTGGACTCAATTGTAATGCACCACATGGCAAAATCACCAGCTACCACTTGCTATCCACTGGCCTCAGATTGAAAAGGCGACATCTGCAGATGGCTAGGCACATTCAAAGAATAACAACTTGCATTTATATAGCGCCTTTAACGTAGTAAAACATCGCAAGGCACTTCACAGGAGTATTATAAAAAAATTGACACCAAGCTCCATAAGGAGAGAATAGGGCAGGTGGTCAAAGGGGTAGGTTTTTAAGGAGTGTTTTAAAGGAGGAAAGCAAGGCGGAGAGGTTTAGGCAGGGAATTCCAGAGCTTAGGGCCTAGGCAATAGAAGGCACGGCCACCAATGGTTGAGTGATTATAATCAGGGATGTTCAAGAGGGCAGAATTAGAGGAGTGCAGATATCTCGGGTAGTTGTGGGGCTGGAGGAGATTACAGAGATAGGGAAGGGCGAGGCCATGAAGGGATTTGAAAACAAGGATGATAATCTTGAAATCGAGGCGTTGCTTAACCGGCAGCCAATGCAGGTCAGCGAGCACAGGGGTGATGGGTGAGCGGGACTTGGTGCGAGTTAGGACATGGGCAGCCGTTGGCTTTGTCCCTTCTTGGGACCTCTGACTTTGACCCTGGTCTCCATACTATTGTCTCCAACCTATTCCCTACTACCATTCAAAGAATAAGATGTGAAGAGAGCCTTTAAAACTATAGAAATAATTTGCATTCATGTAGCACTTTTCATGGCCTCTGGGTGTTTCAAAGCGCTTTAAAGCCAATGTAGTCGCTGTTGTAACGGAGGGAAATATAGCAGCCAATATGTGTACAGCAAGGTCCCAGAAACAGCATTGAGGTAAATGACAAGGTATGTTGGAAGGTTAAGGGTTAATAATTGAACTGACCTGTATAACTATAATTGGTCATAGAACAGATAATTCATGAGGTGTTATCTGTGACATGTACCTTTGAAGTAGGCAAGCCAATGTGTACAAAGGAGCATGGTTTTCAAGAGTTAGTTGAAGAGTTCGAAAGATAGAGAAGCCACTCTCTTGTACGGTATAGATTGATCACCTATGCTGTATATGAATAAAGTCTGTTCCATATACTCAAGTGTCTTGTGCTTACATGAAGCGTGTTGTTGTGAACCATAAAATGAAGATAGTGATGTTGGTTGAGGGTTAAATATTGGTCGAATGACCGAGCGTCTCTTTGCAGGTGCTAATTATGGAGGCCTTGAGGGCAGACCAGGCACTGTGGACACTCTGCGTCTCTGGGAGTCATCAGATTGGTAGCGAGACTCTGTCTTTGACGTGACTGTCCTCGACTCCATCTCACAGCATGCCACCCGCCACCATCTCAGCCCAACCCAGCATGAGGTCGAAAAGACCATCCGACAACTGAAGAACAAGGCATCAGCAGATGGAATCCCCGCTGAAGCACTGAAACATGGCGGAGAAGCACTACTACCTCAGAATCATGACATCATCTCATATCTGGAAGGAGATCATGCCAAGAGATCTCAAGAGACACTGTAATCATGACCATCGTCAAGAAAGGCGACAAGTCCAACTGTGATAACTACAGAGGGATCTCCCTGCGGTCGATCACCGGGAAAGTCATCGCAAGAAATCTCTTGAATCATTTTCTTCCTGTGGCTGAAGAACTCCTCCCAGAGTCACAATGGGGTTTCCTCACTAAGGGGCACAATGTTCATGATCTTCACCGTGTGGCAGATACAAGAGAAATGCAGGGAACAGCACCAACCCTTGTGCATGGCCTTCTTTGACCTCACAAAAGCCTTCGACATTGTCAACCGTAAGGGATTATGAAACGTCCTCCTCAGATTTGGCTGCCCTCAAAAGTTTGGCACCATCCTCCACCATGATCCTGACCAACGGATCCATCACAGACCCATTCCATGTTCAGACCGGGGTCAAGTAAAGCTGTGTCATCGCACCAACGCTCTTCATGATCTTCCTTGCTGCAATGCTCCATCTCACCTTCAGCAAGCTCCCCACTGGAGTGGAGCTAAATTACAGGACAAATGGGAATCTGTTCAACCTCCGCCGCCTCCAGGCCAGATGCAGGGTCGTCCCAACCTCAGTCATCGAATTACAGTACCTAGACGACGCTTGCGTCTGCGCACACTCGGGGGCCTAACTCCAAGCCATCGTCAACCCCTTAACCAAGGCGTACAAGAGCATGGGCCTTACACTAAACATCCATAAGACAAAGGACCTCTACCAACCTGCCCCCACCATACAGTACTGCCCCCCCCGATTATCAAAATCCACGATGAGGCCTTGGACAACCTGGACCATTTTCCATACCTCGGGAGCCTACTGTCAACAAAGGCAGACATCGACGACGAGGTCCAACACCGCCTTCAGTGTGCCAGTGCAGCCTTCAGTCGCCTGAGGAAGAGAGTGTTTGAAGACCAGGACCTGAAACCCGGCACCAATCTCATGGTCTACAGAGCAGTAGTGATACCCACCCTCCTATATGGGTCAGAGACATGGACTATGTGCAGCAGGCACCTCAAAACACTGCAGAAGTACCACCAACGTTGCTTCTGCAAGATCCTGCAAATCCATTGGCAGGATAGGTGCACCTACGTCAGTGTTCTCGCTCAGGCCAACATCCCCAGCATCGAAGCATTACCCATGCTCAATCAGCTCCGCTGGACGGGCTACCTTGTTCACATGCCCGATACGAGACCCCCAAAACAAACGCTCTACTCAGAGCTCCGACACGGCAAGCGAGCCCCCGGTGGGCAGAGGAAACACTTCTAGGACACCCTCAAAGCCTCCTTGAAAAATGCAACATCCCCATCGACACCTGGGAATGCCTGGCCCGAGACTGCCCAAAGTGGAGGAAAAGCATCCGGGAAGGAGCTGAACACCTCGAGTCTCTTTGCTGAGAGCAAGCTGAAGCCAAGCGTAGACAGCGGAAGGAGCGCGCGGCAACCCAGGCACCCCATCCACCTGGTCCTCCAACCACTGTCTGCCCCACCTGTGACAGAGACTGTAGGTCCCGTATTGGACTCTTCAGTCACCCGAGAACTCATTTTTAGTGTGGTAGCAAGTCATCCTCGACTCCAAGGGACTGCCCAAGAAGAAAAAATATTGGCCAGGGCACCAGTACTCCTCTGAATCCATAGATCTTTTATATCTGCCTGAGAGGGCAGACAGGGTCTCAATTTAACGTTACATCCAAAAGATAGCACCTCCCCCAGTACTGCACTGGAGCGTCAGCCTGGATTGTGTCTCTAGAGTGGGACTTAAACCCACAACCTTCATACTCGGCGGTGAGTGCTACCACTGAGCCAAGGCCGACACCTTGTATTAATTATCAATTTTACTGAATACTCCAATACAAATTAATCAAAAACTACCATAAAAGTCCACCAGAGAGCATTTAGTGGATAAGCCCTCAGCAGTTTCAAGGACAATAAAAGTATGGATATGTTTTTCATTAATTAGTGATGCATTTGATGTTCTGCATTTTATTTTGCACCCCAAAACAACTGTTCGGAAATTGATTTCCAAAGTCATCACAGTGTAATCCATGACAAAAGGTCATCAACCTGAAACATCAACTCGGGCCCAGATTTTGAAACGGACGGCAACTTCAGGATTTAGCATTTGAAAGCAGAAATCCTGAAGTTGCGGTCAGCCACAGCTCTGGCCCCTCCGCCCCACATAGCGGCAATCAATGGAATCAGTGAAACTAATGAAAACTTGGGCTTTTCCACGCTAATATCACTGGTAAACATAAGAACATAAAAAATAGGAGCAAGAGTAGGAGTAGGCAATAAGCCTCAAGCCTGCTCCACCATTCAATAAGATCGTGGCTGATCTGATCATGGACTAAGCTCCACTTCACGGCCCGCTCCCCATAACCCCTTATCGTTTAAGAAACTGTCTATTTCTGTCTTAAATTTATTTAATGTCCCAGCTTCCACAGCTCTCTGAGGCAGCGAATTCCATAGGTTCACAACCCTCTGAGAAGAAATTTCTCCTCATCTCAGTTCTAAATTGGCGGCCCCTTATTCTAAGATCATGCCCTCTAGTTCTAGCCTCCCCTATCAGTGGAAACATCCTCTCTGCATCAACCTTGTCAAGCCCCCTCATAATCTTATACGTTTCTATATGATCACCTCTCATTCTTCTGAATTCCAATGAGTAGAAGCCCAACCTACTCAACCTTTCCTCATAAGTCAACCCCGTCATCCCCGGAATCAACCTAATGAACCTTCTCTAAACTGCCTCCACAGCAAGTATCTCCTTTCGTAAATATGGAAACCAAATCTGCACGCAATATTCCAGGTGTGGCCTCACCAATACTCTGTATAACTGTAACAAGACTTCCCTGCTTTTAGATTCCATCCCCTTTGCAATAAAGGCCAAGATTCCACTGGCCTTCCTGATCATTTGCTGTACCTGCATACTATCCCCCTGTGTTTCATGCACAAGTACCCCCAGGACCCGCTGTACTGCGGCATTTGGCAATCTTTCTCTATTTAAATAATAACTTGCTCTTTGATTTTTTTCTGCCACATTTTCCAACATTATACTCCATCTTCCAAATCCTTGCCCACTCACTTAGCCTGTCTATGTCCTCCTGTAGCCTCTATATCCTCCTCACACATTGCTGTCGATACAAAGATGGGAGGAAGGGCAAACTTGGCTACGTTACACTTAGTCCCCTCTTCCAAGTCGTTAATATAGATTGTAAATAGTTGGGGTCCCAGCACTGATCTCTGCGGCACCCCATCTCGTTACTGATTGCCAACCTGAGAATGAACCATTTATCCCGACTGTGTTTTCTGTTTGTCAGCCAATCTTTTATCCATGCTAATATATTAACCCCAACCCCATGAATTTTTATCTTGTGGCACCTCGTCAAATGCCTTCTGGAAATCCAAATACACCACATCCACTGGTTCCCATTTATCCACCCTGTTCGTTACATCCTCAAAGAATTCCAGAAAATTTGTCAAACATGAATACCCCTTCATAAATCCATGCTGACTTTGCCTGACCAAATTTTGCTTTTCCAAATATCCTGTTACTGCTTCTTTAATAATGGACTCCAACATTTTTCCAACCACAGATGTTAGGCTAACTGGTCTATAGTTTCCTGCTTTTTGTCTGCCTCCTTTTTTGAATAGGGGTGTTACATTTTCAGTTTTCCAATCTGCTGGGATCTCCCCAGAATGCCCCATTAAATGTTAAGCCTTGTTGGAATAAGTGTAACTGGGGTTTTTAACAGCATATTGACTGCTAAGCAAATGTTATGGCCCTGAAAAACTATTTTTTATATTTGTGGAGTTAAATTACTCCATTATGATAAAAAATTACAATTTGAAAAAACTTTTAAAACATTTTGAAAAATGTTGTTCATGATATTTCAGCTTCTACCATCCCCATGTTAAAGTCCCAATCTTTATTTCGCTGTGTAACATTTTAAAAATGGGCATAAAAGCAGCTTTTTCCTGGTTTGCTGCGTGAATTCTGCAATGATTGGCTGCTTCACTGCAGCTTTTCGCTGGGAATCCCCACATTGCGCTACAATGAATTGTAATATATTCAAAAAGGAGTTAGATGTAGTCCTTACTACTAGGGGATCAAGATGTATGGCGAGAAAGCAGGAATGGGGTACTGAAGTTGCATGTTCAGCCATGAACTCATTGAATGGCGGTGCAGGCTCGAAGGGCCGAATGGCCTACTCCTGCACCTATTTTCTATGTTTCTATGTCGAGACAGTGGGCAGCTTTCTTTTGGGGGCCATCGACAAGCACTTTCGCTTCGCCGCTGACTTCAAATTACAGGCCTGTTTCTCGCTCCAGATGCTGACTGACCTGCTGAGCAATATTACCTGTATAATTTTGTTTGGATATGCGACCGCTTTAAATGTCTGCGTGGCCCATTTAAATTTCCACGTATGCAATGTTATTCCAATTGAAAAGCCAGCAAGCGACCTACGCGGGAGCTCCAGACCGCTGCACAACTGGACAGGAACATTACAGCTGAGTATTTCCAGCATTTTCTGTTTTTATTATAGTGAAACCTAGCTTGGGACCAGCGCTTAGTCAATATTTGCATTCAGTCCAGAGAGTTTATTAAACTCAGGATGGAGACCAGAATTTTTTGGTGATGTTTTCATGCTACTTTTCAAAGGTTTTGACAGAGCAAACATAGGTGCTTAACAATGAATTGGCTTGTTCATCTGTGAAATCTGAATCCTTTCCCCTTCCCCAAACTAACCCAACATAGATTTCAAACAAATTGTCAGGCATGTATAACATCTAGCCAGAACTAGATGTTCCAGCATCAGTAAATCAGTTTCTGTTTCACTGTTACGACTCTAAATCTGCATGCAACTAAATAACCTGCTGTGCTGAGATTATTTGCAGTAAAGTTTTGGTAGTGATGGAGTTTTATATTCTTGAAACAGGTTAAAAACAAAATTGCATTTGGAGATAACAACTAAGTAATCATTTTCATGGCCAGTGTAAGAGACAACAAAATATTATGAAAAAGGGCACTGCAGGTCAACAACCAGGGGGCATAGATTTAAAGTAGGAGGTTTAGAGGGGATTTGAGGAGAAATTATTTCACCCAGAGGGTGGTGGGGTCTGGGACTCACTACCTGAAAAGGTGGTACAGCCAGAAACCCTCATCACATTTAAAAAGTACCTGGATATGCACTTGAAGTTGGTCTGTAGCCTTGCAGGTTAAGAGCTAGAAAGTGGGATAAGGCTGGATAGCTCTTTATGGGCCGAAACGGCCTCCTTCTCTGCTGTAAATTTCTATGATTCCATGCACATCGACATCGCACAAACATTTAATGAGCTGACTGCCCAATCAAATTGGTTTTGTTGGCAGTGGTTGCCGGTTGAATACTTACCAGGATAGCTACTTTATCTTTTATCGAATGCAAAGCTATCTTTTACATGCACCTGTACAGGCAAATGGAGCCTTGGATTAACATCTCATCGGAAAGGTCATATTTCAGACAATGCAGCATGTTCCCTCAGTAAAGCAACAGTGTGCCAAAACAGATTATGTAGAATCATAGAATGGTCACTACACAGGCGGCCAGTCGCCCGTCGAGCCGGTGCTAGCTCTCTGCAAGCACACCTCAGCTAGTCCCACTCCCCCGCCCTTTCCCCGTAGTCTTGCAATTTTTTCCCCCTTCAGGTAGTTATGCAAAATGTGTTTTAAGTTCACCATTTCCAGGGCTGCGATGTCTGCCTTGTGCTGAAGATGTCGGTAGAGACTTTGGCGGGGCGGGGGAGAAGAAACGTGGTATGTCACATCTGAAAACCAAAAATAATTACACCGACTTATACGAGTAAATGTACCAACACGACGGTGCTACCGTTTCACCCGGCCTCCCAACACGCATTCTCCAAGATAGCCACGGTAGGGAATAGAGCAGTTTCCAATTGAGAAGCACTGGAAGACAGGCACCACTGACTTCATTCCAACCAGGGAGCCTGGCCGGTTGAGGAGGTAAGCTGGTGTCTGCGTGTTTCGCCCCCCTCTCTAATCGAGATCAAAGTGTATTGCCCGTCCGCGGCCCGCTTACCACACACGGCGCAGCAAAGCGACTGGCGCAGGTAGGGCAGCAGCTGGCACAGGTCGGCCCGCACCGGCTCCAGCTCCGCGCCACCGCAACTCGACGACAGCAACATCGCGCAGCGGCAGGCGGCGAGGTAGAGCTCAGTGGCGATGACAGGATTCATAACCGCCCTCTGGGGAGAGAGAGAGAGAGAAACGAAATTGACGATGATTTTTCGGGTAGAGGGGGGAGAACGGAACCCCCCCACCCCCCACAAACTGCTCGCCACGCCTTTCTCCCCACGCACCAGAAGCTTCCCCCGCGTCTCCCCCCGCCCCCTTTATTCTGATTGGATTATTCAGGGTGGGCACGGTCCAAGAGCGTGGGCAGCCGGCGGCCAGCGGAAGCCGATTGGTCAGTTGCAATGTCACTCACCGCCTCGGCGGGAGATTCTCGGTTCAAACGCTGCGCCTCAGTGGGACTAAAAACAGAAAATGCTGGAAATGCTCAGGCAGGTCAGGTAGCATCTGTGGAGAGAAACAGAGTTAATGTTTCAGGTCGACGACCTTTCATCAGAACTGACAAAGGGTCGTCGACCTGAAACGTTAACACTGTTTCTCTCACACAGATGCTGCCTGACCTGCTGAGTATTTACAGCATTTTCTGTTTTTATTTCAGATTTCCAGTATCCGCAGTATTTTGCTTTTGTGAACATGAGCATACTCATTGACGAGGCATAAATCCAACCAAGTTAAGTAGTCGATCAGTCTTAAGAAATAACCTGCATTTATGTAGTGCTTTAATGACCGCAAGATACCCAAAGCGCTTCAGTCATTAAAGTACTTTTAAAATGTAGTCACTGTAGTAATGTAGGGGAATACAGCAGCCAAATTTCACACAGTAAAGTCTTACAAACAGCAATGAGTTCAATGACCAGATAATCTATTTAAAAAAAATGTTGGTTGGCACATAAATATCAGCAAAGATACCAGGAAAACTCTCCTATTCTTCGAATAGTGTCGTGGGATCCCGGAGAGAGCGGACAGGGCTTTAGTTTAATATCTCATCTGAAGGACAGGCACTATGGCAGTGCAGCACTCACTACTTCACTCAAAGATCAACCTAGATTATGTGCTCAAGTATCTGTAGTGGGGCTTCGAGCCTTATAGAATCATAGAAAAATTACGAGTTAGAAATCAGAGATGCCTGCAAATGTACATGGTTATGCGATTAAAACTGATGGGAAAAGCGGTGTTTAAATGGTTGTATTTGAACTAGAGACATTCCCAGACTGGTGGTAGTTGCTTAGAAATGCTAATATTTTGGTAGCCAACTGAGATAACCATTATCTGTGGTTTTCAAGTTAAAGCTTTAGTTTTGTTTATGTATCTTTAAGACAATTTGCTTCAGAAAGACAATGGATGGAAGTTGATGACTTAGCGTAAACATTTTGCTACGTCGTAAAGGAAGTAATGAGCAGTTTTCTGGTTTGGGTCTCATGGTTCAAAGGGTAGAGCTGAGGCTTTGTATTGATTGGACTCGAAAGAATAGGAAGAAGAGATGGAATGATTTCCACAGGAAGAAACCCTGGGTTAGTGTTAACATAGAATGACGATCAAAATCGTAAGACATTGTTAGGGAGGGCTTTGTTTCAAGAATCGAGGCAAAGAACTCGAGCTTTATTGGTTATTAAAGTTTTAGGTCAAAAGGTCTTGTCAATATCCCACGTCAGGCCCACCCCTAAAAAGAGAATAAAAGTAACGGAGATCTTTTCACCACAGATGGTGTGAAGGGAGAGCGGAACAGATGTTGAGCTGGTCGATCACTGTTCCCATGCTTTGACGAAGGAAGCTCGAGACAAAGAAGATCGGTTCCTCCACACCTCAGTATCCTCCCATTTATTGTGTATTTCCTTGCTTTGTTGCTCCTCCCCAAATGCATTACCTCACACTTTTCCAGATTGAATTCCATTTACCACTTTTCTGCCCAACTGACCAGTCTTTTGGCTCAAGAGATAAGCCAATGCTGATACCAAATCAAGCCCACCTCTGCAGGCTCGGTTATCTTGTTTGAGGTACCAGACGTGTGACCACATACAGAAGAGAGAACTCATTTGAAGTAATTCATATCAACAATTTAACTTGCAATTTTATACTGAATACTGTTTAGAATTAGGACAGTTCCACAAGTTTTTTCAGTCATAGAATCCCCTGCCAGTTTCCAAATTACTACCCTCATTCTTCACCCAGGAAAAATATATGCCAGTTCCCTCCAATACCGTATCTAGCTTCCTCTCCTTTTGAGTAAAGAAAAAAATGCTTTAGGCTAAAACCTTCATTCACAGAATGCAATGATCCGCGGGACAGTTGCAGATCTGCATGGCCTTGTGTACCTGGATGACCATGGAGAGGGATCAGTATTTGCTAATATGACACCTTACTCTTTGCCTTGGACTTGCCCAGGCTAGGTCCAAGATTTATAGCAGTAACTGGCTGCATTATATTGTCAATTATCTAGTGATTTTATCTCATTGCTGTTTGTAGGATTGGCTGCCACACTTCCCTGCATTACAACACCTCAAAAGTACTTAATTGGCTATGAAGTGCTTGGGAATGTCCTGAAAGGTGCTCTATATGCAAGTTTTTAATTATTTGAAGTAACAGAGTAGACAAAGTAGACGATTGATGCAATATATTTGGATTTTCAAAAGGCCTTTGATAAAGATAGATTCACAACTAAGGACAGAGCATGTGGAGTCAGGGGGCAGATAGAAAAATGGATAGCATGCTGGCTACAAAACAGAAAATAGAGGTTAAAAGGTAGCTACTCAGACTAGCAAAAGGTGGGAAGTGATGTTCCACGGGGATTGGTGCTGAGACCACAGTTGTTCACAATTTACATTAATGATTTTGACTCAAGCATTGGAAGTACAATTCCAAAATTTGCACACGACAACAAATTGGCAGGTGTAAAACTTGTATCGAACCTTGGTTAGATCACACTTGGAGTATTGTGCACAGTTCTGGTCTCCATATTATAAAAAGGAGACAGGGGAAGGGACAAAAAAGCTTCACCAGAATTGAAAGGATGTACTATTCAGTAAAGGGTGAACACGCTGGGGGTCTTTTCTTTGGAAAGTGAAGGTAGAAGGGTTTAACCTCTAGGTCTTTAAGATAATGAAAGAGTTTGATAGGGTAGACGTAGAAAAAATGCTTCCACTTGGGGAGAAATCCCAAACTAGAGGTCATAAATATAAGTTTGTTATTAATAAATCCAATTGGGAATTCAGGAGAAACTTGTTTACCCAAAGTGGTAAGAATGCAGAACACACTACTACAAGGAGTAGTTGAGCCAAATAGCATAGATGCATTTAAGGATAAGCTAGATAAGCTTAAGCGAGGAAGGACTAGGATATGCGGATAGGATTAGATGAAGTAGGGTGAGAGGCTTGTGTGGAGAGTAAAGGCTGGCACAGACCAGTTGGGCAGAATGGCCCGTTTCTGTACTGTACACTCAATGTAATAAACATATTATGGATATAGTCACACATACGCGTTTACACTCTGGAATTTAAAAAAAAATCTTAAACTTAGGACATAATGGAAGAGAGGTTTCTGTTTCCTTTAAAATGAAGTATAACTTCACATATTTCCCTTCTGCCAACGGTTTCCTTATTTATCTCTTTGGAAAGTGATTCATGCTGGACTGAGTTCCATTGCAGCAGTCACACACGTCTTCCAAGTGACCTTTCTTCACATGCAAGCTTGGTGTCAATAGGCTGTTTTAACTGTGGATGCCATCAAAATTGAGCTGATAATGTTCTCGCTCGAGAACAAATATGCATTATCCACTAAGCTATGTGTTATATTTCTAGGCCTTTGCAAGATATTTCTCTCATGTTCTGCCCAAAAGACTACTCCTACAAACTTGAGAGATTTTATCCACACATTATATGGTATGCCCAGGGTTGAACAGAAACTTGTGTTACTGTCATTAGCTTAAATCGCCCTGGTTAACCCTTGCCACTGGACCAAGACCTAGCTCTGTCAAACCTATGTGGTGGCTGATGTGCAACAGTCACCACACATTAAAAAAAATCATGCACAGGCATCTTCCACACCTTCAATTGGAGTTCAGGACTGGAACATCGGGTCCTTCATTGAAATACCTGTGAACTCGTGGAAGCAAGTCATCCTCGTTCAAGGGACCACCTATGATGATGATGATGATGATGATGATGCTGATGCTGATGAACGGAAATGGTACAAGCCCTCGTGTTCTTCTGGTCTTCAGAAAAAAAATATCAGACTGCGACTTAAGGCTATAAAACTACAAATCAGCTTTATTGAAAGTAAAAATTTAAATTAAAGCCAATATAAAAAATTCATTTCATTAGAGCTTTTAATTTGTACCTCCTTGGGTACAAAAATAACTGCTAGTTCCTCTAACACCAACTTTATCAATATTTTGATACCATTCATGGAGTATTTATGTTTCACATGTCTTCTTTCCAAGTGCAGGACTTCACCCTGTTTACTGGGTTATCATGCAGGCAATCCTCAAATTTATTCCTCATAATTGATTTAATGTCACCAAGGACTGAAGAAAAGCTAATGGGTCCATAGCTGTCTGAGTATATTTGTCACCCTTTTTGTCAAATACATTGATTTGGACTATTCCTATTTAAGTCAAGCATGATGCACACATCTTTCCTGATAAATATTTGGAATAATAATTTTATTTTTTGTAGCATTAGTATCCTTCGTAGTTTTGCTCCTCTGCTCGGTCTGCTGTCTTATTGCTATAGTAGTGAAATAATTTTTGACTCAACTTTTGCATCTGTAGCTATATTCATTTCCAGGTTTCGCTTTGCCACTCTGACCACCCCGTTGATATATTTCTACATGTTTTAGATTCATCCCTAGAGGGTTTTGTTTTTATATACTATAATCTTGCTAATTCTGAGCATGTTTTTATTCAGAACGCACAATCCTGTTCATTTTCTCAGATTACACAAATATTACTTCAGTTTAAAAAGGCTAGTTGTAGATCCAGTAGTCGATTTCATTTTTCTTCCCAAAAGACACATTTCAAATATAAGTATAAGTATCTGCAACACCACTGTACAATGAATACCATTGCACAACCTTTTAGGTTTAAATTTTATTCAAAAAGTTACTGTTTCATGACATAAATACAAATCAGAACAGTACAATGAACAACAAAATATGGAGGACAACAGGATAAGGTAAATATAAAACATTTCAGTTGGTTGAAAACATACAGCTTGAAGAACTGCCTTTACAACGAAACGCACTTTTTTTTTAAAAAGTAGAAAAGTCTGCTTTCACTTATTTTTAAAAATCATATATACAGTCCTCAGCAGTTCTTTAACGCAGTGGTGTAAGGAACACTAAAGGCAGTACTGACAAATATGAGCAATGTTTTTAAAGTGTGTAAAAGCAAACTATTCTTCAAAAGACAACCATTTATTCATGGCATATCTAATGAACTAATTATAAAATCTGATGCAATAGCCAAGTTTTTATTTTTGGCAAATAAAGCTGAATATTTGTCCAATTGAAACAGAAGATTTATGCAGCAGATAGGGTTGGGAGGTTATGTACTGCAAGCAGTTTAAGGCATGGAATGATTTAAAGAAAATACCTTAATAGATGAAAGAAGACCGGCAAGAAGTTGTCATGTACATTTTTTTTTATTATAAGTTAATGTCAACATAGAGTTGATAAAATAACCAGCTGCCAGAGTACTGCAGAACAATGTTGAAAAGCGTTCTATGAGTTATTAGAAACTTTATTATAATTATGATGGAAAATTTACCATAAAAATTAAAAACATGAACCCAAATTTAAGGTATAACATAAATGGGTAATTTTCTTGATAACTAGTATCTTCAAACTAATTTACATTATTAAAACAAAATGTACTATGACCAGCTGTAGTTCATTTAACCTGAAGATTGCTTGCAAAGACAGATGTGAATAAAATATAAAATACAAATTTAAAAATTACTTAAGCATGAATATCCATGCTATTTTAGACGCTGTTAATTTTTATTATAATTTTTAAACCTCGTCCTTTTGTTTGGAATTTCAAAGTATGAAAAACTGAACAAGATTCGCAATTATAAAATCAGCACCAATCATATATATATTTTTTTATTTAAAATTTAGTTCCCTATTCCCAAACTCTATCAAGTCAAATAATTGTTTAGAGAAACTTTCAAACATACTACACCAAGCTCATTTAATCAGAGACACAATACAGTGGCACTACTGGAAGGAATTTAACTTGCTTCCATAATTTTACAGTCTCTTAAAATATCAATTTATCAGGCAACAAACTGCCTCTTCAAAGCACTTAATCTAGGTGAACAGTGAACAACTCCAATAAGCATTCTCCTGAAAGGAGAAAATCTGTACAGTTTTAATAGTTTAACTGCATTAACCAAAATACTTCTTTTAAAACTACCTCTCAATTCATTCATTAAATGACATTTCCTCAGAACATTGAAACTCCAAGCACCTAAAAGGGACAGAAACAATAGCCTTTGTTAGATCAAGAGTGGAACAAAAATTATAACCAAGTACAGGTACTTCATAATTAGACATTTTATTATAATTTCAAGCAATGTTCAAAAGGATGAGAACACAAGTAATAGATTTGTGTTTAATGAGTTAAATTATTTTTTTCCATCCATTTAGCATTTTTGGAATAAGACATTTATGCCACCTTAATAGTTGAGATTCAGTTGCCATCTAGTGGACATTTTGCATAACTATAGTCAGAGCTGATTATTTAAAGCAAATACAAATAAAAAAGACACAAATATTCAGTGGCATTAGAATTGATTTATGCAAGTCGTCTTCACCAATATAGCTTAAATATATTATAGTTCCTCTCCATTAAGAGAGCACAATGTATTATTTAACAAAACCCAATTTAATTAAGTTATAGGTGCCAATTTAAAAAAAAACTGCCAGAAGCCCTCTGGGTCAGGATCCTCTAACAACTTTGTAAATTCACATTACAAATACATTCACCTTAACTGCTAAGTGTTGACGTTTGAAACATACAATAATGATGGTGGGGAAAAGACCAGCCGACACCAGATTCATGATGACTGGAGCATTGAAACATTGCTCCATGAAAATATTGAAAACTGTTCAAAGAAATGTAATTAAGATTTTAAATTTGTGTATTTTTCTAGCTATCAAGAGTTGTAGATAAGAACATCTGTACAAAGTATTAACTTTGTTTCCTCATGGTAGATTGTGAAGTTGCTTTGATGGGTTACCATTGAGGGTGCACCCCCACCAACAATTCAAGTAAAGGGCTACTTGAATAAGCCGTGAATCATCATAATTTACCAAAAAAATACATCCTCAATTGTTGAGGATTGAGGGAAGATTTATATTCCTATAACCAAGGACTCCTGTGATTAAGCTGCAAGCACTAACTGCCAAAATGCATCCATGTTCGGTTTGTACCCATTACACAACAGCTTATTTGTTTTGTGGAGCGTACAACCCACATTTCTTACAAATTATTTCTTCTTCCCCCCCGGCCCCATTCTTCATCAAGAAGCACTTGACCCCAACTTGGCACTTTTCCCAACCACTTGCCTGAGATCGGGAACTCAGGCATTCCAACATGTTGATGCTCCAGTGCACTATGTGACCACACCACACATCTCTGAAATACCAGAGCCTTTAACTCGATATTGTGAAGGCTAACAAAAGATATTTAGACTCACCGAGTCATCCATTATTGAGGCAGGGTCAAAGAAATCTGGTTTTAATTCATTTCTTTCACGTCTATTCTTGGATGGCGGCTAGAAAGAAAAAAATTTTGTATTTAGAATTTTTGCTCAAATTCTAGAAGTTAATTTAATCTTTTTTCTGTATCTTATTACCAGATCAATGTCGATGGTGTCAAAATCCATGCCTTCATTGAGATCTTCAATACGACCCTCTGATGACATCATCACATCTTCCACTATTGGCTCTTCATCATCCTCCATCAAACCAGTGCCACGCCGACTAGAAAAGAAAATATCTGTAAATTCTCCACCGATACATCGTCTTCATGACATTGGCTGCTGTCCTGACCTAGGCAGCAGGATATTTTGGAAAAATAGGCAATGGGTTTATTTAATGTACATGGACAGCTACAGGCTGAAATTATGGGACTTTGCTATGCCAGAAAAGTAACATTTTCTATTGAGTTATAGATAAATAATATATTTATGAGATCCAAATTTTTTCCAGAGGGGGAATATTTCAATCGTATTTATCCCCACCCCTTCGTTGTTCCACTCCTTTAAGATAGTTAATTCAATGCAAATATTTTAATAGTGAAAAATTGGACAACCAAAGCTTATGCCTGTTAATCTGCTTCAGTTGTTCTGGTACCATAGCTGATATTAATAACAATTAAGTTACTAAAGCCCATTTAGAAAACACAAGGAGGTCCCAAAAGTTAATTAATAATTTTTTTTAGGAATATATCCTTTTAATTTAGAATTTTGGATTTGTAAATTGGTTTGGTGAATGCACAAACAAGTCCCAATTTGTGGCAATGTGCATTTTTCCTCTCTATTCTTCTGACCTATTTATCTATAAGGCGGCGCATGGTTTTAAAAAACATTCAGGTACAGTACAGAAATAGTGTGATTTTTGCTTTGTAATGTTCTTCTTTCTTAGCTCTTTATTTCACAGAGAAACAAGTGTGAATATGGGAGTAGGGGATAAATATTGAGGCTACTGAAGGTAATGGGTGAGTGGGATTTGCTGCGTTAGGACAGGGCAGTCGAGTTTTAGATGAGCTCAAGTTTACGGAGGATGGAAGATGCGAGGCTGGCCAGGAGAGCATTAGAATAGTCGAGTCTAGAGCAATGTCTTGAACAAAGGCATGAATGAGGTTTTCAGCAGCAGATAAGCTGTGGGGGCAAAGAAGGGCAATGTTACAAGCCAATTTTTATGACGGAGAGAATATGGGGACAGAAACTCATCTCGGGGTCAAACAAGACACCGAAGTTCAGCCTGAGACAAGTGGCAAGGGAGGGCGATGAAATTGGTGGCTAGGGAACAGAATTTGTGGCAGGGGCCTAAGACAATGGTTTTGGTCTTCCTTTGCCATCATTTTGAAAGAATCTGCCACCCATGTAGGACCAAGCAGTCTGACAACACAGAGGCAATGATGGGATAGAGAGAGGTGGTGGTGAGATAGATCCGGATGTCATGAGAGAACATGTGGAACCTGACTTCATGTCTTTGTATGGCAGCATGTAGATGAGAATAGGAAGGACTGAGAAGAGAAGCCATTGAGGGAAATTCTCTGGCTACGACTGGGTAAATAAAGAGTGGGCAGGACAGCACAGGAGAGGCATTGGAGGAGGATGTGTGGTATACCATGTCAAATACTGCAGACAGGCAGAGGGATGGGGAGCGTTAGTGCACCATGGTCAGTCACAGAGGATCTAATTTGTGACTTTGATTAAGGCTGTTTTAGTGTTGTGATGGGGCAGAAACCTGATTGGAGATGTTCAAACACGGAGTTGAGGGGAAAATAGGCAGGGATTTGGGAGGCGACAACACGTTCAAGGACTTGGGAGAGGAAAGGGAGGTTGGAGATGGGCCGATAGTTTGCTAGGACCGAAGGGTTAAGTGTGGGTTTTTTTGAGGAGAGGGTAATGATGGCAAATCTGAAAGGGATGGGGAGGGAATCGTTACAATATCAGCTAGAATGGGGGCTAGGAAGGGAAGTTGAGGGGTCAGCAGTTTAGTAGGAATAGGATCGAGTGAGCAGGTGGTGAGTTTCAATAACAAGATGAGCTGGGAGAGGGCATGAGAAGAGATAGGAATTAAACTAGAGAAAGGTGCGTGTTCCGAGCTAGGGCAGGGGAGATGTTTGGCTTGATGGACAAAGAAAAGGGAGGAATGCGACAGGAAGTAGAATGGACAAAAGAACTCCATGAGTTCTTCGTACTTGTTGGAGGTGGCAGGGTAGGAGTTTAAGGAGATGGTTGGTAGTGAAGAAAAAAGGCCGTGGATTATCTTTGTCTTCCAACATAATTCTGGAGTAGTGAGCAGTTTTGGCAGAGGGAAGCAGGGCCCGATAATATTTGATGTGGTCCATCGATGAATGGCTAAACCAGTTGTGCGCCATAAAGGATCAGAAGCGAAGAGGAGAGATGAAAGTTAAATAGCAAGTTGGTAAAGATACATGCCAATGGAAAACCATATGAATTATTTTATTTCTTGTAACAGTTACTATTTTAACAAATATTTTTCTCAATTTGAACATGTAATTATGCAATATGGCATGATTACAAGTACAAACTGAGAAAAGTAGCATGGTCATTTATGGGACATGAATTACTAATTTCGCTTACAGTACTATGAAAATTTTTTCCAGCATTCCCTGAAGACTTACATAGCATGTTGCAGATTGGATCTTAATTTAATGTAATTCATTGCAGCTCGCTCTTGTTGCCTTGCTTCTTCTTGTTGTCTCTGGGCAATCAACCATGACATCTGACTACTGGATAAAAGAAATAGAAATATATAATAAAGAAATGTATAATAAACTGAATCTGAATTCAGTGTCAGAATTGGAAAACTCCAAGATGTAACTGCACTTACTACATTATATTACATAGGATATATGGCACAGAAACAGGCCATTCGGCCCAACCAGCAATTATGCTCCACTCGAACCTCCTCCTGGCTTTCCTTATATAAATCTCAGAGTAACCCTCTATTCCCTTCTCCCGCATATGCTTGTGGTAGCGAGTTCCACATTCTTACCACTCCTTGGGTAAATAAGTTTCTTCTGAATATCCTATTGGATTTCTTGATGACCATCTTATATTGATGGCCTCCAGTTATGCTCTTCCCCACAAGTGGAAACACTGTCTCTGTATCCACTCTATCAATACCTTTCATAATTTTAAAGAGCTCTATTAGGTCAGTCGTCTTTATTCAAGAGAAAAGAGACCCAGCCTGTTCATCCTTTCCCGATATGTATACCCTCACATTTCTGGTATCATCCTTGTAAATCTTCTCTGCACCCTTTCCAGTGCCTCTATATCCTTTTTATAATATGGCGATCAGAACTGTCGGCAGTACTCTAATTGTGATCTAACCTTTACTCCCACTCTCTGTTTTCTGTCTTGAAGCCAGCTAGCGATCCATTCTGCTACTTGTCCCCTGACTCCGCATTCTCTGACCTTATTCATTAGTCTGTTATGGGGTACCTTATCAAAGGCCTTTTGGAAAATCTAGATACATTACATCTACTGCATTACCATTGTCTACTCTCTGTTACTTCTTCAAAAGATTTAATCAGGTTGATGAAGCAAGATTTTCCCTTTTGAAATCCATGCTGACTATTCATCGTCATACTTTTTGTTTCTAGGTGTTCTTCTCTTCTCTCCTTTAGTAGGGATTCCATTATTTTTCCTACCACTGATGTTAAGCTGACTGGTCTATATTTCTCTGGCCATGTTCTACCCCCCTTCTTAAATATAGGTAGTACATTAGCACTACACCTTTTTCGAACGAATTATTAAATGTGTTGTAACGCTATCTCTTCCCTAGACTCTTAAAATACGTGGATGTAATCCATCCAGACCTGGGGTTTTATCCTCTTCCATTTGATTACTTTAGTTAATATATTCCCTTTTTTATTTTAAATGCACTTATCTCATTACTCATATCATCCAACGCCATGTCCACCTGTTCCATCTCCGTGATAAATACCAAAGCGAAATAATGATTTAATATTTCTACCATCCCTCTATTGTTATCTCTGTGTGGCATTGTCCGGTCTATCCCTTAATGGCTCTATTCCCATCCCAACCGTCCTTTATTTATTGATGTGCCTGTAAAATATTTTACTATTGTGTTTTATGTTCCTTGATAATTTAATTTCATAGTTCCTCTTTGCCTTCCTAATTGTTTTTTTGATGCCTCTCCGAATCCCTTCGTAATCTCTCTATCATGCACTCCTTTGCTGTCTATGTATTTAATGTATGCCTCTTTCCTTACCCTCAATTGTTTACTTATGTCTTTATTCATTCATGGAGTCTCACTAATGTTTAGTTTGTTCTTTCCTTTTTGCAGAATATATTTTATCTGCACTCTGTTGAACACTGTTTTAAATGTTTCCCATTGTTGTGTGTCAATATTGTTGCCTATTTTATTTTCCCAAGTTCTATTCCCAGCCCCTCAAAATCA
The DNA here is from genome assembly GCF_044704955.1 of Pristiophorus japonicus. Lineage (NCBI taxonomy): Eukaryota > Metazoa > Chordata > Chondrichthyes > Pristiophoridae > Pristiophorus > Pristiophorus japonicus. The sequence continues at coordinate 26,938,792 of NC_091982.1, forward strand.
GCTTTTCTCCAATCTATGAACCTGGTTTCATTATATTGTACAATTGTATATATCCTACATCAATAATCATTTACAGGACAAACACTCAGTTGCATTTATGTCATTTAGCTTTTTTGTTGAGACTTTCTGTAGACATTTTTAAAATAAAGTATTTCCCAGCATTCCTTGAAAGCTGCTAAAAAAAACCTGGCAAATGCAGATTTAAATAAAAAATACTGGTTAGAATATAGCTTAGGATTTGTTTTAAAGTATTTGGGGGGGTGGGGAAAAGAGAGAGATTTTCCCAAGATACTTTAGGCGCTACAAAGCCTCCCTAGTGGCTAAGATGGGGTCTTAACCACAAACACCCATTTAGCACAAGATGCCATCTTGGTAAAGGAGTTGAATCTTGTACTACAAACAACCACTCGGAGCATCATTAAACAGCTAATTGCCACTTAAATTACCTGCTAGCGCTTATTAAGGAAGCTGCACAGCATTTTACTGTTCACTTGCTGCTGGAGGTTTGAAGGGAACTTTTGAAACACATCGGGAGACTTTCTGGGACACAGTCAAGACTTAACCAACACTATCAATATTTATTCTGGAAATTATGAGGACTTCATCTTAAAAACAAAGAGTAAGCACTGTGCTACTCTACCTTATTGGACACCTTATTGGAGCCACCAGCTGAAAGGGACTGCTTGGTCATCGATAATTTACTATGGGTCCTTTCTTGGTCTGCCAGAGGAATGGGAGGAGGACATGAGGCCAGGCAGAGCAGCACCAGCTGCTGCAGGAGAGAGAGAGAGAGAGAGAGAGAGAGAGAGAGAGAGAGAGATGGGAGGGTGAAATGAACTCCTTCCCCTATGCGGGTACAGGACATCCATCCACCTCTGGACCCTCCTCCACCAGAAACTCCAGTTCCGCGACAAGAACCTGTGCGCCCACTCGCTCGGTCCGAGCTATCCTGAAATGGGATACTGTGCATCAGCCAGCACCTTCAGTGGAAGTGGCTGAGGAGAGCCCACATATACTGCTTCACGAAAATCATGTCTTTATCAGCGCTTGAGTGCTAAACCTGCAGTGTGCGTGTTTCAGCACCTCCTGGCAAATTCAAATTATGGTAATCAGCAATTAGGACCAAAATTGCGTGCTAAAACCAGACTTTCAAACAGGCGTATCTTAGTTGCACAGCATCCATTTAGCACCCGCTTTCACCCTTTCACCAAAATAACCCCCTAGGTGATTACAATGATTACAGGATTCAATAGGGTAGATACAGAGAATCTACTTCTCCTGCTGGGGGAATGCAGAACAAGAGCATCTTAAAATTAGAGGTAAGCCATTTAGGAGTGAAACTAGGAAGTACTTTTTCGTACGAAGAGCAGTGGAAATCTGGAACATCCAAAAGACGATGGATGCTAGGTCAACTGAAATCTTCAAGACCAGGATCGATAGATTTTTGTTGGGTAAGAATATCAAGGGATATGGAGCAGTGGCAGTTAAATGGAGTTGAGGTACAGATCTGCCATGATCTAATTGAATGGCAAAACATGCTCAAAGGGCTGACTGGCCTGTGTAACACAGGTAAATGGGCATAATACTGCTGCATCATCACTGAAGAGTTTTTTAAAACTGTGTGGGTGTGCGTGAGCGAGAGAGAGAGAGAGAGAGAAAAGGAGGGAGAAAGACAGAGTGAGTGTGCATGAAAGTGAGAGATCGATTGTGTGTGTGTGAAGTCTAAAGGACATCAGTGCTGGAGAATGGAATACTTCGGATTTCAGCATCAAGCACTCCCAGCTTAGGTACAACATAATTAGATGCAAAGTAAACCTCCAATGTGTCTCAAAGCCAAACTGGGAAGAACATCCTCCATCGACCGTAACGGTATTACAATTTTTCATTTCCCAACCCAGTCACACTAGAGTCTTTCAGAATGAAAATGTCAATTTACTACCAGCTAGTTCTGAATTAAGAGCAGTATTGTCGTGAACCCACATCCATAAGGTGTAAAGCTGATGTCAAATTCACTGTGCTACATTGCCAACCATGTATCCAGGTTTGATCCTTGCATGCCATGAGTTGATTTCAGCCAAAAAGCTATGGGGAGGTGCGAAACACAAGGTTGGCAACTGCTTTCAGGGAAAGGTTAAAATGGAAGGGAAATTAGAATTTCTTTTGTCTCTTGGCCATTTTCAGGCACTTCCTTTTAGCTGCCTAATTAAAAGCATCATCAGGAAAAGGCCTGGGAAACAGGTAACTTAAACACAAGCTGAGATGGCCTAATGATGGCTAATGCCCAGAGAAAAATTAGAAGTGATATTTCCTCTTTCTCTTTCCAGTCCTTTGTGAGACTAAGTGAGGAATTAATCACGCTGGCTTTCTTTTCTGCTTTAATTTTTTCTTAATATACCAAAATGAAATTAACTATCGACTAATGACAATCTAAAACAGATCTGAACAAAACAGGATTGTGTTCAAATAACTGTAAAAGGCCATTTTACTATCTATGATTTGAAGCATTACCATGAAGAAGTAAATTTGTGGCCGCGGGATTTTATTGCTAACACAAACAACCGAGGGAAGGGGTAAAAGTATTTGTAGATAATAAAACCAACTGTACACTTACTTGTAGTCCACATGAGGCTGATGATGTTGTGGCATTTGGCATACCCCCATGTAACTTTCTTCTTCAGGCCGCAGCCTCTTCGGCTCTCTCATAACAGTGGAAGTCAACTGTGGGGTTTGCATCATGAGTGGTGACTGCAAACTATGTTCTCTGCTGATCCATGATCCGTCATTGCTTTCCTCTGCTATGAAATTTGCACAGAATATTTCAGCTTTTTAATTTTACCAACATAACCATAAAAGTTATACACCTAGTGAACCAATTAAGATGGGTGTTTTAAAAAAAAGGAATGCTTATTTCATCTTCTGTCGCCCCTTCCTTTCATGACCCTGCCCCCTAAATTTTCTTCCAACTGAGGGTTTTTGGGCAAGTGACAGCCCACATCTGTTAATGATACTCTAAAATCAGTTGACAAGAGCTGCATAAGACTGATATTTATTATCTTGCCCACCAAATTTTTCCTGAGAGGAGACAGAGGAAATACTGTTCTGAACAATCTGGCTGCAACTGAGTACTCACTATGTGGGCAATCATGGGTTAAAACTTATATCTCTTCATTCATTGGGGCATAAGAATTAGGAGCTGGAGAAGGCCATTCGGCCCCTCGAGCCTGCTCCGCCATTCAATGAGATCATGGCTGATCTACCTGCACTATCCCCATATCCCCTGATTCCCTTAATATCTAGAAATCTATTGATCTCTGTCTTGAATATACTCAAAGACTGAGCCACCACAGCCCACTGGGGTAGCAAATTTCAAAGATTCACCACCACTATCCGAAATGGCCAACCCCTTCTTTTGAGACAGCGACCCCTGGTTCTAGACTCCCCAACAGAAGAAACATCCACCCTGCATCTACCCTGTCAAGCCCTATAAGAATTTTGTATGTTTCAATATGATCACCTCTCATTATTCTAAACTCTAGAGAATATAGGCCCAGTCTACTCAATCTCTCTTCATAGGACAATCTTCCCATCCCAGGAATCAGTCGAGTGAACTTTTGTTGCACTCCTTCTATGGCAAGTATATCTTTCCTTGGGTAAGGAGACCAAAACTGTACACAATATTCCAGGTGCGGTCTCACCAGGGCCTTATATAATTGCAGTAAGATTTCTTTACTCTTATACTTGAATCCTCTTGTAATAAAGGTCAACATACCATTTGCTTTCTTAATTGCTTGCTGTACCTGCATGTTAACTTTGTGATTCGTGTACAAGGACCCCCAGGTCCCTCAGAACACCAACATTTTCCAATCTCTCACCATTTAAAAAATACTCTGCTTTTTTATTTTTCCTAGCAAAGTGGATAACTTCACATTTCTCCACATTATGGCCCCAAGTTTCCACACGTGGCAAAACAGGCGCCCCTCCGAGCTGGGCGCCCGTTTTTCGCGCTGAAAACGGCGCCTGAAAAAAAAACGCACTATTCTCGAGCGCTTTGCAGCTCGATGTCAGCTTGGCGCGGCGCCCAGGGGGCGGAGCCTACCACTCGCGCCGATTTTGTAAGTAGATGGGGACGGGTACCATTTAAATGAGTGTTTTTCGTGCCGGAAACCCTGCGCGTGCGCGTTGGAGCGTTCATGCACGCGCAGTGTGAAGGAAACATTGGCACTCGGCCATTTTTGTAGTTCTTTGCAGCTGTTCATTTTTTAAAATCATTTTTTAATAAAAGCACATTGCCCTTCCATGATCAGCACTGAGGCTTCTTGCAGCAGTGAGAAGGCTGCAGGAAGCCTCAGAAGTTGAGGCAGCCGTTTCCCGATGGGCCCGACCGACGGCAGGGGGGCCTCCCACCCCTGCTGTCGGGAATGGCTGCCTCAACTTCTGAGGCTTCCTGCAGCCTCCCCTCTCCCCTCCCCCCCCCCCGCCGTCGGGAACGGCTACTGCCGTCGGTCGGTCGGGCCCTCACTGTGTTTCCCCCCCGCGGGAACGGCTGCTGCCATCGGTCGGGCCCTCACTGCCTTTCCCCACCCGCCGTCGGGAACGGCTGCCTCAACTTGTGAGGCTTCCTGCAGCATTCTCCCTGCCTGAAGCACTTGCACACAGGTAGGAACATGGTTTATTTAATCTTTTCTTTGCTTATAAATTTTCATTCAGGTTGGAATTATTTGTATAATATTTGTATAAGTATAACTAAGGATTTATTGTAGAATTTAATGACTTCCCTTCGCCCCCCCCCCCACCTCGTTCCGGACGCCTAATTTGTAACCTGCGCCTGATTTTTTAATGTGTAGACAAGGTTTTTTCAGGCCTACAAAAATCTTCACTTGCTCCATTCTAAGTTAGTTTGGAGTACGTTTTCACTGTGGAAACTTTCAAATCAGTGGCCGGACACGCCCCCTTTTGAAAAAAAAATTTTGTTCAAAAGTGAAACTGTTCTAAATGACTAGAACTGCAGAAAACTTAAATGTGGAGAATTGTGATTTCTAAGATACTCCGTTCTCCACCAGTTGCTCCAAAAAATCAGGAGCAAATCATGTGGAAACTTGGGCCCTATATTCTATTTGCCATGTTCTTGCCTTCTCACTTAGCCTGTCTATATTCCCTTGAAGTCTCTTTGCATCCTCCTTACAACTTACATTCCCACCCACCAAATTTAAGATACATTACATTTGGTCCTCATCCAAATCATTGATATAGATTGTGAATAGCTGGGGCCCAAGCACCGATCCTTGGGGCACCCAGCCAGTTACAGCCTGCCAACCTGAAAATGACCTGTTTATTCCTCAGCACATTAGTACAAAAGTGTTTTGTTTCATCTGCACATTAAGAAGTGTCACTGAGCAGGAAATGTGATTACAGCATACTTCAAAGTTTGTGTCCGTATATAGTGCTAATGGGCCGAGCTAGCTAAAGCATGATGCAATAGCCTTGAACATTAAATACTGTAATGTAAATGCTTGCTTGATGTTTCATATTCATGTGTGTACATTCCTATATTCTGTAGGTACTTCAGTGTGCAGTCCTTTTAAAAAAAAAGCATAGGGAAAGCTCTCTTCACACATCAGACAGACCAAAAAAAGCATTAAAAATTCTCAAAAGCACCTCCTGAAAAAATACTGAAAGAACATGAAACTGTGTCTCGAGGCCAAACTGCCTTGCTTTCCTGACCAAAGAGGATAGTAATGATTGGGAAGATTTCTTGTGTGAACTGTGCATAATGAAATCATTAATCCATTCTTTTTAAATGGGTTTGCAGTTTGGGGGTAAACATCATTTTATATTGGTAACTAAATTGAAATCTGTTTCTAAATAGAAACTGCCATTAGCTCATTTTTCAGCTTACTGTATTGTGTGGGTTGATTTAAATTGTATTAATCTAAATTCTTAAACATGGAAATTACTGGTCGGAAGGTAGAAAGTAATTGAGCTTTTTGTGCACTTTTAGTAATCAGGAATCTGAAGGAAGTCACTAGTTATGAAGAGTTTCACCTCCCAAGATGAGTTTAGAAATATTTCTGCAATGCAGGTCATTAACATTTCTGAAAATATTCTAACTGCAGAATTAATTAGAATATATGCATATCAACTATCTCAGACATGTAAATAATCCTCCTCCCAAACTATGGGAACACAATGAATCTTGAAAGTGTTATTAACACAGCATAACTGGACTAAAACTATATTTTTTAAATACACATCATTTTCCTTAAACTCAAATTCTAGTTTAACTCTGCATAGTTCAAATTATTCAACTGTAAATTGCAGTGATAAGTAGAATTGCACTAGACCATGTTTGGGTATTTGGTCCCATCCACACTGTAAAAAGCCTTTACAATACATTCAATGAACTTATGCAAACACTGCTTCAACAAGCAGATCCTTGTCATTTGATGAAATAAAGTGAAAACAATACAGTATTAGAAATACTTTCATTATTACATGTAGGCTGGAACATTCACTCCAGCAAGAGGGGTCGGGAGCCCAGTATCCATAGCTCACTTTTACTTTGCTACAAGTATATAAAACTCATCTATGCAATCTTGTTCAGTTAAATAATTTTATAACTGGTTGTTCTGCTGGATTATTTTCTTCCTCTGGTAATTGCCAGTTGTTACAAATACAGATCTTTAATCACATTTATTTGCAAAAAAAAAAAATGCCCAGTGTCAAATGTGGAACCAATTACTGCATCCACTACCCTTATTTTATATTGCAGCTACAGGATCATTTAACACAATAGGGAATTCAAAAGAAACTTTTTTACCCAGAGAGTGGTGAAAATGTGGAACTCGCTACTACTGGGAGTGGTTGAAGCGAATAGTATAGATGCAGCTAAGGGGCAGTTAGATAAACATATGAGGGAGAAGGGAATAGAGGGTTATGCTGATAGATTTAGATGAGAAAAGACAGGAGGTGGCTCAAGTGGAGCATAAATGCTAGCATGAACTGGTTGGGCCAAATGGCCTGTTCCTATGCTGTATTTCCTATGTAAAGTGGTAGTTTCATGTATTTACATCTGAAATTGGAATATCAAGTGGGCAGTGATGCAAGAAGCGTCAAGATTAGTTGTGAAGTACAATCAAGTGTACTTTTAAAATAAAACTTCCTTCCCAGTTGCCATGAAATTGGTTGTCCAAGTTCTGTTCCATTATGTTTAATGTGATCATTTTTATGCCATTAGAAAAAGAATTATTGAATAGAAACCAGTGAAACTCAGTAACCAAATAAATTTGACAACTGGATCTGGTACCATCTAAGACTTTCCACTGAGAAGGTGCATGCCACCACCAAACACATCTTCCTCTCCCCTTTCACACTTCTGAAGGAACAGTTCCTTCCACACCCAGAGGGACTTGCTCAGCATTAATCAGGTTCTTTTTTTAAACTTGCTCTCTCAAAGCACCTCAATTTCTTGTTATGGGGTTTAAAATGTAAAGTTGACAGCACTCACTGTGGTCTCCTTCTGCGCGCCTCTAGGTCTTGTTCTCCCTTCGCCATAAAGCTCTGCTGTACATTAAACTTCACCTGATTGACAGCTTCATCATGGCAATGGAGATTATCATGGAAAACGAACACACAAACATTTTCCAAAATATCCATTGCACGTTGCTTCACGGGCCTCATACGGCCTGTGGCCCATAATGTGGACACTTTTGGTCTAGGCTCACATGAAGAATGGCCACTTGGGTGAAGGATTGGAGGGGCTGCTGGCAGCCTTGAAATCATACCGCAACATGTTGGCATTCAGGAGAGGAGGAGGATAGAAAAAAAGGGGGGGGGGGGAATTGCCCAAATAAAATGGCAATTATAATTTTAATTTTAATTTTTTAAATAAATTCTAATTCATGAATTAGCAACTCTGCTATTATGGACTTGTATATTCAGGTACAGAGTTTCCAAAATAACCTTTTTTTCCCCCAAAAGGAAGTTGGCCATGGATACTATTTTATGAAGGTTTTTTTCAAAATTTGAACATAAAAAGTCATTTATATAGCACCTTTATCATAGAAAAACATCCAAGATACTCCATAAAAACAGACATTAAGCAGGAATAGGAGAAGTAATCATGGAAGGAAAGTGGACACTGAGCAGAAGAGAAGTTATAAGAGGTTTCTGAAGGCATGTAGAGAAGTAGATTTTAAGACTACTTTGGAAGATGGGAAATGGGTGAAACAAGACAGAGAGGCTTGGGAAGAGAGTTCCAGAGTGCAGGGCCATACCAGCACAGAACAATGTTACTAATGGGGTGGGGGGGGGGGGGGGGCAGTGAATGCATAGTAGGTCACAGTCAGAAGAGCAAAGATATAAGTTTAAAGGTTAAGCTTGTGAAGGTTGCAAAGGAAGGGCGCCATGGAGATATTTGGAAGCAAGGATGAGGATTCTGAAGTCAATCTGTTGGGAGCTGGGAAGCCATTGAAGTTTAGCTAGATCAGGGATGCTGAGTGAGTCTGAGTGCGAGGTAGGCTGTAGGTGGGGAGTTTTGGAATTTATGTATGGTGTAGATCAGGAGTCTGGTGAGGAGAGCACTGGTGAGTCATGCTTGGGGGTGACAACAGCATGAGTGAGTGTTTCAGCTGCAGTAGGGAAAGGAGAACGTAGGTAAATAAGGAGGTAATGTTTGCTGACGACACAAAGATGGGAGGAAAAGCAAAGTGTGAGAAAGACACAAAAAATTTGCAAAAGGACATAGACAGGCTAAGTGAGTGGGTAAAACAAATTGACAAATGGAGTATAATGTTGGAAAGTGAGAGGTCATGCACTTTGACAGAAAAAAAATAGAAGAGCAAGTTAATACTTAAATGGAGAAAGATTGCAAAAGTGCCACAGGACAGCGGGACCTGGGGGTACTTGTGCATGAAACAAAAAAGGATAGTATGCAGGTGCAGCAAGTGATCAGGAAGGCCAATGGTATCTTGGCCTTTATTGCAAAGGCGATGGAGTATAAAAGCAGGAAAGTCTTACTAATCTATATAAGGTATTGGTGAGGCCACACCTGGAATACTGCATGCAGTTTTGGTTTCGATATTTACAAAAGGATATACTTGCTTTGGAGGCAGTTCAGAGAAGGTTCACTAGGTTGATTCCGGGAATGAGGGGGTTGACTTATGAGGAGGTTGACTTATGAGGAAAGGTTGAGTCGGCTGGGCCTCTACTCATTGGAATTCAGAAGAATGAGAGGTGATCTTATTGAAACGTATAAGATTATGAGGGGGCTTGACAAGGTGGATGCAGAGAGGATGTTTCCACTGATAGGGGAGACTGGAACTAGAGGGCACGATCTTAGAATAAGGGGCCGCCCATTTAAAACAGAGATGAGGAGAAATTTCTTCTGAGGGTTGTAAATCTGTGGAATTTGCTGCCTCAGAGAGCTGTGGAAGCTGGGACATTGAATAAATTTAAGACAGAAATAGACAGTTTCTTAAACGATAAGGGGTTACGGGGAGCAGGCGGGGAAGTGAAGCTGAGTCCATGATCAGATCTTATTGAATGGCGGAGCAGGCTCGAGGGGCCGGATGGCCTACACCTGTTTCTATTTCTTATGTTCTGAAGTGATGTTGTAGAGGTGGAAATGGGCTGACTTGGTGGTACATATTTGAAACTCAGCTCAGGGTCAAACAGGACACTGACATTGTGCATCATCTGTTTTAGCATGAGTGACGCGTGAGAAACTGGAGAGGAAGGTGGAATCGGAGGGGGAAAGTGCAAAATTCCTGCTGGGAGTCAACAAGGCTTCAGTTCTGATGAAAGGTCTCTCTCCACAGATGCTGCCTGACCTGCTGAGTGTTTCCAGCATTTTCTATTTTTATTTCAGACTTACCAGTATTCAATTGGGAGAAATCTCTGGCTTGTGCATGATTTGACTTCAGACAAGCATCAGACAGCACAGTACGAGTCAATGGAAGTGGCACAGAAGGAGATCTAATGGTTGGCATGCAGTCGAGAAATGTCCAAGATTTAGTCCCTGATCTGTACTGAGCTAGCCATCTCACAAGAGCGACATAATTATTCTGACCCTGCAACGAGCAAGTACAGTTAGTACCCTTTCTCTGAATCACTACCCTGATGTGGAAACAATGAGAGTTAGAAAGCAATCTAGATCAGCAGTTTATGTATCGTAAGATGGAAGTTTACAGCATGCCCATTTTGAAAGAGGAAGCCACTATCTGAAGAAAGGAAATTACGCATGAAGTTTCTTGAACAACTGCGAACAATATTTAAGGTATTGATGTGACTGGCTAGCAGTGTTCAGACAGAAAGGTGCAACAGAACTCCATACTATTAGCTGTGTCGGAGAAGCAAGGAGAGAACAATTTAAAAGAACCAAAATTGTATAAGATGCTACATTTACTCTACATAAACACTTCAGACACCTTTCTTTGCATATAGAATGTCTCAACTCATCCAATTTCCATTCTTGATGTGCATCCTGGAAATACAATTACGTGTATGCAATAAGTGCACCATGATGATTTATTTACAAGAGTCATGCTAATGTATTACCTTCAGGTAATTTTCGTTTCCCAGTTGCTGGTTTTGTTTTCTTGCTTCTTACAGAGGAGCCTCTGCTGCTAATTCCACTGACAACAGACATTGTGTCATCATCACCAGTCAATAAGGAGTTTCTATATGATATTAACGGAAGCCACACATCTTCCCTATGCAATATCATTTGCTCAGTCATAAACTTCTCGAGGTAAACATAGCTGAAATTAGAAAATAAAATATTGTTCAATAGTTATACAAACAGCGTCAAACTGTATTGCAAAATAGCAATATTACAGCAGTTGAAGCAGAACAGCACACAATTTTAGAGTTTGTTATCCTTCATCTACACACAAAGATGCCAAATACTGTACTTACAGTGTTCTCTTGTCTTGTCTGAGCAGTTTAGAAGAGAATTCACTCAGGATATCCAGGAAGGGTAAATTCAGAGCGGGATATCCTTCTCCATTTACATTGGGTTCCTTGAAGGCAAAATCAATGCCATCTCTGCAAAGTCATTGTCAAACAAATTAGAACTAGAAAATAACCAATGAAATTCTCAAAATCTCACATACTTAAAATATAATTAGGATACTGAATTTGACATCATGGGCTAACCACGTGTGTGTGCTTAGAAGAGACTTACTTTACACACTTCAGGTAACATGCTTAAACTAGGCTGTAGCAGTTCATTGCAAAAACAAACATTACGGACAGCAGAAATTGGCTAATCATCTTGAACTAACTTGAGATTAAAATGGTGTTCACCAGATTCATTCCCTCCAGTTGACAGATAAATCTTGTACTTGCCTGCACAATTTGATCCAGCCCTTTGAAATGCAGAGGCATAGTTGTTACCTATGCCTCTCAGCAGCCAATTGGATTTGGCCTTCAAGTATTGAAGGGCACAGGCTAAAAATTAACAAGTCTCAAGAAAGAGTATGCATTAAACTCCATTACTGGCCATATGCAATTGATTCACAGTAGAGGTATTTAAGAATCTGTGCTCATTGACATCTTCAAAAAGGAGCTGAATAAGTACTATCTGATTTGGAATATGATCACAGATTATAGAGAAGAGACACAGACTGAGATGATGAAGCACTCCACAGGACATGATGGTACCAGTGCTGCTGGGAAAATGACTCTAGCGAGCAGCAGGCTAGGGTAATTGTGGAAATATAGGAAAGGATAAATAAGCTATAGCTTTATTTGATTATTTTTGAGAATGTGTATTTATGAAAATGTTTCCCCTTGGGCGATTAAGTGGGTTATGTAAAGTCCATGAAAGAATACATTGCACATAGCTTGAGGAAGGAGTGGACTTGACTCTGAGCTGAGCTTCCGACCCAATATTCGCTGCATCACTAAGACCACCTACTTCCACCTCCATAATGTCGTTCGTCTCTGCTGCTGCTGCCCCAGCTCATTTGCTGCTGAAACCCTCATCCATGCCTTTGTTATCTCCAGCCTACGAAAATGCTTTCCTGGGCGGCCAGCCACCTTATCCAAAATTCTGCTGCCTGTATCCTAACTCGCACCTAGTCCTGTTCACCCATCACCCCTGTGCTTGCTGACCTAATTGGCTCTCAGACGAGCAATAATATCTCTATGTGGCTCGATATTGAATTTCTGTCCAATAACGCACATGTGAAGCACCATGGGATGTTTTTAATACCTTAAAGGCACTATAAAAATGCAAGTCGTTATTGATGGACGGAATGGCTTTTTCATGTTGCTTTTTAAAATCTCAACGGAGTCATTATTTCCAATGCATTTTTGACTCTCTGCGCATGCATGTCCGACTGGTATTGCACATTTGATCCAGTCATGCATGCACAGTACCAAACGATACAGCGGCTGCGGCCTCTGGGGAGAGGGGGGAATTGAGGGGGGTGTGTGGGGAGAGGGAGAGGGAATCGAAGGGGTGCGTGGGGAGAGGGAGAGGGAATCGAAGGGGTGGGGGAAGAAGTAGAGAGAATTGAAAGGGGGTGGGGGAAAGAGGGAATCGAAAGGGGATGGGGGGGGGGGGGGAGAAGAGAGGGAATCTAAAGTGGGTGGGGGTGGGAAGAAGAGAGGGAATCGAAAGGGGGTGGGGGAGGGGGGGGGGTGAAGAGAGGGAATCGAAAGGGGGTGGGGGAGGGGGGCAAAGAGAGGGAATCGAAAGGGGGTGGGGGAGGGGGGCAAAGAGAGGGAATCGAAAGGGGGTGGGGGGGGGAAAGAGAGGAGAATGGATGAGAAAGATGAGATCGAAGGGGGAGGAGGCAGGAAAGGGGGGGGAAATCGGAGGGATGGGAGAGGGGATCAAAGGAGGAGAGGGGTTCGGAGGGGAAACAGGAGGTCAGGAGCTCGGGGGGAGAAGAAAAGTTCAGGAACTCGGAGAGTGGTAGAGCATAGAGGGAACAGTGGCGATGGGGGAAGAACGTACTCCAGGTCTAAATGGGAAGAATGAGAGTAAGAACGTGAACGTCACATTCTTTGCCCCCCTGTTAAACATGGATCACGTTCTTCCAACCCCACCCGCTTTACACCCACACCGCGTTCTCCCTCTCCTCCCCCTAGACCTGGCTGATTTCTCGGAAAACCTGGCGTGTGTGCGGCAGGTGACGTCATTGGGCTAAATGAAATCCGAAAGTCACGACACTGTCACTATTCACTTCATATCCAATTAACCGGCTAACAATCCGTAACACACACACACACATACATACACAAGGGGGGAGGGTGGGAAGGAAATCAGGAACCTTGGTGGGGAGGGGAGATGGTCAGCAATGGGCAGGGAGAGAGAATCAGGAACTCGGGGAGGAGTGGTGGGAGAGGTCAGGAACGCGGGTTGGGGGGGGAGAAAGAAGCTCAGGAACTTGGGCAGGGGGCGAAGGCCAGGAACCAGGTGTGGCGGGGGTAGAAGGTCAGGGATTTGTTGGGGAGGGAAACGGTAAGGAACTTAGGCAGTGGAGAAGGTCAGGACCCCAGTTTGCGGGGGGGGGGGGGGGCGGGAGATCAGGAACTTGTAAGGAGGGAAAAGGTCAAATGCTTTTTTGGGTGGCAGTCAGAATGAATGGCTAAAGTTACACTTTGCAAAATACTTGATTACTCAGGCAGGCAGGATCTAATTACACATTCCAGACAAGCTGTTTGATGTGTCTTGTCATTCAAGGGGACCAATCAGAACTTTTGTATTGCAAATACACATGACCTTATCTTAATCCCCCTTACCTCAGAAACCATGTCCTCAAGAAAAAAAAAATTTAAATACAAGATGACAAGGACTTACTTGTGCAGCATTGCTACAGCTTCTCTGGTTTTTAGCTGATCTAAGCCAAATGTTAGTGAGAAACGTCGAGCAAGTTCTTTAACTCCACTAAAACCAGGAGTTGTTCGATCAAAACCAAGTCCAAGGTCCTGTTCCAATTCATTAAACAACTGTGAGAAATCAAATAATTATAATGTAAATGGAGTAGTAATTATCCAAGAACACTTACAAAAAAAACGCTGACAAAATATGTAATGTATTGATGATCATTAACAAATTTAAACATTTCACTTCTGTTTGCCCTCTCTTATCCTTTACTTGGCCCTCGCATGCAAAAAATAATCAATAAACTTTGATATTTTTGACAGTCCCAATATCAAAACCAAATACCAATGGGTTTTAGAAAGAGCTCTTTGGTTAATACTCTGAAAAATAACACTATTCCAAATATGTAAACATAATGCAGGAAAAGGAAGCTGCAAATATAACATGTAAATGCACATCATTTATATTTGTACAATGGTCCTTATTTAAACTGCATCACAATTCTTCATTTAACATAAAATTTGAGACATTATGGAACATTATCACAAAATCATAACATAGAAATGGGTGAATACCAGTAATATGCTGAGAAAATAATACCCCCTAAGTTCCATCCTTTAGGATTATCTACTTTATCAATTTACTGATACATTCTTCTTCCAATGATTTAAAATCTTACCTGCTGTAAGCTAAGTATAAGGGTCTTTGCACACTGAATTTTGTCAGCTTGCCTGCACTTGCTCATAGTTTCCTTGATGATGTCACCATAATCATTGTAATACTAAAGTATAAATAATAATGGTTTTAGTATGCATTATAGATAAATTCATTATTCAATAATTCTGATAACTGAAATTCTGAGAACTGGGTCTAAAATGCACAAATCCTAGCATTGCAATAGTTAAGTATTGTTTGGGACTTTTGAATATAGAACACTTCTATTTTAGTAAACATTTATTATTCCCCAGAGAACCAAGGACAAAGCAGTAGTGGAATATCCTACTGTTCAAGTTTACAAGTCACCCATTACAGGAAGCTAGGTTGAAACAGGCATATACAGAATTGGAAAAGATTTTGTGATTCATCTGGCCAGTTCCAATTTAAAAAAAAAGCATGCTATATCACTTTTGCCAAAACAAGTACCTGGTTCCCTCTTGAATTTTCTTACAATCTTGATTTAGTCAAGTTTTCTCCTGAGCCACGTTTCCTCTGGTATAAACCGCCCCAGCTTTATTAGTAGCTCACAATCAAAAGAGGGTCTATTCCACAAAGTAAGTTCAGAAATGTTTACCTTCATGTACTGCTTAAAAATATCTGCAGCTGTATTCATGTCCACCACATTATATACAATTAATTTACAGAAAGCTGCAAGAAGGTTCCTCCTTTTATGTAAAGCTTCGATTTTACTAGCTTCATCATCTTGATGTCCATCTGCAAAATAAAGGCAATAGTTATTAATACTCAAGAATTAATAGTGAAGAAGCTGTGAGCCACCTAGAGTTGTCAACCCTTTCAGATTTTCCGGAGTCTCCCGGAATGGGCACTGCTGCTAGCAATCCAGGAGAAAAGTAGAGTTTGCACTTCACATTTCCAGCTTGCTGTGGTGTACTTTTCACACCTGCTCGCGGAACTTCTCATATGACAGCTATTGGCATAAAACCACGAGCAAAGATACTCAAGTCCAAGGAACTCAACTGTTAGAAGGTAAATATAGTAACATTTGCAGACTGTGGGCAAGCATTATGTGATAAGACATCACACGGTCAAACCTCCAGGAATACCTCTAACCAGAGTTGGTAAACTTAGTGCTATCCATTATCCAGAAAAGTCAGATCAAGCTGTCTCTCGGATCTCAGTGAAGCATAATGGCCAGCATTGCTACGACTGCCAATTCCTCACATTTTTTTTTTTTTAAACCCATTTTCTGTTCACCCAACTGATGGTTCTCCTTTTCTTTGTTTCACTTCAAACTTGTGTTCTGTCACATTAATTGAAATATGCACCACCAATTAAGCTTTTAAGCTGTGCGGCCACGCAGCACTCTGCAGGTCCCAAAAGAAAATTAGAGGAAACATTGCGTAACTGTTCAAGCATATCTGGTGTTGTCCGATGTTAACCGAGACGGACCAGTGTACCCTATGACACCTCTGAAAATGCATACACAACCCAAATAGTTTCCCCCCCACCCTCCCAAAAAGAGACAGAACAACATTAGAGAGATGCTAAGGTTTCAATAGCACAAGGTGACTGTATCAAGAAATTCTACTTGGGATTCAAATTCATTCTGTATCATACTTCTCAGTTTTAAAAATCATTCATAATTTACAGCTATGGGGAAAAGGGCTTTAAGTAACAGACTGTACTAGATTGGTACAAATAAGTATGTGTGAAAAATAACATCCCTCACCTGTACTGTGGCCGTCTTCATCCTGGTCAATAAATACATGGTCTAAGATGAAGCTGAGCAACTCTGACTGTAGAGACGAATCTGGAGTGTAAACCAGAGGTTCCAGTACTTCACGTCCACCTGACATAATCTGGTGGCTAAAAATCATCAGAATATCACACAAGATAGTGAAAGCCTACAAAACAAAACAGAAATAATTACTGAAAGTTACTGAGTCTATTTTGAACACAAAGTCATTGCACTAATTAAATGCATCTTATAGAAAAACTAGTGCGCTTATAAGAGAGGTAAAGTTTAGGACGACTTTAAGTACTTCCCCATATGCATTATTTAAAAAGTGTGCCTCCCTACCTTGCAGGAAGTTAGACTTATAGGATGTAAAGCTACCATTCATTTCTTTCTCAGAGGCCTGCTATTTTAGTTCTATATAATCTAAATTCATTCCAATGACATAGGTTACAAATGTAACTTCGACATTAGTCCTTCAGATCAGCCAAGATCCCAATGTGAGACTGTCAAGCTAAGAAAAGTTACTTGCTAGTTATTGCTGCGTACTTGGATAGTGCAAACAATTTGGTTGTTTCAGTCACCATCTAGGCTAGCCAAAGCACCAACTTAAACATTACTGACTCAAGTCACTCCAGGATGAATGTAGACTGCCTCTATACCTCATCATAGGCAGTCCCTTGGAATCAAGGAAGACTTGTTTCCACTCCCAAAATGAGTTATTTGATGGCTGAACAGTCCAATACGAGCCACAGACCCTGTCACAGGTGGGACAGACATTTGTCGAGGGAAGGGGTCAGTGGGGCTGGTTTGCCGCGCGCGCCTTCCGCTGCCTGTGCTCGGCCTCTTCACGTTCTTTGCGTTGAGACTCAAAGAGCTCAACGCCTTCCCGGATGCACTTTCTCCACCTCGGGCCGTCTTCAGCCAGGGTCTCCCAGGTGTCAGTGGTGATGTTGCACTTTATCAGGGAGGCTTTGAGGGTGTCCTTATAACGTTTCCGCTATCCTTCTTTGGTTCGTTTACCACGAAGGAGCACCGCATAAAGCATTTGCTTCGAGAGTCTCGTATCTGGCATGCGAACTATGTGGCCTGCCCAGCAAAGCTGATCGAGTGTGGTCAGTGCTTCAATACTGGTGATGTTAGCCTGATCGAGGACACTGATATTGGTGTGCCTGTCCTCCCAGCGGATTTGCAGGATCTTGCGGAGACATCGTTGGTGATATATCTCCAGCGACTTGAGGTGCCTTCTATACATCATCCATGCCTCGGATCCATACAGGAGGGCGGGTATTACTACAGCCCTGTAGACCATGAGCTTGGTGATAGATTTGAGGGCCTGGTCTTCAAACACTCTTTTCCTCAGACGGCCGAAGACTGCACTGGCACACTGGAGGTGATGTTGAATCTCCGCAACAATGTCTGCCTTTGTTGATAAGACGCTCCCGAGATATGGGAAATGGTCCACGTTGTCGAGGGCCGCGCCGTGAATCTTGATGATTGGAAGGCAGTGCTGTGCGGCAGTGACGTGCGGCAGTGACAGGCTGGTGGAGGCCTTTTGTCTTACGGATGTTAAGCATAAGGCCCATGTTTTCATATGCCTCAGGTGAATACATTGACTATATCCTGGAGTTCAGCCTCTGAATGTACACAGATGCAGGCGTCGTCCGCATACTGCAGCTCAACGACAGAGGTTGGGGTGATCTTGGACCTAGCCTGGAGGTGGCGTAGGTTAAACAGCTTCCCACTGGTTCTGTAGTTTAGTTCCACTCCAGCGGGGAGCTTGTTGATTGTGAGGTGGAGCACGGCAGCGAGGAAAATTGAGAAAAGGGTTGGAGCAATTACGCTGTCCTGTTTGACCCCGGTCCAGACGTGAATTGGGTCTGTAATGGATCCGTTGGTAAAGATCGCGGCCTGCACGTCATCATGAAGCAGGCGAAGGATGTTGACAAACCTTTGGCAGCATCTGAAGAGGAGGACGCTCCATAAACCCTCACGGTTGACCGTGTAAAAGGCCTTTGTAAGATCGAAAGAGACCATGTATAAGGGCTGGCGCTGCTCCCTGCATTTTTCCTGCAGCTGTCGCGCTGCAAAGATCATGTCTGTTCTGCCCCATAGGGGACAAAATCCGCATTGTGATTCCGGGAGGAGCTCCTCGGCCACAGGGAGAAGTCGATTGAGTAGACTGCCTCGATACCTAACAGCATTGTAATGGCTCCTGGTACAATTGGAGATCCAAAATGGCAGGATTCCACAGGAAGAAAATCAACTTACTAAAGCAATCTCATACCATAGTTTCCCATCTCTGGCATCATCTTGGTGAAGCTACACTGTACCTGCACTTGGCTTTAATGCCCTTTCTGTAATGGGGCACTCTGTGGTTTAACCATTGTATTTATAAATTTATCATTGCTTCTTTTGACTTGTACTCTGTGCTCCATTTATAAATCCCAAAGTGCTCTTGGTCTTTATTTATTTATCTACTTGCACTCACACTATTAGGAAATTACTCATTTGAATCCTTAAGTTTCTTTGTTCATCCACTCTACAGTATCTTTCTATTGAGTGTATGCTGCCATTCCTTGTTTTTCCTTCCAAAATGTATTAACTAACACTTCGCATCAAATTTAATCTGAAACCTATCTTCCCATTCAGCTAACCAATGTCCTCCTAACATCTTTTACAATTCTTCTCGCTGTTTGCCAAACCCCCTACTTTTATGTTATCAATAAATTCTAACATGGTGCTCCCTCTGCTCAAGTTACCTATATATAATCAAGAACAATCGTGGACCGAACACTGACCCCTGGTGTATAACACTTCCAATCTCTTTCCAATCCAAGCAACACTTTTACCCCTAACCCCTCTGTTTTCTCTCTGTTAACCAGTCAAAATGTAGTGCGTGTTGGTGGGAAAGTTTCTATGTACATTTGAAATTATTGACTTTACTTTATAAAAAAAAACATTTTAAGTATAATAGAAATTTGCATGCAAGTGTCTGACACACATTTTTAATATACTTAATCTCCCATGGTATTGCGCACTGTGAATCCCCCTCCATGACTTTTGTCTCTCTCTCTCTCTCTCTCTCACGCACACATTCTTTCCCCTGTCCTTCTTGTCTCTCTCCCGCGTGATTTCTCTCTCTTACCCGGAGTTCTCTGAGCCCCCCTCTCTACTGATCTTTTTATTTCACAAAGAAAGATACTAGTTGAGGTGGGCTTCAAGCTGGGGTTCAGACAGAGCTGTAAAGCCATGGCATGTGCGGGTCAGGGTGCAGATTGGAATAAAAGTGGGCCTTGGACCATGTAGCAGTACTCTGGATTTTAGAAAAATTAAATGACACAACCAGGAAGAGGAGTGGTGTGAGTTGGAGGTTGAGCAGCAATGTCACAAAGGGACAAGTCAGTTCAAGTGGGAGATAAAGAGGCGTCACTTAGTTTTGGGAGACCTGCACTGCAAGGGAAGTAATTACAAGTATTGAGGTAATTAAGAGTACGGTGGTGTTACCCATGCCATTAGACCTGGCATGAGAAAATTGGCACACCAAGCATGACCAAATCATGACATAGGAAATAAGTGTGACAAACAAGCAGTCTGTGCACACAAAATTATAAAAATGTATATTTTATTGATGGCACTGTGGATAAAGGTACAGACCAGAAGGTCCCAGGTTCATTCCCACTCTGTGCTGGTGCAAACCAGCAGGAGTTGCATTATTTTCATTTGCCTCAGTTACTCCAGGCTAGGGAGCGAAAAAAAAAGTACATCAACCGGAATTCCTGTTCCCGATAGCTAGCCAATGACTCAGAGTGGAAATTGCGCATAGTTGGACACTGGGTGAAAACAGGATAAAGCTCAACTGTGATACCCCACGAGCAAATATCTAGCCAACATTCAAAGCTTCGGCTCACATAGGAAGCATGGCCATTGGGTAAAGTACTGGAATGCAGTGAAGAAAAAGATAATACCGAGGGAAAAATACTTAGTACTGAAACTACTTAGAATTTCCTGATATTTTAATGTAAATAAACTTTACAAAGCCATCTGTAAAATACAACCAATATCTGCTGTAAGAAATAGCATCAAAAACAGCATTTCAAAATAACTCTAGCGAGGTTGCTAGTATTTTATTTTACTATTGCTTCTAAAAAGGAAGAAAGTTATATACTAAAAGAGAAAGGAGCAAACTCAGTTATTAATTTCTCTATCATTGGCAGGCTGTAATAGTCAAAATTTACATGTCAATATGTAATTATAAATTTAATTTGAGGAATATAATGTGAATGTAAATTACTAGTTTAACAGCTATGGATTTCTAAATTCCAGTGGACTTTTGTTTTCAGAAACCAGTGATAGATAACTAGAACCACTCAAAAAAACAAACAGGCCATACATTTTTAAGTGTGACTGAAGTGATCACGTGAGCTTAGAAAATTAAAGTTCATGTAGGAGGTAAACTGTGCTTTTGAAATCTCTCAAATGGTGTGTGTTAGGGGCTAACAGAAACAAATTTGATTACTGAAGAGGTTAAATGCATTGGCAGGTGTTTTAAGTTAAATCATTTTGCTCCATTTAAGAATTTCCTATTTTTTCATCTTTAATATGAGTGAGGTCACATGTATTTCAATGAGAACAAAAATTGCATCTTAAAAAATGTTACCAATATTATTTTCTTAGAAATGATCTGAAGTAGTTAAGCGAATGTTAAATTGGGAGGGACAATCGATTGAATGCAACATCTCTCATGTGATCTGTTACTGATTTGTCACTGTAGAAAGCAGTGTTGACAATCACAATTTTTGCAACTGGACAGTGATATATATGTGAAAATATGTGGCTACTTTCATGCTCAAGACGTGATTTCCATTACCTGTTCTTTAACAGCTGTATTAACATTCGTCAGGTAGTGCTGGCAGATCTGGCAGAAAGCTCGCATTTGTTTTCGTAACATTATTAGCTTATCCTGAAAGAAAAATGTATACTTATATTACCTTCAATGATAAGTATATGCAGTAGAGACATATTCAACCACTTTCGTGCAGTGAATTTTTGCAACAGAATTTTCACCCACTACGTCAATGTAAGCTGTTACAATTGCTGCAATTTTACCAATCTACCTATTAAATGTTTTCACTTAGAGTAAATAAGCTACTTCAGAATTAACAATACTCGGGATGGATTTACAGATTAGAGGTGAAAACACTGCATTTGTTTATGAAACAATTGGATGCCACAACGGAGGATTTTAGGGTCTAACCGGATGGATAAATTAAGGGCTGAATGGTCTTCCTGATCCATTATCTTAACATTTTTATTAAATGATGCTTGAGCACTGGGAAAGTGGTGCGTGACCTCTGAGCACCACCTTCTCCTCTTTCCATTTACTATTGTGTGACTGGTGATTGAAGAATCGTGAAAATATTCAAATTTCTACTTACAGAAGCACAAAATAAAATGACAATTCTCAGCGGGTGGCTGTAAAATAGAAAATTTACTCCACTGGTGAAAGTGAATTCGATAACTGACCTATGACAAGGCTTTCCTTATGAATTTAAATGGATTTTTACACCTTTACAAACACTTTTTAGGTCATTTTAGTTGGGGATATTAAGTAGGTGTGTAAAGTACTTGAATATTGCCCATTGTAATGTAGCAACTTCTATTATTTCTTCAGAGCTATTTGGCTGTCATGTCGACAATTCTTAAAGCATGCAAGCAATCCAGGTATTTATAGTCCTGCACTTCACAATGTGACACATAACTCATTTTGAGTAAATTATTTCATATTCAAATGACACACAATGGTGGCCATGTTGGAAGGAACTGTTGTACTGATAGTGTACCACTGTCAGTAGGAGTGTGGTAATCCTGCCACCAGGAGGACACTATAACATAATGATGGAAAACTTGGAGTGGCCATTGGGCTGCTCCAACCAACCAATCACCATTGTGGTATTTAACTTTCATAAATGAACCCAAGACTCAACCCACAAGTCCATTCTATGTATTTATCACTGTGTGAAGAAGAACTTGCCGATATCAATCTTACACTTGCCTGATACTTGTATGAACCGCTGTCCCTTTTTCCCATTCTCGCAATTAAATTTTTCCGATTGGCCTTTCCATAACTTTTACTATCATATATAACTCGATAGGATCACCTCTCAAGGCAGAAAGCCCAATTTTTCCTCATAGAATCAAAGAATGGTTACAACAGGGAAGGAGGCCATTCGGCCCGTTGAGCCCGCACCAGCTCACTGGAAGAGCACCTTAGCTAGTCCCACTCTCCCGTCCTTTCCCTGTAGCCCTGCAAATTATTTTTCCCTCAGGTGCTTATCCAACTCCCTTTTCAAAGCCGTGATTGAGTCTTCCTCCACCACCCTTTCAGGCAGTGCATTCCAGATCATATCAACTCACTGCGTAAAATAGTTTTTTTTATTATGTTGCCATTGGTTCTTTTTCAAATCACCTTAAATTTGTGTCCCCTGGTTCTCAACCCTTCCACCAATGGGAACAGTTTCTCTCAATCTACTCTGTCCAGAACCCTCAGGATTTTGAACGCCTTGATCAAATCTCCTCTCACTCATCTCGAAAGAGAACAACCCCAGCTTCTCCAGTCTTTCCACGTTACTGAAGTCCCTTATCCCTGGAATCATTCTCGTAAACTTTTCTGCACCCTCTTTAAGGCCTTCATATCCTTCCTAGAGTGCGGTGCCCAGAACTGGACACAATGGGCCCAAGTTTCCACAGGATAAAAAACGGGCGCCCCTTCGAGCTGGGCGCCAGTGTTTCGCGCCTAAAACGGCGGCAGAAAAAAAACGCGCTATTCTCGAGTGCTTTGCAGCTCCTTGTCTGTTTGGCGCGGCGCCCAGGGGGGCGGAGCCTACACTCACGCCGATTTTGTAAGTGGGAGGGGACGGGTACTATTTAAATTAGTTTTTTTCCTGCCGGCTACGCTGCGCGTGCGCGTTGGAGCGTTTGCGCATGCTCAGTGTGAAAAAAAACATTGGCACTCGGCCATTTTTGTAGTTCTTTGTAGCTGTTTAATTTTTGAACATTTTTTAATAAAATCACATTGCCATCAGCACTGAGGCTTCCCTTCTCACTGTCTCCTTCCCCTCCCTCCCCTCCGCGGCAACAAACGGCTGTCTCCTTCCCCTCCCTCCACGGCAACAAGCCGCTATCGCCTTCCCCTCCCTCCCCTCCTCTGCGCGGCAACAAGCCACTGTCTCCTTCCCCTCCCTCCCCTCTCTCCACGGCAACAAGCCGCTGTCTCCTTCCCCTCCCTCCCCTCTCTCCACGGCAACAAGCCACTGTCTCCTTCCCCTCCCTCCCCTCTCTCCACGGCAACAAGCCGCTGTCTCCTTCCCCTCCCTCCCCTCTCTCCACGGCAACAAGCCGCTATCTCCTTCCCCTCCCTCCCCTCCTCTGCGCGGCAACAAACGGCGGTTTCCTTCGAACGATGGCTGAAGCACTTGCACACAGGTAGGAAGATGGTTTATTTAATCTTTTCTTTGCTTATAAATGTTTATTCAGGTTGGATTTATTTGTATAATATTTGTAGAAGTATAAATAAGGATTTATTGTCGAATTTAATGAGTTCCCTTCCCCCCCCTCCCCCCCACCTCGTTCTGGACGCCTAATTTGTAACCTGCGCCTGATTTTTTAGTGTGCAGAACAGGTTTTTTCAGTTCGACAAAAATCTTCACTTGCTCCATTCTACTTTAGTTTGGAGTACGTTTTCACTGTGGAAACTTTCAAATCAGGCATCAGTGGCCGGACACGCCCCCTTTTGAAGAAAAAATTCTGTTCCAAAGTAGAACTGTTCTACCTGACGAGAACTGCAGAAAAAAAAATGTGGAGAATTGCGATTTCTAAGATAGTCCGTTCTCCACCAGTTGCTCCTAAAAATCAGGCGCAAATCATGTGGAAACTTGGGCCCACTATTCCAGTTGAGGCCGAACCAGTGTTTTATACAGGTTCATCATAATTTCCATGATTTTGTACTCTCTACCACAATTCATGATGCCCAGGATCTTGCAAGGTTTTGTAACTGCTTTCTCAACCTGCTTTGTCACCTTCAACGATTTGTACACCTATACCCCTAGGTCTCTCAGTTCATGCACCCACTTTAGGACTGTAAACACTAGTTTATATTGCCTCTCCTCATTCTTTCTCCCAAAATGCATCACCGCACTATTCTGCGTTAAATTTCATCTGCCACGTGTCCGCCCATTCCACCAGCCTGTCTATGTCTTCTTGAATTCTATCACTATCCTCCTCTCTGTTCACTATACTTCCTAGTTTTGTGTCATCTGCAAATTTTGAAATTGTGCCTTGTACACCCAACATCTAAGTCATTTATATCAAGAAAATCAATGGTCCAAGAACTGACCCCTGGGAACACCACTATATTCCTTTTTCCAGTCTGAAAAACAACCGTCCACCACTACTGTGTTTTCTGTCACTTAGCCAATTTCGTATCCATACTGCTACTGTCCCTTTTATTCCATGGGCTTCAACTTTGCTGAGAAGCCTATTATGTTGTTTTTTGTCAAACGCCTTTTGGAAATTCATGTACACTACATCAACTGTATTGCCCTTATCAACCCTCTCTGTTACCTCATCAAAAAACTCGATCACGTTGGTTAAACATGATTTGCCTTGAACAAATCCGTACTGGCTTTCCTTAATTAATCCATACTTGTCCAAATGACTTAATTTTGTCCCCAATTATTGTTTCTAAAAGCATCCCCACTACCGAGGTTGAACTGACTAGCCTCAAGTTGCTGGGTTTATCTTCACACTCTTCTTTGAACAAGGGTGTAACATTTGCTATTCTCCAGTCCTCTGGCACCACTTCCATTTCAAAATCGGATTGGAAGACTATGGCCAATATCTCTGCAATTTCTTCCTTCACTTCCCTCAGTGTCCTAGGATGCATCCTATCTGGTCCTGGTGACTTATCTACTTTAAGTACAGCAGTGCTGTTGGTGAGGAGTTAAACTAATATGGCAGGGGGATGGGAACCTATGCAGGGAGGCAGAGGGAAATAAAAGGGAGACAGAGGCAAAAGATAGAAAGGAGAGTAGTAAAAGTGGAGGGCAGAGAATCCCAAAGCAAAAAACAAAAAGGGCCACATTACAGCAAAATTCTAAAGGGACATGGTGTGTTAAAAAGATAAGTCTGAAAGCTTTGTGTCTTAATGCAAGGAGTATCCGTAATAAGGTGGATGAATTAACTGTGCAAATAGATGTTAACAGATATGATGTGATTGGGATTACGGAGACGTGGCTCCAGGATGATCAGGGCTGGGAACTCAACATCCAGGGGTATTCAACATTCAGGAAGGATAGAATAAAAGGAAAAGGAGGTGGGGTAGCATTGCTGGTTAAAGAGATTAATGCAATAGTTAGGAAGGACATTAGCTTGGATGATGTGGAATCTATATGGGTAGAGCTGCAGAACATCAAAGGACAAAAAACTTTAGTGGGATTTGTGTACAGACCTCCAAACAGTAGTAGTGATGTTGGGGAGGGCATCAAAATGGAAATTAGGGGTGCATGCAATAAAGGTGCAGCAGTTATCATGGGTGACTTTAATATGCATACAGATTGGGCTAACCAAACTGGAAGCAATATGGTGGAGGAGGAGGATTTCCTGGAGTGCATAAGGGATGGTTTTCTAGACCAATATGTTGAGGAACCAACTAGGGGGAGGCCATCTTAGACTGGGTGTTGTGTAATGAGAGAGGATTAATTAGCAATCTCGTTGTGCGAGGCCCTTTGGGGAAGAGTGGCCATAATATGGTGGAATTCTACATTAGGATGGAGACTGAAACAGTTAATTCAGAGACCATGGTCCAGAACTTAAAGAAGGGTAACTTTGAAGGTATGAGGCATGACTTGGCTAGGATGGATTGGCGAATGATACTTAAGGGGTTGACAGTGGATGGGCAATGGCAGACATTTAGAGACGGCATGGATGAACGACAACAATTGTACATCTCTGTCTGGCATAAAAATAAAAAAAGGAAGGTGGCTCAACCGTGGCTATCAAGGGAAATCAGCCATAGTATTAAAGCCAAGGAAGTGGCATACAAATTGGCCAGAAATAGCAGCGAACCTGGGGACTGGGAGAAATTTAGAACTCAGCAGAGGAGGACAAAGGGTTTGATTAGGGCAGGGAAAATAGAGTACGAGAGGAAGCTTGCAGGGAACATTAAGACGGACTGCAAAAGCTTCTATAGATATGTAAAGAGAAAAAGGTTAGTAAAGACAAACGTCGGTCCCCTGCAGTCAGAATCAGGGGAAGTCATAACAGGGAACAAAGAAATGGCAGACCAATTGAACAAGTACTTTGGTTCAGTATTCACGAAGGAGGACACAAACAACCTTCCAGATATAAAAAGGGTCAGAGGGTCTAGAAAGGAGGAGGAACTGAGGGAAATCCTTCTTAGTCGGGAAATTGTGTTGGGGAAATTGATGGGATTGATGGCCGATAAATCCCCAGGGCCTGATGGACTGCATTCCAGAGTACTTAAAGAGATGGCCTTGGAAATAGCAGATGCATCGACAGTCATTTTCCAACATTCCATAGACTCTGGATCAGTTCCTATCGAGTGGAGGGTCGCCAATGTAACCCCACTTTTTAAAAAAGGAGGGAGAGAAAACAGGGAATTATCAACCGGTCAGCTTGACATCAGTAGTGGGTAAAATGACAATCAATTATTAAGGATGTCATAGCAGCGCATTTGGAAAGAGGTGACATGATAGGTCCAAGTCAGCATGGATTTGTGAAAGGGAAATCATGCTTGACAAATCTTCTGGAATTTTTTGAGGATGTTTCCAGTAGAGTGGACAAGAGAGAACCAGTTGATGTGGTGTATTTGGACTTTCAGAAGGCTTTTGACAAGGTTCCACACAAGAGATTAATGTGCAAAGTTAAAGCACATGGGATTGGGGATAGTGTGCTGACGTGGATTGAGAACTGGTTGGCAGACAGGAAGCAAAGAGTAGGAGTATATGGATACTTTTCTGAATGGCAGGCAGTGACTAGTGCTGGGGCCCCAGCTGTTTACATTGTACATTAATGATTTAGACGAGGGGATTAAATGTAGTATCTCCAAATTTGCGGATGGCACGAAGTTGGGTGGCAGTGTGAGCTGCGAGGAGGATGCTATGAGGCTGCAGAGTGGCTTGGATAGGTTAGGTGAGTGGGCAAATGCATGGCAGATGAAGTATAATGTGGATAAATGTGAGGTTATCCACTTTGGTGGTAAAAACAGAGAGACAGACTATTATCTGAATGGTGACAGATTAGGAAAAGGGGAGGTGCAACGAGACCTGGGTGTCATGGTACATCAGTCATTGAAGGTTGGCATGCAGGTACAGCAGGCGGTTAAGAAAGGAAATGGCATGTTGGCCTTCATAGCGAGGTGATTTGAGTACAGGGGCAGGGAGGTGTTACTACAGTTATACAGGGCCTTGGTGAGGCCACACCTTGAGTATTGTGTACAGTTTTGGTCTCCTAACTTGAGGAAGGACATTCTTGCTATTGAGGGAGTGCAGCGAAGGTTCACCAGACTGATTCCTGGGATGGCGGGACTGACGTATCAAGAAAGACTGGATCAACTGGGCTTGTATTCACTGCATTTCAGAAGAATGAGAGGGGATCTCATAGAAACGTTTAAAATTCTGACAGGTTTAGATAGGTTAGATGCAGGAAGAATGTTCCCAATGTTGGGGAAGTCCAGAACCAGGGGTCACAGTCTAAGAATAAGGGGTAAGCCATTTAGGACCGAGATGAGGAGAAACTTCTTCACCCAGAGAGTGGTGAATCTGTGGAATTCTCTACCACAGAAAGTTGTTGAGGCCAATTCATTAAATATATTCAAAAAGGAGTTTGATGTAGTCCTTACTACTAGGGGGATCAAGGGGTATGGCGAGAAAGCAGAAATGGGGTAGTGAAGTTGCATGTTCAGCCATGAACTCATTGAATGGCGGTGCAGGCTCGAAGGGCCGAATGGCCTACTCCTTCACCTATTTTCTATGTATCGATGTAGCCTTTCTTGTACCTTTCTAGTACCTCCTCTATCAATTTTTATCCCATCCAGTATCTCCTCCTTCACTATGTCTATAGCAGCATTTTCCTTGAAGACAGATGCAAAGTACTCAGTTAGCACCTCAGTCATAGCCGATGCAGGGAGGTCCTGCTGCAACTGTACAGGGTATTGGTGAGGCCGCACCTGGACTACTGCGTGCAGTTTTGGTCACCTTACTTAAGGAAGGATATTTTAGATTTGGAGGGGGTACAAAGACGATTCACTAGGCTGATTCCGGAGATGAGGGGGTTACCTTATGACGATAGATTGAGTAGACTGGGTCTTTACTCGTTGGAGTTCAGAAGGATGAGGGGTGATCTTATAGAAACACTTAAAATCATGAAAGGGATAGACAAGATAGAGGCAGAGAGGTTGTTTCCACTGGCCGGGGAGACTAGAACTAGGGGGCACAGCCTCAAAATACGGGGGAGCCAATTTAAAACTGAGTTGAGAAGGAATTTCTTCACCCAGAGGGTTGTGAATCTGTGGAATTCTCTGCCCAAGGAAGCAGTTGAGGCTAGCTCATTGAATGTATTCAAATCGCAGATAGATAGATTTTTAACCAATAAGGGAATTAAGGGTTACGGGGAGCGGGCTGGTAAATGGAGCTGAGTCCACGGCCAGATCAGCCATGATCTTGTTGAATGGCGGAGCAGACTCGAGGGGCTAGATGGCCTACTCCTGTTCCTAATTCTTATGTTCTTCTGTTCTTCCATGCATAGGTCTACTTTTTGATCCTTAATCGGCCCCACCCCTCCTCTTACTACCCATTTGCTATTTTTGGGCCCAACATTGCCCGAGCCGTTTTTTCAGCGTACTGACCTGAAGCGCGCCGGAAAGGGCGCCAGAAAAAAGGGGCCCCATCCTGGCCGCTCTTCGGAGTCTTGAGTCGTGGCGTGGAGACTGAAGGAGGGGGCGGAGCAACAGGCCAGCGCAGAAAGCACTGCCGGCACCTGCGCGCATGCTCAGTGAGAGCTGCGCACATGCTCCTACCCTCCCAGTGCGTCCTGCGGGCTGTGAGCAGGACCCGATGCTCACAGCCCTTATCCCAAGCCGAAGGGACGTCTGATCTCGCTGCACCCTATCCCCAGGCGAGTTCCCGGGCAGGTAGGACTTGGCTTTAATTTATTATTTAGTGGCTGTGCTTGAGACCTTTGATTGGGGGGGGGGGGAAGAGAGAATGAGTGTTTGAGTGTATGGGGGCGAGAGAATGAGTGTATTGGGGGTGGGGGGAAAAAGAGAAAAAAGTGTCTCTCTGGCTACCCCCACAACCCCACGACCAGCAGCTTGCATTTTTCCGGTAGGATTTACTTGATTTTTATTAGTATTTTAATTGTTTGAGCTTTTCCTTGCAATGTTTGGTGCTTGGTTGTTGAGGTCTTCTCCAGTTCCCTTCCCTCCCCTATCCCTGCCCTAATGTGTGCCGATTGTGCACTGCTTTTTCTTCACTGCCTGCAAGGTTTTCAGAGCTGGCCACATTCGCTGACCTAAGTGGATTTGGAGTAAGTTTTTGCTGGCCAAAGTGGCATAAATGGCCAAAACTGACGTTAAGTGTCTGGGAACGCCCCCTTTTGAAAAAAAAACTGACCTAAAAAAATAGTCGTACCTAACTGACTTACTCTGGAGCAAATTTTCGGGGGAAATGGCATTTTTTAAACTTACGCCAGAAAAACTTACTCCAAAAAAATTGCTGCAAGTCATGGCCAGGATTGGGCCCTATATGTCTGTAGAAGATTTTTGGATTACCTTTTATGTTAGCTGCCATTCTATTCTCATACCCTCTCTTTGCCCCAATTATTTTTTTTTTCACTTCTCCTCCGAACTTTCTATATTAAGCCTGATTCTCAGATGTATTCTCGACCTGACATCGGTCATATGTGCTCTTTTTCTGCTTCATCTTACTCTATTTCATCATCCAGGGAACTCTGACTTTAGTTGCCCTACCTTTACCCCAATGGAAATGCACCTCAACTGTACCCAAACGATTTCCTCTTTAAAGGCAGCTCATTGTTCCATTACAGTTTTGCCTGTCAACCTTTGATTCCAATTTACCGGAGCCAGATCCATTCTTATCCCACTGAAATTTGTCTTTCTCCAATTATGTATTTTTACTCTAGATTGCTCCCTGTCCTTTTCCATAGCTAATCTAAACCTTATGATACTATGATCACTGTTCCATAAATATTCATTTACTGACAATTGCTCCACTTGACCTATCTCATTCCCCAGAACCAGATCCCCAGATCCAGCAATGCCTCCTTCCTCTTGGGCCAGAAACATACTGATGCAGAAAGTCCTCCTGAACACACTTCAGAAATTCTTCCCCCTCTTTGCCCTTCACATTATTACTATCCCAGTCTACGGGCTCAATTTTCCACATGGGCGATTTTTGGCACAGTTGGAGAGGTACGTCCGATTTTTTTTGTGGCCCAACTACGCCAGAAAAGAAAGTTCAGAGTTTCGCCGGAATTATCTTTGAATTTGGCACGGCGCACATTGGCCTTAAGCTCTGGGGGTGGAGCTTAAGGCCTACGCCAAAAACTGATGTTGCCAGGGTAACGAAGGACGCTCTAAAGGGCTGATGCTAGGAATGGAAACTGATCAAGGGCTGAGGCTGGGCTGGAAACGGAAAATGACACCGCTGCCATCCCGGGACAAATGACCTCCCCACCCCCCGCTGCCATCCCGGGCCGAAAGGACCCCGCACCGACCCCGGGCCGAAAGGACCCCACACCGACCAGCATCTACCCCGGGCTGAAAGGGGCCACACCTATCCCGTGCACATGTGTTGTGCAGAGATTTATCTGTGAATTAAACGCACAATTCTTTGATTGAGTGGGGTGGAAGGGGGCGGCATAACTTGGGGTGGAATCCAGTACTGCCGAGTTTCCACACCATTGACAAATTTATATAGATTAACAATCCACGGAAGGGGGGGGGGGGGGGGCGGTGCTCTTCTGCTCCATCATGTTGCACTCAGAGAAGGATTGATTGTTGTCACTTCAGGGGCCAGATATCACCTCAAAATATAATTCAATTCTTCTTCAGCTGAATTTGGACCTCAGGCTCACCCTTTCGGAGAGGTAGGATGCTACGCTGACATTCATCTGCTTCATCAGGGTGGGTATCCTTGTCAATACAGGCATGGACACAGAGCCAATTATGGTAATTAGCCTATCCTCTCCATCTGGGATAGGGTCATCGTGAGGCCAAAGTGGTGGTAGAAGTTCCACACTGCCACATAAAAGACATTGGCAAATCTCTTCCTCCATCTCGGGCCTGGAAATTGGAGCCGTTTGCCCCGACCATTAAAGCTGGTTTGGAAGAAATAATGGTGGCTGCCTCGCTTTTGCCCGCTCCCAACACGAAACACGCGACCAGCATTTTGGGCAGTATGGCAGTGCTGTCGTTGCCTACTTTCGCTTCATATAGTTAAGTGATCCAGATTGTGACGTCAATCGGCGTGCAACGCTGAATTAACGACTTTTTTGGATTTTGGATGTCGCCGCTCTTAATAACTCACTCTCCAAACCACGCACAGAAGAACGTGCATGCAGCAATACAACAAAGGGGTCAAGTTTCGGCCTGAGTTGCTCCTATTTTTTTGGAGCAACTGGTTTAGAATGGATTATCTTAGAAATTGCAATTCTCGGCATTTAGTTTGCTCCAGTTCTAGTCATTTGGAACAGTTTCATTTTGGAACAGATTTTTTTTTCAAAAGGGGGCGTGTCTGGCCACTTACGCCGGTTTTTAAAGTTTAGGCAGTGAAAACTTACTCCAAACTAACTTAGAATGGAGTAAGTGTAGATTTTTGTACGCTCAGAAAAACCTTGCCTACACTTAGAAAATCAGGCATAGGTTACAAATCAGGCATCGGGAACGAGGGCGGGGGGGGGGGGGGGAGTTTACAAATATGAAACATATCACTTTTGCAAATAAAGAGCCATCACCAATAATAACTGATAAATAAATCAGTAAATCAACCCAAATTTTTTTTTACAAATCAATAAATTAAAAAATTAAGCTTCTACTGCAGCAACGGGAGCCCTCCAACAGCATGCTGGGACGGGGCCACCCCAGTGTGTCTCTCTCTGTCTGTCAGTGTCTATGTGTTTCTGACAGCGAGGGAAGGGGCGGGGGGGGGGGGAGGAAGATGGAGGTGGAAGAGAGGGAGGGAGGGGGGTGGAAGGAGAGAGAGGAGAGGAGAGGAGAGGGAGGGAGGGATGGAGGGAGGGGGAGAGGAGAGGGAGGGAGGGAGGGAGGGGGAGAGGAGAGGAGAGGGAGGGAGGGGGAGAGGAGAGGGAGGGAGGGAGGGGGAGAGGAGAGGGAGGGAGGGGGAGAGGAGAGGAGAGGAGAGGAGAGGGAGGGAGGGAGGGGGAGAGGAGATGGAGGGAGAGGAGAGGGAGGGAGGGAGGGAGGGAGGGGGAGAGGGAGGGAGGGGGAGAGGAGAGGGAGGGAGAGGAGATAGAGGGAGGGGGAGAGGAGGGAGGGAGGGAGGGGGAGAGGAGGGAGGGGAGAGGAGGGAGGGGGAGAGGAGGGAGGGAGGGAGGGAGGGAGGGGGAGAGGAGGGAGGGAGGGAGGGTGAGAGGAGAGGAGAGGGAGGGATGGAGGAGAGGGAGGGAGGGATGGAGGAGAGGGAGGGAGGGATGGAGGAGAGGGAGGGAGGGGGAGAGGAGGGAGGGAGGGGGAGAGGAGGGAGGGAGGGGAAGAGGAGGGGGAGGGAGGGAGGGAGGGGAGAGGAGAGGAGGGGGAGGGAGGGAGAGGAGGGGGAGGGAGGGAGAGGAGAGGAGAGGGAGAGGAGAAGAGAGGGAGGGAGGGAGGGAGAGGAGGGAGGGAGAGGAGGGAGGGAGGGGGAGAGGAGGAGGGAGGAGAGGAGAAGAGAGGGAGGGAGAGGGAGAGGGGAGGGAGGGTGGGAGGGAGAGGAGGGAGGGAGAGGGAGGGAGGGGGAGAGGAGAGGGAGGGGGAGAGGAGAGGGAGGGAGGGGGAGAGGAGAGGGAGGGAGGGGGAGAGGAGAGGGAGGGAGGGGGAGAGGAGAGGGGAGGGAGGGAGGGAGGGAGGGGGGAGGGAGGGAGGGGGAGGGGAGAGGGAGGGAGGGGGAGAGGAGAGGGAGGGAGGGGGAGAGGAGAGGGAGGGAGGGAGGGAGGGGGAGAGGAGAGGGAGGGAGGGAGGGGAGAGGAGAGGGAGGGAGGGAGGGGGAGAGGAGAGGGAGGGAGGGAGGGGGAGAGGAGAGGGAGGGAGGGAGGGGGAGAGGAGAGGGGGGAGGGAGGGGGAGAGGAGAGGGAGGGAGGGAGGGAGAGGGAGAGGGAGGGAGGGAGGGGGAGAAGGAGGGAGAGAGGAGAGGGAGGGAGGGAGAGGAGAGGGAGGGAGGGGGAGAAGGGAGGGAGGTGGAGAGGAGAGGGAGGGGGAGAGGAGAGGAGAGGGAGGGGGAGAGGAGAGGGAGGGGGGGGAGAGGAGAGAGGGAGGGAGGGAGGGAGGGGGAGGGAGGGAGGGAGGGGGAGATAGAGGGGAGGGGGGAGAGGAAGAGGGAGGGGGGGGGGGGAAAGAGGAGAGAGGAGTGGGAGAGAGGAGCGGGAGGAGGCTGAACGGGCCCGGCTGACATGAAGAAGCCGGGCCGAAGACTTCGGGTGGGGCCCACCCCCAGCATGATGCCGGGCGGGCGGTCAGGCCCTGCCGAAGGAAGAGGGAGCGGACCGGACTTGAAGGGGGGGGGCCTGGAGCGGAGCAGGAGCTGGGGGGGGAAAAGGGGAGCGGAACGGGAGCTGGGGAAGCGTCAGCTGATCAGGGGAGGAATCTGGAGCCACAGCGGGAGCTGGAGGAGGGAGGTGTAGTCTGATCTTCAACGCCCCAGTGAGCCCATTCGGCCAGGGCTAGGGGCGGCTAGCTTTGGGCCCCTCCCACACAGTTCCAGGCGCCTGGAGCTATTGCACATGTGCGCACACTAAAGTGCAGATGTGCAGAGGTCCCGGCACTGTTTTCAACGCTGGGACCTGGCTCCGCCCCCCCACAGCTTGTGCTGTGCCGCGCCGAGGGCCTGGATCGACCTGAGGGAGTGGAGAATACCGTGGTAAGTTTTCGGCGCGGTTTTGAGCGCAGAAATCAGGTGCAGCCCGAAACTTGACCCCAATGATACTGCCTGTGCTTCTTAAAAGGACACAAACAACATTCAGGTAAGTTTAGATTTTTGCTTTTGGGCTGGTTTCTTTACATTTTATTGGAGTAGTGGCTTGATGTAATACATGTAAAAAGTTGTTAAAAGTGTGCAGGGACTGCTGTTGGATGTTTGCAAGGTTTTGGTTTTTAAAGGGAGGCCTCTGGGAACACTACTTGCTCCCAGTCCTAGGGGCTATACGTGCAGTCCCCCTTGGGCTGCAGCATGAAATGGAGATGGAGAAGAGGCAGCAAAGGGAACAAACTGCTCACAGTATTGTGCAAGCTGTGCCTGCACTGAAATTAACTCTCGGTAAGGTTTTTCAGAACTTAGAAAAGTGGACACTTACTCTGTTCTAAGTTAGTTTGGAGTAACTTTTCGCAGTTCAAAATTGCAAAACAGGCCTAAGTGGCTGGACACACCCCCTTTTGAAATAAAAACTGAACTAAAACAAAACTGAACAAACTCACAAGAACTGGAGCAAACTAAATGCCGAGAATTGCGATTTCTAAGATATTCCAAACAAATTGGAGCAACTCCACCCGAAACTTGGGCCCTACATTCAGATAGTTGAAGTCCCCCATTATCACTACTCAATAGTTCTTATATCTCTTTGTAATTTCTCGACAAAGTTGCTCCTCCATATTTTTCCCATTGCTTGGTGGCCTATGGAACACACCAGTAGTGTAATGGCACCTCTATTATTTCTTAACTCCAGCCATATAGATTATGTCTTTGACCCCTCCAACACATGCTCTCTCTCCAGCAGTGTAACATTCTCCTTAACCAATACTGCTACAACACCTCCCGTCTTTCCTGAACACCTTATATCCAGGAATATTTAACATCCAATCCTACCCTTTTATGAGCAAGATCTCGATTATTGCCACATCATATTCCCTGCAGCTCACCAACCTTGTTTACTCTGCTTCGTGTATTCACATACATACACTGTAATCCTATCTTAGACCATCCCGTGTTCTTCTTAGTCTGACCCCGCCTTATACCTTACTATTTCTTAGTTTAGTGCTATCTGTCTCTCCCAATCTTTTGTGCCCTTTGTTTCTCCTTTATAATGCTACATCCTAGTGCCCATCCCCCTGCCATCTTAGTTTAAATCCTCCCCAACCGCACTAGCAAACCTCCCCGCGAGGATATTGGTACCACTCTGTTGAGGTGCAACCTGTACAGGTCCCACCTTCCCCCAAAACCTGCCCCAATGCCCCAGGAATCTGAAGCCCTCCCTCCTGCACCATCTCTCCAGCCACGCATTCATCTGTTCTATCCTCCTATTTCTGTACTCACTCGCATGTGGCTGCAGGAGTAATCCAGAGATTACTACCTTTGAGGTCCTGCCTTTTAATCTCTGTCCTAGCTCCCTAAAATCTGCCTGAAGTATCTCATCCCTCTTTCTATCTAGGTCATTGGTACCGATATGGACTACCACCTCTGGCTATTCACCCTCACCCCTCAGAATGTTCTGCAGCCATTCAGTGACATCTTTGACCCTGGCACCAGGGAGGCAACATACCATCCTGGAATCACGTTGAACTCATATCTTTTGGAATCAGCCTTGTGATTGTGATGTTATCTTCACTGCCTTCAATGCTTCAATCTCTCCTTGGTTTCTTGGGTGACCAGAACTGACAAGAAGCTCAATGTGTGGTCTGATCACAATACTATATAGTTTGGTCCTTTGATGAGCATTCACTCCATAATTACAAGTATGCTTAATAAATTCTGTGCTGCAATTTAAAAATCTGAATCTTCTCTCTAAGTCAGAGCATCTGCCAAATTCGTGAGCAGCTAGTGGGTAATACTCCAACATAAAGCACATGAATTTAAAGTGCTTTAAACAGTTAATATTCAAAAATACTTTCACACTCAAGTTCAATCTCAACAGAGAAGAGAGGTAGTCAGTAGATTTTGAAACTATGGGTCTGAAATTCCTGTTCCACCAGAAGTGTGACAGAGGGGGACTTGAGACAACCTGCAGCCAAAGGCAGGGACGGAGTCATTTCCATAGCCAGGGCAGACAGCTCAGGCCCAGAGAGGTACAGCAGATATGCCTACCCCAACAGCCAGCTGGAAAATCAGAAGAGTACCATATCACTCTGATGGTAGAGTGCAAGGGCTGAAGAGGAGGACATAACTTTTTAAAAATTTCCCAGAAGAGAAATGCAGTAATTAATTTTAAGATAACCGATCCTCTTGGAGATTAATTACCTAAACTGGGAAACTTTATTGGGGCAAAAGCAAAATCCTCCGGATGCTGGAAATCGGAAATAAAAACAGAAAATTACTAAACCTGATTGGGGCCTTCTTTAAGCCCATGCATGGATTGCGCTGGGTCAGACAACAACATAATGGGATGGATTTTCTGAGGTACCTTGGGAATGTCCCCCAAAATCTTCAGAAGCTGCAAAGGAAGACTCTCCCACACTCGTATCAATCAGGATTTGGGCCACTGTATGAACAGGGAGGAATCCCAGCAGTTCTGGGTTCCACCCCAACTTCATGCCACTATGCAGTCCAACCTACTTCTGCCCTTTGGCCCCATTGAAATTTCGGGGGCTATCCTTTCTTTTGAAATGTAGCATAATGCATACAGCATTATTCTTTATAGTTTTAATACATTTGCAAAGATGAGATTTATTAATTTACAGTCTTTTTACATACCTTTGTTGAACTGCCTTCAGAAACGGTGGCTAGGTTCCAAAGGATTACATAGTGCGTGCACTGCAGTGCATGAATGACAATCTAAAAAGCAAATATACATTTCAAAATAAAATCGTTTGTAAATACAGTACATGCTGTCACTTAATCATAAAATAAAAAGCACTATAAAGTAATCTGGTATTGTTCAATTCTGCAGTTTTAAAATCAAATTATGAAACACATACCTGTTCTGGCATATCCCCATTTTCAATACCAATCTTCAGCAGTTTGTAATTGCTGCCAAACAAGTCCCATCTTGTAAGATCATGAGCACTGGAAAAGCAATAGGTTTAATTTTAAGCTTCTAATCAAGTTTTGACAAGACACCTGTAACAGAAAATACATTAAGTTGCACCAGCTGGGAAGAAAATTAAAAGAATAGATGCACTCTGGATCTAATGAGCAGTTAGAGGGGACGGGAGCGGGAAAGGGAGAGTGAGTTGAGAGGAGAGGAGAGGAAAAGAGAAGACTCATAGCCATGACGATAGCATTAGGAACTAGAAAACCTGGCTGTCAAGCTGATTTACAATTTAAAGCAATTTTCCAGAGGATTTACAGCAAAATACAGCACAGAGATAGGCCATACGGTCCAACAGCCAGTGTTTATGCTCCACACAAGCCTCTCTCACCGTACTTCATCTCACCCTATCAACATATCCATCTATTCCTTTCTCCCTTGTGTACTTATCGAGCTTTCCCTTAAATCCATCTATCTATTTGCCGCAACTACTCCCATGTGGTAGCAAGTTTCACAATCTACTCACTCTCTGGGTAAAGAAGCTTCTCTTGAATTCCTTATTGGATTTATTAGAGGCCATCTTATATTTAATGTCCCCTAGTTTTCAACTCCCCCAACAAGTGGAAACATCCTATCTACATTATCAGGTCACTTTTCAGCCTTCTTTCTTCTAGAGAAAGGAGCCCCAGCCAGTTCAGCTTTTCCTGATAGATATAACCTCCGAGTTCTGGTGTTATACTTGTACATCTTTTTTGCACCTTTTCCAGTGCCTCTATATCCTTTTTGCAGTATGGAGACCAGAACTGAACATGGTACTCGGAACACAGAACAAGTGCAGTCTAACCAAGGTTTTTCACAAGTTTAACATAACTTTTGTTTTTGAATTCTATTCTTCTAGAAATTAATCCTTTTTATGGACTTTAAAACTCTATATGGAGCCATACATCTTTCACTGTATAAAAACCAAGAGGCTGTGGAGGATAACAGTCAGATTCTAATGTGTGCTTCCTATAATACTGTGATTTCCCGAGTGTGCTGTCAGGATTCAGAGGCAGCAAAGTTTATTCAGTGGCGGCTGCAGGGCATTCTGGGGGAAGAGGGTGAACAGCCAGAGGTCGTGGTCCATATCGGTACCAATTACATAGGTAGGAAGAGGATTGAGGTCCTGCAGGCAGAGTTTAGGGAGCGAGGAGATTAAAAAGCAGGACTTCAAGGTAGTAATCTCCAGATTACTCCCAGTGCCGCGAGCTAGTGAGTACAGAACTGGGAGGATAGAGCAGATGAATACGTGGCTGGAAAGAGGGCTTTAGTTTCTTGAGGCACTGGGAGCACTTCTGGGGGCGGTGGAACCTGTACAAGCCGGATGGATTGCACCTCAACAGAGCCGGGATCAATATCCTTGCGGGGGGTTTGCTTGTGCTGTTGGGGAGGGTTTAAACTAGCTTGGCAGGGGGGTGGGAACCTGAAAATAGATTCAGTAGGGAGGGGAATAAAGCTGGAATTAGAAAGCAAAAATAAAGTGAGTTTGAAGGAGAGGGGAAACAAGCAGGAAAAAAGGATAAAAAAACAAACTTAACGGCACTTTGTCTAAATGCACGTAGCATTTGTAACAAGATAGATGAGTTGGCGGCACAAATTGAGACAAATGGGTATGATCTGATAACCATTACAGAGTCGTGGTTGCAAGGTGACCAGGACTAGGAATTAAATATTCAGGGGTACTTGACAATCCAGAAGGACAGACAGAAAAGGAAAAGGAGGTGGGGTAGCTCTATTGATAAAGGATGGAATCACTGCAATAGTAAGAAACGACATTGGCTCAAATGATAAGGGTGTTGAAACAGTTTGGGTGAAGATTAGGAACAATAAGGGGAAAAGGTCACTGGTGAGTGTAGTCTATAGGCCCCCTAACAGTAACAACTCTGTTGGTCGGAGCATAAACCAGGAAATAGTGGAGGGCTTGTAAAAAGAGAACAGCAATAATCATGGGTGATTTTAACCTCCATATTGATTGGACAAATTAAATTGGTCAGGGTAGCCTTGAGGAGGAGTTCATAGAGCGCGTAAGGAACAGGTTCCTTGAGCAGTACGTAACGGAACCAACCATGGGGCAGGCTATCTTAGATCTGGTCCTGTGTAATGAGACAGGATTAATAAACAATCTCCTAGTAAAGGATCCCCTCGGAATGAGTGATTATAGCATGATTGAATTTCAAATTCAGATGGAGGGGGAGAAAGTTGGATCTCTAACTAGCGTATTAAGCTTAAATAAAGGAGACTATGAAGGTATGAGGGCAGAGTTGGGTAAAGTGGACTGGGAAAATAGATTAAAGTGTAGGACAGTTGATGAACAGAGGTGTACATTTAAGGAGATATTTCACAACTCTCAAGAAAAATATATTCCAGTGAGGAGGAAAGGGTGTAAGAGAAAAGATAGCCATCCGTGGCTAACTAAAGAAATAAAGGATGGTGTGCAATTAAAAACAAGCGCATACAAAGTGGCCAAAACCAGTGGGAAGACAGAAGATTGGGAAGCTTTTAAAAGCCAGCAAAGAACGACTAAAAAAAAATTAAGGGAGGGAATATAGACTATGAAAGTAAACTAGCGCAAAATATAAAAACAGATAGCAAGAGTTTCTATAGCGATATAAAAAGGAAAAGGATGGCTAAAGTAAATGTTGGTCCCTTAGATGAGACCAGGGAATTAGTAATGGGGAACATGGAGATGGCAGAAATTCTGAACACACATTTTGCATCAGTCTTTATGGTAGAGGACACTAACAATATTCCGACAATGGATAGTCTCGGGGCTATGGGGGGGGGGGGGGGGAGGAACTTAACACAATCACTAAGGAGGTGGTACTCAGTAAAATAATGAGACTAAAGGCAGATAAATCCCCTGGACCTGATGGCTTGCATCCTAGGTCTTGAGAAGGAGCCGCAGGGATTGTGGATGCATTGGTTGTAATTTACCAAAATTCCCTAGATTCTGGGAAGGTCCCAGCAGATTGGAAAACTGCAAATGTAACGCTCCTATTTAAAAAAGGAGGCAGACAAAATGCAGGAAACTATAGACCCAGTTAGCCTAAGATATGTGGTTGGGGAAATGTTGGAGTCCATTATTAAAGAAGCAGTAGCAGGACATTTGAAAAAGCAAAATTAGGTCAGGCAGAGTAAGCAAGGATTTATGAAGGGGAAGTCATGTTTGACAAATTTGCTGGAGTTCTTTGAGAATGTAACGAACAGGGTGGATAAAGGGGAACCAGTGGATGTGGTGTATTTGGACTTCCAGGAGGCATTTGACAAAGTGCCACAGAAAAGGTTACAAAAGTTCACGGGGTTGGGGGTAATATATTAGCATGGATAGAGGATTAGCTAACTAACAGGGAACAGAGAGTCGGGATAAATGGTTCATTCTCTGGTTGGCAACCAGTAACTAGTGGGGTGCCGCAGGGATCAGTGCTGGGACCCCAACTATTTACAATCTATATTAACGAC
Organism: Pristiophorus japonicus; assembly: GCF_044704955.1. Classification (NCBI taxonomy): domain Eukaryota; kingdom Metazoa; phylum Chordata; class Chondrichthyes; family Pristiophoridae; genus Pristiophorus; species Pristiophorus japonicus. The sequence goes on from NC_091982.1 coordinate 26,979,744, forward strand.
TTGGAAGAAGGGACCGAGTGCAACATAGCCAAGTTTGATGATGATACAAAGATGGGAGGAAAAGCATTGTGTGAGGAGGACACAAAAAATCTGCAAAAGGACATAGACAGGCTAAGTGAGTGGGCAAAAACTTGGCAGATGGAGTATTATGTTGGAAAGTGTGAGGTCATGCACTTTGGCAGAAAAAAAATCAAAGAGCAAGTTATTATTTAAATGGAGAAAGATTGCAAAGTGCCGCAGTACAGTGGGACCTGGGGGTACTTGTGCATGAAACACAAAAGGATAGTATGCAGGTATGATTAGGAAGGCCAATGAAATCTTGGCCTTTATTGCAAAGGGGATGGAGTATAAAAGCAGGGAAGTCTTACTACAGCTATACAAGGTATTGGTGAGGCCACACCTGGAATACTGCGTGCAGTTTTGGTTTCCATATTTACGAAAGCATATATACTTGCTTTGGAGGCAGTTCAGAGAAGGTTCACTAGGTTGATTCTGGGGATGAGGGGGTTGACTTATGAGGAAAGGTTGAGTAGGTTGGGCTCCTACTCATTGGAATTCAGAAGAATGAGGTGATCTTATCGAAATTTATAAGATTATGAGGGGGCTTGACAAGGTGGATGCAGAGGATGTTTCCACTGATGGGGGAGACTAGAACTAGCGGGCATGATCTTAGAATAAGGGGCCGACCGTTTAAAACAGATGAGGAGAAATTTCTTCTCTCGGAGGGTTGTAAATCTGTGGAATTCGCTGCCTCAGAGAGCTGTGGAAGCTGGGATATTGAATAAATTTAAGACAGAAACAGACAGGTGCTTAAACGATAAGGGGATAAGGGGTTTATAGGGAGCGGGCGGGGAAGTGGAGCTAAGTCCATGATCAGATCGCCCATGAACTTATTGAATGGCAGAGCAGGCTCGAGGGGCCATATGGCCTACTCCTGTTCCTATTTCTTATGTCCCCTGCTGTACTCTGCGACTCCAGAAGGGATGCTTCGTACAGGCAACAAGAATTTAAAAACAAAAGCCTTCTTAAAAACAGAAAACTCTACAATAACTTGAGAGACACATTGGTCAAATGTTTTTAATATAATAAAATTAGCTGCATCTTTGCTGTACTTCTCAGTGAATAATACACCATGGGAGAAGAACAAAAACAGAGTTTAAAAGAAAACAGATACAATTAAGGAAAGGACTCCAACCAAAAGTCTCAGCGAGACAGGTGTCTGCTTAGATTTCTAGTGGGTACATTATTTACTACAGATCTATAACAATAAACAAAAATGGGCTCTTCTGATCATGAAAGGAGCCCAGTCTGCATTTGTAACAACGGTGGCTATGTCTCCTTGCATTCAAAGATTTCTTGGGAGTTATTCCAGAAGGGCCCTTTGGATATTCATGACTTAAAATGTCCATATTACGGTGGTTTGACTTAAAAAGTATCCAAGACTATTAAGATGCCCAATTAAACTTTTCTTTGTTGTTGCAATTAGCTGACTGATAAAAGTCAAGTTTGCTACTTAGTCTAATAGTTCTCCCCCCAGCCCCTCCCACCTCCACGCACCCTTTAAATTTATTCCCAGGAAGGACTTAACTAATTACAGGTCACAATAAACGCACAGTAGTTTCAACTTAACTAGTGAATCACTGAGAAAAATTGTATTTGAAAGATAAACTATTTCAAAACAGCTTAAGAAGGCAACTACCAAGTGCTCTTCACCAATATACGATGAACAATAACTGTAAAGGTTTTGCAATACAAAGAAGCCAGCATTGTAGCCTCCACAGACTCTTGATTTTTATACAGAGAAAAATGTATGGCTCCAGTACAAATGAGTGACCATAACATGGTTGAATTTCAATTTCAGTTGGTTCTCAAACCAGTGTCCGAAGCTGAAATAAAGGAGACGACAAAGGTATGAGGGCAGAGTTGGCTAAAGTGGACTGGGAAAATAGATTAAAGTATGGGGCGGTTGATGAGCAGTGGCAGATATTTAAGAAGATATTTCATAACTTGCAACAAAAATATATCCCAACGAGAAGGAAAGACTAAGAGAAGGGCTAACCATCCGTGGCTAACTAAGGAAATAAGGGATGGTATCAAATTGAAAACATGGGCATACAATGTGGCCAAGACTAGTGGGAGGCCAGAGGATTGGGAAACTTTTAAAAGCCATCAAAGAACTAAAAAAAAATGATAAGAGAGAGGGTAGATAGATTATGAAAGTAAACAAGCACAAAATATAAAAACAGATTGTAAGAGGTTCTACAGGTACAGAAAAAGGAAAAGAGTGGCTCAAGTAAATGTTGGTCCCCTGGTGGATGAGACTGGGGAATTAATAATGGAGAACAGGGAAATGGCAGAGACGCTGAACAAATATTTTGTATTGGTCTGCACGGTAGAAGACACTAAAAACATCCCAATAGTGGATAATCAAGGGGCTATAGGGAGGGAGGAAATTAATACAATCACTATCACTAATGAAGTAGTCCTCGGTAAAATAATGGGATCTTATTAAATGGCGGAGCAGGCTTGAGGGGTCAAATGGCCTGCGCCAATTTCTTATGTTCTTAATGGAGGATGGAGAGTGCAACCATGGCAGACAAGTACAAGCAACCCTAGTTTTTAGTTAATGACTGGTTTACATAATTACCTAATCATGTTTGCACCATACATAGCCAAGACTACATTTTTATATTAATATTCTGGAAAATCTACTGGCTGTTTTATTTCTGCTGGTCTTTGATGAGAGCCAAGTATCAAAGAGACATCGATAGCAAAATCTGGATATTAGAGGGCAAACAATATTGTTTTCAAGAACGCAGAATCAATGGAAAATCAACACATTTTAAGCTGGTCAATTCAAAACTAAGGTCTGCCACCCACAATAATTCTTATGAATAATCAAAGTTCCACTGCAGTAATCTTCCACAAATACTGTTTTGCAGGTTAAATCAATTAAAAGATTCACACTATTAGATTTGGCATGTTTCAACAAGTTGTGCATTGTCTTTCTGACTTTGGCACACTGGAATATCCTTATTCAATAAACCCACTGAACCTCCTTTCTTAAAATGTTTTTTTTTTTTAAGATAAATAATTTGAGCCAGCTTTCCCTTGAAAATTTCCTAAGACATTCACAGCCAAAGTATTAAGCTCATCAATTATGTTCAAAAAACTCTGCTACTAACGGCTCGTATAGTTCCATCACAATAACTGAAATTTATTTTCTACAGGGAGATCAGCACAGTCTTGCTGTGCTTCAAAAAACTTTTTGAGGTATGTTATTGATAATGCAATGCACTGTGCCACCAACTTTTTATGGCCTAAATGGAGTGAATTGATAGCAAACTTTTGTGTTAATATGTTGATATTTTAGATGGACATCTGGGGATGGTAGGAAGGAAAAGACATAGCGCAGTACAAATATGTGCGCCACTTTCCTGAAATAGAATCCCAGGATTTTATAGCTAAAAAAGTCAGCAATAGCCAATCTCTTCACATGGCTATGCACAGGTCATGATAGCCTGATAGGTATACCATTATATGTAATACTTGGACACAACATTAATGCTCTCCTCTGTGGGGGAAGGGTTTGAGCATAAAAGTTCATTCGTGTACTTTTTGCTGTATCACAAATTATAGTACATTTAGCCTATTTGATCAAAAGTAACCTTTTTCCTTAAATCGTTATCTTGGAGAAGCTGCCTTATTATTAAATGAATTAAATTGTCTTCTTAAAAAAAAAAATCAACCATTTTATAAAACATGTTATACAATGTCTATTGCTAATCAGTAATGCACACCACAATCTGAACTCCATGGGCTGAATCTTGACATGGGCCCGGGGGCGGGGGTTTGGGTTTCCACACATGCTGTGCACACAGCATGCATAGTTTTGCTTTGACAGGTTTCCTGCCCGGAGGTCAGCCTGATTGACAGGCTTAGCTTCCAGTTGGGCAGGGAGCACTCCAGAGTAGGCCGCAGCTAAGTCACCAGCCAGCTGTGCGAGCAGGAGAGCTCCCGGATCCCTGGGGGATTCGGGGGGGAGCTTGGGGTCTGGAAAACCCGGCTGGCCACTGTTATTCAATCAGAACCTGCCAGCCTTATTAAAATAGTTAATTGGCTAACCCGCCTCCTGGAGCAGGTTGGCTGCCCGTCCCTTGACCCGCCTGTTAAACGTGGATAGGTCAGTGCCGGGTTTGAAATTTTTGACGTTTTAATTTCTCACCCAACCCCAATTCACCCATTTTTGGAAGTTATGGTAGAGCCCAAAGTTTCACCAAAATCAGTAAATTGCAAAAAAAAAATTTACACTAGAGATTTGCATTACATATTTTTTTCATGAATACAGATGGACAGGACAGGAAAAGTAGCGGAAAAAGGCAAGACTGCAGCAGTAAAAACTTTCTTTGCGATTAAAATCATAAAACTATTCTTAATATCTCAATTGCACTATTCGTATAGCATATTAGGGCTGTTCAGTATGCAAGCTGAAATCAGGGGCAACAAAATAGCCAGCTCAAGGAACATAGAATCTCTTGGAATTAGTCTAAGGATTAAATGTGCTTTACATTAAGTACCAAACAAGTGCAGTAAGTGTTGCACCAGAAGATATCATTAGAAATTTTTTCCGCAATGCATTTTTCTTGTGTTTGAAGGGCTCCTCTAAAATGTTCTGTTGTCAGTATTTATGTGCAGCTATGCAAATACTGCAGGGACTAATGTGTTGTGTGTTTTCTGGCTTGTTAGTTGGCACAAGCAGCACCCAGAGAACATGTATGAGATTGGCAGGAGAAAAAGGACACAAAAAAAGACAGGAATTCAGCATGGAGGCTAATACACATGCTGTAGGATATTAACTAAACTGTACTGACTGAGTATTTTACTTCAATATTACACCATCATTGGCAAGTGCATGATATTCCCCAAACCAACTCGCAACACAAGAGGAAGCAAGCATCATGCCTCAGACAGCATCTAACATTTACATTTTCATTCATCCCAAGAGTTGCAAAGAGGCAGTGCAACATGTAAACTTTCTTCCTGCTGGCTTCCATGAGGTCCAACAAAGACCTGTATCCAGCTACAAAAGGAAAGCATGGACAGTGGTGCTCAACAGTCCCAAGATCTCTTTGAACTCCGTTTTCTAGCTGCAGAAGCAACACAAGAACACCAGTACTGTGGACTAAACACCTTAATGTATGTCTAGATGAACAGCTCATTAATCTGTTTTAGCTTTGCAGATCCTATTCAAAGTAACTATAAAGTTTAGTCCAAAAAATGATTATGGCCCCAATCACAAAATCTTTGTGAACACTTTTCAAGACTCGGATTAAAATTTATAAAAATATAGGGAATTAAGCCAACTCTAATTTGTTTTGTAAAATAGGTTAATTATAAAACACTTCTCTCAGAATTCCATTTTAAATTCTACCATTTCAAAATTTGGTATGTAATTATACCATTCGAAATGTTATGGACAATAGTCCCAATTTCAGAAATAGGACTTTTCTCTACAAACCAAAATAACAGCCGCAGATATGCAAAATTATTGCATGCAAATTGAATTAGAAGTTCAAGGAAAGAAAATACAGGTCCATTACAAAAAGTTGAGAGTTCTGGATAAATAATTATTCATTAAGTCAGTATCTCTGGTAATACTACTTCATATTGTTGTTATAAAACCTTCAACACTGTGATCATCATCAGTGCAGATCGACTAGTAATATGTTAAAACTCTTGTGGCAAGTATGCATCATCACACACTTTCTAGAATGCTTCTGTGCCATTCTTAAATCTCCCCATTCTAAGCCACACAGATTTCCGAAATAAATGTATTTTACCAAATCTGATTGGAACCTTCTCCCAACATATTCGACTCCCACCCTGGTCCTCCTAGCACTCACTTCCACCTACTCAAGAAACCCTGGAGAAGGAAGTTTAAATACACTAAAAAAAAACAATTGAACTGCTTCAACTTAGTGCCAATGTAGAAAGGTTAAGCATATTAAAATACTGATTCTTACAAATAGGATAACTTACTCTGCTCTCTTTCTTACAAATGTGAAACAATCTTAAAATGTTGTTTCAGCTCCCTCTTTCCAACATACCGGTTCCCCCAATGTCTCCAATTTAATTGATCTATTGATCAAATAAAGCCAGGGTTCACAGCTCCAACTTAACCTCATTCGAGAATGCAAACCAATTATACCTTCGAGCTTTAAAAGGATACATGCCTACATCCTATTTTTACATGGTACAGGTGTGACGTCCAAAATCCGGAAACCTCGGGACCAAGGCCGTTCCGGATATTTCCGGATTTAGGAACATCTTTGCCTGGGCCGAGGTAGATAGGGTAGGTTAGGGTGGGGGGGGGGGGGGTTCGGTCGGGCCGATGCTGGAGGGATTGGTCAGGCCATTGAATGTATCGATCAGGCTGAGGCCAGGAGGGGGTGGTTTTGGACCAAGGCTGGGGGGGGGGAGAGGTCGGGCCGAGGGAGGTAGTTTGGGCCGTGGGGGGCGCGCGCGAGTCCGGATTTTGGAACATTTCCGAACGACCCCGCTACGGATCGACCTAGTGCCTGGATCTCCGGATTTTGGACGTCGCACATGTATAGTGTTCTTATCCTTATAAAAAGTTGCATTCCTGAACTTACCATAAGCAGAAAATAAATCACAGAGAGGCACACACACATATGCACAAACTCCTTACTTGTGGAAGGCTGTGATCCTTTTCAATGTGGACAGGACCTGGTAAGCATCATCCTCATCAAGTTCTTCATCCTGTTCCAGTACCAAAAAATTAGTCAATACACATACCAAATAAATACATTTTGACTGAAAAATTGCTTTTAGTTTTCTCAGCTCCCACACCAAAATGTTTGTATGCATAAATGTGGTTATAGTCTGTAAAAATTCACCCAATAGATTGCCCATTAAAGAAAACACCAATAGGAACAGAATACCAACGCATTCAAAACTATTTTCTCATATGTGCAACTTACTCAAAGTATTAACATAGTAGCTTCTTCCCAAAATATTTTATTTTGGATTTAGAAGCTTTCATATATTTTACTCTTAGTACATTTAAGATAATTATGTAAATTGAAACATACATTGAAAGTCTAGTATGCAAAGATAGGAGAAAAATTATACTGCACTAAAATGGAAATTGCATTGTGTTTTTTAAAAAAACAGAAATTGAGTGACAATTGAACACAGAAAGCAAGTACTGAGTTAACTCTCAAAAGACATGCTGGGAGTAACACACAAAGCCACTACCACTAGACAGGGTCTCATCAGTGCCATTTTGTTCCTAAATATAAAAGATAATTTCTAAATGCATACATAAAATAATGGAATTTTCAATCACAAGAAACACCAAACTCTACTGAAATATAAAATATTACCAGTTTCCACCCTTGATCACCATCAGCTAGAAATTGTGTGGGGCGCTTCTGGGTGAGCTTGGCTGAGCAACCCACTGATGCGCAACACCCAGGCTCATTTTCAAGAAATAGATCATTCGGCCGAGGTGTTGGAAGTGTTTGTGTTACCCCAAAAAACATTTCCTGCAGCTTATATTTCTTGGATTATTATTAGGTGAGGGAAATGATGGGAAACTTTTAAAAAGTTGCAGAGTTGTTAAAGCTCCACACATTTCAAGAAGTCACAAAAATCCAATTGGCGAAGAGGTCGGCTATTTGCTTTTATTACTGACTTAATTCTGACAACTACTAGCAACTCTTGAAAGGTTTTCAAAAATATGAAACGTTTCTTATATGTGAAACAATGAAAAAAAATGTCTATTCCTTTAATGGTTGCTTGGAATATATCACAATGTGCAGAGAATATCAGCTGGTCAACAGCATAAAAGTATTTAAAAATGTATCCACGAGATGGTTGTCAGTTACCAATGTCTAAAGAGACTAGAAAATACAAAACAAAACAAAACATACTGGCCCAAACCTTGCTGGAGAGGGGCATCTCACAGCATGCACAGTAAAGACTTTTTTCTGTGCCCTTCAGCTCAAAAATGTTTTGCCCTGTCAGTTGTTGGAAGTGTGAGGGCAACAGGGCATCTGGGTTTTTAGTGAATGATGAGATCAGTTTATCTCCTTAACATCTGAGATTCAAGGAATGAGAAAGAAATAGAGGAAGAACTTAGCAGGTGAATTAAGATTGTGTCACTTCGATTCAATTCAAGTATAGAAAGAAAAATAAAGAGAGGGAAAGAAAGATTGAGAGAGCAAGAGAGAGAGAGACAGACAGACAGACAGACAGACAGACAGACAGACAGAGACAAACAAAGAAAAAGACCCAGAAAGGAAAAGTTAGTAAAAATCTTGAAGAATTTACTACGTGCAGGAACGAGACCCAACAGTTTAAACCGTTCCCTTTCCAGGCTGGAGAGGTTGATTGGCATTGCATTAACAATTATCATGCCATTAAATGGGTACATACGCTGTTAAATGAGCCCTAACTTTCTGCGGCAAATTTAATGGGAAATTAATATGCAAATCCAGCAAGTTCTTAAAATTAATGGGGAGGTTGAGGGCAAGCCACTGTTTGTGCAAAGCAAATACGGAGTGGTGTATAACGACCAGCAAGCTCTGGCGATTCGCAAACTCACAATGTATCTCATTTTTGCCTGACTTGTTGGCCGAGTTATGCATTAATAGCGGTGTGCACTGTGAACTTGCCGTTATTTTTCCAGCAAGATTTGGGCGGTTTTTAAATTTTTGTCATGTAAAACTACAGGTATTTGGTTCAGTAATAACTTATATTCAGTCATTTTGGTTTGAAACTATAGGAAGGTGTTAAGACACAGAAGAGGGAAAATTATTTTCTCTTCCATGGAAACCTGATTAAATTTGTAGTGACTTTTAAGCATCATCAATGTCACCTCAGGACAGAACTCTAAAGTCAGAATTCTCTCTCTTTACATTTTAGAAACTGTTAATGTGACCACTTCAAAGATAGTAATTTAAAAATAAATTAAACTAAAAAGGAAATTAATTTATAAGGTTATTAAATTTATCAATTGATTTATGTTCTCATAATCTGTATCTAAATTCCCATTTTCAAAATAGTCCCAGTCTGATGAAAGCAAGTAAGTTTCAATTTTGGTTTTATTTGTACAAAAACTTTACATGTCTATTAATTCTACTACACATTAGTAATGAAGTGTATTTAAAACAAGTTTGTGCTAGGTTTGTCTAAACTAATCTTTTTTAAAATAGATAGTATAAAAGCCAATTAAGGCAACAAGACAAGGGGCTAGAATTTCCATGGGCTTACCGCCCGGTTTCTGGGTGGTATTGGTCACTGTGGGCGCTAATCAGGTAAGTGGAAAATTCCCTACCCGAGTTACGCCGGCAGTTTTGAGGTACTGCTGGGGAGTGGACCGCTGGCGTACACTATCCTGAGATCGCTCTGGCGTGATATTTGGGAGAGCGGTGACCCATAGGATCAGCGGAGCTGGGTGGTAAGTGAGTAGCTCTTCAAGAAAAAGGTTAGTAATTGTTTTTTTTCCAATTATTTTAAAAATCTGTTGTGGTTATTTAGCTTAAAAGGGTCTTGGGAATGTTTTTTTGATCTTTTAGGTGATGTTTTTTAAAATTATTTTCATTGTTTTTCAGCTGCAAAGGCCTCGGGGTAAATTTTTATTGATTTTTTTTTTAATCGTTCATTTTGTTTAGGAACTGCCCAATCGACCCTAAATTGCACTTTTTTGCCCAGAATGGGGGTGCAACGCCCACTGCTTAAACAAAGGGGACTACAGTGGGATGAGGGCAGAGTTGGCTAAAGTAGACTGGAAACACAGACTAAACAGTGGCACAATTGAGGAACAGTGAAGGACTTTTAAGGAGCTCTTTCATAGTGCTCAACAAAAATATATTCCAGTGAAAAAGAAGGGCGGTAAGAGAAGGGATCACCAGCCGTGGATAACCAAGGAAATAAAGGAGAGTATCAACTTAAAAACCAATGCGTACAAGGTGGCCAAGGTGAGTGGGAAAATAGAAGATTGGGAAAATTTTAAACGACAGCAAAGAATGACTAAGAAAGCAATAAAGAAAGGAAAGATAGATTAAGAAAGTAAACTTGCGCAAAACATAAAAACAGATCGTAAAAGCTTTTACCAATATATAAAACGGAAGAGAGTGACAAAAGTAAATATTGGTCCCTCAGAAGATGAGAAAGGGGATTTAATAATGGGAAATGTGGAAATGGCTGAGACCTTAAACAATTATTTTGCTTCGGTCTTCACAGTGGAAGACACAAAAACCATGCCAAAAATTGCTGGTCACGGGAATGTGGGAAGGGAGGACCTTAAGATAATCACTATCAGTAAGGGGGTAGTGCTGGATAGGCGAATGGGACTCAAGGTAGACAAGTCTCCTGGTCCGGATGAAATGCATCCCAGGGTATTAAAAGAGATGGCGGAAGTTATAGCAGATGCATTCGTTATAATCTACCAAAATTCTCTGGACTCTGGGGCGGTACCAGCGGATTGGAAAGCAGCTAATGTAACGCCTCGGTTTAAAAAAGGGGGCAGACAAAAGGCAGGTAACTATAGGCCGGTTAGTTTAACATCTGCAGTGGGGAAAATGCTTGAAGCTATCATTAAGGAAGAAATAGTGGGACATCTTGATAGGAATAGTGCAATCAAGCAGACGCAACATGGATTCATGAAGGGGAAATCATGTTTAACTAACTTACTGGAATTCTTTGAGGATATAACGAGCATGGTGGATAGAGGTGTACCGATGGATGTGGCGTATTTAGATTTCCAAAAGGCATTCGATAAGGTGCCACACAAAAGGTTACTGCAGAAGATAAAGGTACGCGGAGTCAGAGGAAATGTATTAGCATGGATCGAGAATTGGCTGGCTAACAGAAAGCAGAGAGTTGGGATAGACGGGTCCTTTTCGGGTTGGAAATCGGTGGTTAGTGGTGTGCAACACGGATCGGTGCTGGGACCACAACTGTTTACAATATACATAGATGACCTGGAAGAGGGGACAGAGTGTAATGTAACAAAATTTGCAGATGACACAAAGATTAGTGGGAAAGCGGGTTGTGTAGAGGACACAGAGAGGCTGCAAAGAGATTTAGATAGGTTAAGCGAATGGGCTAAGATTTGGCAGATGGAATACAATGTCGGAAAATGTGAGGTCATGCACCTTGGGTAAAAAAAAAAGTAAAAGGGAATATTATTTGAATGGGGAGAAATTACAACATGCTGCGTTGCAGAGGGACCTGGGGGTCCTTGTGCATGAATCCCAAAAAGTTAGTTTGCAGGTGCAGCAGGTAATCAGGAAGGCGAATGCAATGTTGGCCTTCATTGCGAGAGGGATGGAGTACAAAAGCAGGGAGGTCATGCTGCAACTGTATAGGGTATTAGTGAGGCTGCACCTGGAGTACTACGTGCAGTTTTGGTCACCTTACTTAAGGAAGGAGAAATTAGCTTTGGAGGGGGTACAGAGACGATTCACTAAGCTGATTCCGGAGATGAGGGGGTTACCTTATGATGATAGATTGAGTAGACTGGGTCTTTACTCGTTGGAGTTCAGAAGGATGAGGGGTGATCTTATAGAAACATTTAAAATAATGAAGGGGATAGACAGGATAGAGGCAGAGCGGTTGTTTCCACTGGTCGGGGAGACTAGAACTAGGGGGCACAGCCTCAAAATACAGGGGAGCCAATTTAAAACCGAGTTGAGAAGGAATTTCTTCTCCCAGAGGGTTGTGAATCTGTGGAATTCTCTGCCCAAGGAAGCAGCTGAGGCTAGCTCATTGAATGTATTCAAATCACAGAAAGACAGATTTTTAACCAATAAGGGAATTGAGGGTTACGGGCGGGTAAGTGGAGCTGAGTCCACCATGATCTTGTTGAATGGCGGAGCAGGCTCGAGGGGCTAGATGGCCTACTCTTGTTCCTTATTGTTATGTTCTTATGTTTTTCGCTCGGCAGATTTTTTCATTTTTGGAGGGGTGGAGAGGGTTTCGCCGGCGATAATCTTCCCAATCTTTGCGGTCATTTGGACGGCAATTGGATGCTGGTGGGCTGATAGGAAATTCTAGCCCCATGTCTTGATGTATTATGACTAGACATGCTCATTTTTTTTTTATATTAGAAAAGATGAATTATGCAATAATTCTAATGAAACATTCTTTTAAAACTTGTCGAAAATACTAACACATAACCAATATGACTGTATTAAACCAAATTTCTAAATGCCACACACCACTAAAATTGACACACAACACCAGAATTGAACGAAGAATTTTTACATGCATACAACTTGCAGTTAAGGGATCATAGAATCAAAAGGATTTCTACATGACCTTTTAGATACAAACCTCTTGCAAGAAATCTTCAAGCATATGACTGAACTTATCTACCAACTCATCAATTAGCTGGCTCCTCGAAATGTCCACTCTGTTGAATATTGTGTATTCATCATTGCAGAGGGCATGGTAAGTTTTCGAACAAGCCTCCAAGACATCAGTATCCACATGTTTTTCTACAATATCTTTCAGTTGCCTCAACAAACAGTCCAAGTGCTTTGAAAAAAACACAAATATTTGGATTAGCACGGTTACCAAAACTGGATCATTGGATTTTCGAACAACTTTTATAATGCACAAACTTAAATAAAGTTTCACTTTAGAGTAACTGGCAAAACAACTGGCCATGAAATTACAATTCAACAGCACAATGAAAAATTATCTGGTCTGGACTTACAAGTCTTTGATATTTTTTAGTTTAAAGCATATGTTATTATTGCAAGAACTTAAGTTTCTTCATATGGGTGGGTAATTTAGTGAAACAGGACTACTTGTAAACTAAGATAAGCACAAAAATTGAAAGAATTTTGTTTATACTTTCATGTTCCAGAGAAGGGACTTCATAACACTGACAAGAAAAAAAACTATAAATGCAGTCATCAAATTAAAAAACAGAAAATTCTGGAAATATACATGAATTCATTCCATTAGCATTTGTAACAGAAAATATCCATTAACATTTCAGGTCAACACTCCATCATAAATGAAAGGTTAGAAGAATCTACAACAAAACATGAACCTATCTTCTCACTTTGTAAATGCAGTTGGACTAGACTATTTCCAGCATTTCATGTTATATTTAAGGTTCATTTTTGTTTGAAAGGTTGTGCTTAACTTTGCAAGTTCTCATCCATTTCTTTACTTTAGTATTACACTGCCTACTTTAGTGGGGACGACAGGATTTTCATCCATTCTCTTTCAAAATGATAGTGTGGAATGTACAGGATCTATTCCTACTTCTGTTTTCTATTGAAATTCTAATATAAAATGTATCTTTTATGAAGAGCATAACTTGTATTTTTGATGGAACCTAAATAACTACACAAAAATACTAGTGTATAAAAATATCTTTTTCACCTTTTCTAGTCGGCCAGTTGTATATATCTCCAGGTCAAAAAACAGTGGTAACTGTAAAAGATTCGTCACTTTCTCTGCGTCAACAGCGTACTGCTCAAAAACGGGGAAAAATAGAAAATAAAAACTCATATCCAAATACATCCAACGCATTCAATTAATGGTCAACAAAATGAAGATTACTGTATAGAGCAAGAAAACTACAATAGAAAATTAGCTGATGTCTTAAACAGCATTTTGGGACAAAGATTCAGGGTCCCTTAGCTCAAGGTGTCAGCCCTGGCTCAGTGATGGCATTCTCACTTGGAGCCAGAAGTTCGTGGTTTGCACTCCAGGACTTGAGCACATAATCTCAGCTGACACTTCAGTACAGTACTGGGGGAATGTTACACTTGTCAGAGATGCGGTGTTTTCGATCAGGCATTAAACCGAGGTCTTATCTGCTCTCTCAGGTGGACGTAAAAGATCCTACTGCATTATTCAAAGTCAAGCAGGGGAGTTCTCCCAGTGTTCTGTCCAACATTTATCCTTCAACCAACACGACTAATTGCAGTTTTGGGACCTTGCTGTGCACAAAATGGATGCTGTATTTCCTTACATTACAACCATGACTACACTCAAATGACTACAATCATATACTGTGAAGCACTTTGGGACACCCAAGGTCATGAAACGCTCTATATAAATGCAAGTTCTTTCTTTCATTCTATACAAATCAACCAGCAGTTGGGTTTTATAGACTGGTTAGCCTGATATCGGTAGTGGGGAAAATGTTGGAATCAAATATTGAAGATGTAATAGCAGCGCATTTGGCAAGCAGTGACAGGATCGGTCCAAGTCAGCATGGATTTATGAAAGGGAAATTATGCTCGACAAATATTCTCAAATTTTTTGAGGATGTAACTAGTAGTGTGGACAAGGGAGAACCAGTGAATGTGGTGTATTTGGATTTTCAAAAGGCTTTTGACAAGGTCCCACACAAGAGATTAGTGCGCAAAATTAAAGCACATGGTATTGGGGGTAATGTGTTGACGTGGATAGAGAACTGGTTGGCAGACAGGAAGCAAAGTGGAGGAATAAACGGGTCCTTTTCAGAATGGCAGGCAGTGACTCGTGGGGTACGCAAGGTTCAGTGCTGGGAGCCCAGCTATTTACAACATACATTAATGATTTAGACAAAGGAACTGAATGTAATATCTCCAAGTTTGCAGATGACACTAAGCTGGGTGGCAGTGTGAACTGTGAGGCAACATAGAAAATAGGTGCAGGAGTAGGCCATTCGGCCCTTCAAGCCTGCACTACCATTCAGTAAGATCATGGCTGATCATTCCCTCAGTACCCCTTGCTTGCTTTCTCTCCATACCCCTTGATCCCATGAGTCGTAAGGGCCATATCGAACTCCCTCTTGAATATATCCAATTAACTGGCATCAACAACTCTGCGACAGGGAATTCCACAGGTTAACAACTCTCAGTGAAGAAGTTTCTCCTCATCTCAGTCCTAAATGGCCTACCCCTTATCCTAAAACTGTGTCCCCTAGTTCTGGACTTCCCCAACATCGGGAACAATCTACCCGCATCTAACCTGTCCTGTCCCATCAGAATCTTGTTTCTATGAGATCCCCGCTCATCCTTCTAAACGCCAATGTATAAAAGGCCCAGTTGATCCTGTCTCACTTCATATGTCAGTCCAGCCATCCCTGGAATCAGTCTGGTGAACCTTCGCTGCACTCCCTCAATAGCAAGAACGTCCTTCCTCAGATTAGGAGACCAAAACTGAACACAATATTCCAGGTGAGGCCTTACCAAGGCCCGAAACAACTGCAGTAAGACCTCCCTGCTCCTGTATTCAAATCCCCTAGCTATGAAGGCCAACATACCATTTGCCTTCTTTACCGCCTGCTGTACCTGTATGCTAACTTTCAATGACTAATGAACCATGACACCCAGGTCTCGTTGCACCTCCCCTTTTCCTAATCTGCCACCATTCAGATAATGTTCTGCCTTCGTGTTTTTGCCCCAAAAGTGGATAACCTCACATTTATCCACATTATACTGCATCTGCCATGCATTTGCCCATTCACCTAATCTGTCGAATTCACCTTGCAGCCTCTTAGCGTCCCCCTCACAGCTCACACCGCCACCCAGTTTAGTGTCATCTGCAAACTTGGAGATATTACACTCAATTCCTTCATCCAAATCATTGATGTATATTGTAAAGAGCTGGGGTCCCAGCACTGAGCTCTGCGGCACTGCCTGCCATTCTGAAAACCATCCCGAATACACTCCAGGAAATCCTCCTCCACTGCATTGCTACCAGTTTGGTTAGCCCAATCAATATGTAGATTAAAGTCACCCATGACAACTGCTGTACCTTTATTGCAAGCATCCCTAATTTTTTTGTTTGATGCTGTCCCCAACCCTACTACGACTGTTTGGTGGTCTGTACACAATTCACACCAGCTTTTTCTGCCCATTTGCATTCCGCAGCTCCACCCATACCGATTTCACATCATCCAAGCTAATGTCCTTTCCTACTCTTGCATTAATTTCCTCTTTAACCAGCAATGCCACCCCGCCTTCTTTTCCTTTGTCTATCCTTCCTAAATGTCGAATACCCCTGGATGTTGAGTTCCCAGCCTTGGTCACCCTGGAGCCATGTCTCCGTGATGCCAATTACATCATACCCGTTAACTGCTATCTGCGCAGTTAACTCGTCCACCTTATTCCGAATACTCCTCGCATTGAGGCACAGAGCTTCAGGCTTGTCTTTCTAATACACTTTGCCCCTTTAGAATTTAGCTGCAATGTGGCCCTTTTTGCCTTAGGTTTCTCTGCCCTCCACTTTTACTTTTCTTCTTTCTATCTTTTGCTTCTGCAACCATTCTACTTTCCTCTGTCTCCCTGCATCAGTTCCCACCTCCCTGCCATATTAGTTTAACTCCTCCCCAACAGCACGAGCAAACACTCCCCCGAGGACACTGGTCCCGGTCCTGCCCAGGTGCAGACCGCCCGGTTTGTGCTGGTCCCACCTCCCCCAGATCGGTTCCAATGCCCCAGGAATTTGAATCCCTCCCTGTTGCACCACTCCTCAAGCCACGTATTCATCTGAGCTATCCTGCGATTCCTACTCTGACTAGCACGTGGCACTGGTAGCAATCCTGAGATTACTACTTTTGAGGTCCTACTTTTGAATTTAGCTCCTAAGCTCCCTAAATCCGTCTTCTCGGACCTCATCCCGTTTTTTTTACCTATATCATTGGCACCTATATGCACCACGACAACTGGCTGTTCACCCTCCCTTTTCAGAAAGCCCTGCACCCGCTCCGAGACACCCTTGACCCATGTACCAGGGAGGCAACATACCATCCTGGAGTCTCGGTTGCGGCCGCAGAAACGTCTGTCTATTTGCCTTACAATTGAATCCCCTATCACTACAGCTCTCCCACTCTTCTTCCTGCCCTCCTGTGTAGCAGAGCCACCCACGGTGCAATGAACTTGCTGCTGCTGCCCTCCCCTGGTGAGTCATCCCCCCAACAGTACCCAAAGCAGTGTATCTCTTTTGCAGGGGGATGACCGCAGGGGATCCCTGCACTACCTTCCTTGCACTGCTCTTCCCGTTGGTCATCCATTCCCTATCTGGCTGTGTACCCTTTTCCTGCGCTAAGACCAACTCACTAAACGTGCTATTCACGTCATTCTCAGCATCGTGCATGCTCCAGAGTGAATCAACCCGCAGCTCCAGTGCCGCAATACGTTCCGTCAGGAGCTGCAGCCCGATACACTTCCCGCACACGGAGTCATCAGGGACGCTCTGAGACTGCAGGGTGACGCGGACAGGTTAGGTAAGTGGGCAAATGCATAGTAGATGCAGTATAATGTAGATAAATGTGAGGTTATCCACTTTGGTGGCAAAAACAGGAAGGCAGAATATTATCTGAATGGTGACAGATTAGGAAAAGGGGAGGTGCAATGAGACCTGGGTGTCATGGTACACCAGTCATTGAAAGTTGGCATGAAGGTACAGCAGGCGGTAAAGGGGGCAAATGGCATGTTGGCCTTCGTTGCGAGAGGATTTGAGTATAGGATCAGGGAGGTCTTACTGCAGTTGTACAGGGCCTTGGTAAGGCCATACCTTGAATATTGTGTACAGTTTTGATCTCCTAATCTGAGGAAGGACGTTCTTGCTATTGAGGGGGCACAGCAAAGATTCAGCAGACTGATTTACGGGATGGCAAGACTGACATATGAAGAAAGACTGGATCGACTCGGCTTATATTCACTGGAATTTAGAAGAATGAGAGGGGATCTCATAGAAACACAAAAAAATCTGACAGGATTGGACAGGTTAGATGCAGGAAGAATGTTCCCGATGTTGGGGAAGTCCAGAACCAGGGGTCATAGTCTACGGGTAAGGGATAAGCCATTTAGGACCGAGATGAGGAGAAACTTCTTCACTCAGAGAAATGTGAACCTGTGAAATTCTCTACCACAGATAGTTGTTGAGGCCAGATCATTAGATATATTCAAAAGGGAGTTAGATGTGGCCCTTATGGCTCAAGAGATCAATGGATATGGAGATAAAGCAGAAATGGGGTACTAAGGTGGCATGATCAGCCATGATCATACTGAATGGTGTTGTAGGCTCGAAGGGCCGAATGGCCTACTCCTGCACCTATTTTCTATGTTTACTTTGTTCAGGCAGAACTGTTTGGGTAAGAGAGCACTGTCTCATTGACAGTATTGCTGGTGAGAGTGTCAGAAGCAATATTAGTTAAATGGGGAAATAATTGTGGGAGAAAAAAAAACAGGATTGAGCAGTTCAAGTTACTGAAATGAAAATGGCCACTGCTCGAGCCTGTACATTTAAATGCAAATAGCAGATATAGGTATAAACATACTCCAAAAGTTTATGGAATTATATTTTCATGCATTTAATCGATTTTATTGTAAATAAAAAATGGAGAAGGCAAAGGAAAGGCACTTCTCCATTGAAGAGAAAGCTGAAGGGACAATCACCCCAGGTTACACTTGTGCACTTATTACCTGGTTACAGGGGTCGAGTTGCTCATTTCCTTACTCCTGGCTAGGGTATGATGCACAGTTCAGGAGAACTAACAAGTATCAAGAGAAAACTTTTTTTTTAAAAACAGCACAAGTACTTTTGGGCTCTTGGATCCATTCTGTGGTGCCTTTCCTGTTTTGAAACATTCTTGCATTTCATAAATTAATCCATTTCTTCTATGACTCAATCATGTCTACTTGATCACTTTACAGAAATTACAGACACAAGGCAACCATTTGACCCATCTAACAGATGCCAGCACTAGCTCTTCAACTAGTGCTATCAACTTTAATTCCATTTTCCCAACCTTTTCATAAGGACAACTATAGGCCATTCAGCCTCTCGAGCCTATTGCGCCATTCAATTCCATGGCTGATCTGTCTCTTAACTCCATCTACCCTCCTTAGTTCTGTAACTCTTAATACCCTTACCCAACAAAAATCTATCAATCTCAATATTGACATTTTCAATTGACCTGTTCAACAGCCTTCTGGGAGGTGAGCGTTCCAGATTTCCACAACCCTTTGTGTAAAGAAATGCTTTGTGACATTATCCCTAAACGGCCTAGCTCGAATGTTAAGCTAATGCCCCCTTGTTCTGGACTCTCCAACCAGAGCAAACAGTTTCTCTCCGTGTAGCCTATTAAATCCATAATCATCTTAAACATCTCAATTAGATAACCCCTTAATCTTCTATACTCAAGGGATGCACCATGTCCTCATAATTTAGCCCCAGTATCATTCTGCTGAATCTGTGCTGCATCCCCTCCAAGCCCAATACATCTTTCTTAAGGTGCAGCCTCCTCCAGAAGGGGTCAAACCAGAGCTCTGTACAGTTGTAACATAAGAAATAGGAACAGGAGTTGGCCATACGGCCCCTCGAGTCTGCTCTGCCATTTAATACGATCATGGTTGATCCAATCATGGACTTGGGTCCATTTCCCTGCCCGCTTCCCATAATCCCTTATTCGTTAAGAAAATGTCAATCTCTGTCTTAAATTTATTCAATGACCCAACTTCTGCAGCTCTCTGAGGCAGCGAATTCCACAGATTTACAACCCTCTCAAAAGAATAAATTCCTCCTAATCTCAGTTTTAAATGGGCAGCTCTTTATTCTAAGATTATACCCCCTAGTTCTAGTCTCCCCTAACAGTGGAAACATCCTCTCTGCATCCACCTTGTCAAGCCCCACTCATAATCTTATACATTTCCATAAGATCACCTCTCATTCTCCTGACTTCCAATGAGTCGAGGCCCAACCTACTCAACCTTTCCTCATAAGTCAACCCTTCATCTCCGGAATCTACCTAGTGAACACTCTCTGAACTGCCTCCAAAGCAAAGTATATCCTTTCTTAAATATGGAAACCAAAACTGTACGCAGTATTCCAGGTGTGGCCTCACCAATACCCTGTATAACTGTAGCAAGACTTCCCTGCTTTTATACTCCATCCCCTTTGCAATAAAGGCCAAGATTCCATTGGCCTTCCTGATCACTTGCTGTACCTGCATACTAACCATTTGTGTTTCATGCACCAGGACTCCCAGGTCCCGCTGGACTGCAGCACTTTGCAATTTCTCTCCATTTAAATAATAATTTGCTCTTCGATTTTTTCTGACAAAGTACATAACCTCACACTTTTCAACATTATACTCCATCTGCCAAATTTTTGCCCACTCACTTAGCCTGTCTATGTCTCTTTGCAGATTTTGTGTGTCCTCCTCACACATTGCTTTTCCTCCCATCTTTGTAGCATTAGCAAACTTGGTTATGTTACACTCAGTCCCTTCATCCAAGTCGTTAATATAGATTGTAAATAGTTGGGGTCCCAGCACTGATCCCTGCGGCACCCCACTGGTTACTGATTGCCAACCTGAGAATGAACCATTTATCCCGACTCTCTGCTTTCTGTTAGTTAGCCAATCCTCTATCAATGCTAATATATTCCCCCCCCAACCCCATGCACTTTTATCTTGTGCAGTAACCTTTTATGTGGCACCTTGTCAAATGCCTTCTGGAAGTCCAAATATGCCACATCCACTGGTTCCCCTTTATCCACCCTGTTTGTTACATCCTCAAAGAATTCCAGCAAATTTGTCAAACATGACTTCCCTTCATAAATCCATGCCGACTCTGCCTGACTGAATTATGCTTTTCCAAATGTCCTGCTACTGCTTCTTTGATAATGGACTCCAACATTTTCCCAATGACAGGTGTCAGGCTAACTGGTCTATAGTTTCCTGCTTTTTGTCTGCCTCCTTTTTTGAATAGGGGCGTTACATTTGCAGTTTTCCAATCTGCTGGGACCTCCCCAGAATCCAGGGAATTTTGATAAATTACAATCAATGCATCCACTATCCTTGCTGCTACTTCTCTTAAGACCCTAGGATGCAAGCCATCAGGTCTAGGGGATTTTTCCACCTTTAGTCCCATTATCTTACTGAGTACCACCTCCTTAGTGATTGTGATTGTGTTAAGTTCCTCCCCCGCTATAGCTCCTTGACTATCCACTGTTGGGATATTTTTAGTGTCTTCTGCCGTAAAGACTGATACAAAATATTTGTTCAGAGTTTCTGCCATCTCCATGTTCCCCATCACTAATTCTCCGGTCTCGTCCTCAAAGGGGCCAACATTTACTTGAGCCACTCTTTTCCTTTTTATATACCTGTTGAAACCCTTGCTATCTGTTTTTATATTTCATGCTAGTTTACTTTCATAGTCTGTCTTCCCTTTCTTAATCATGTTTTTAGTCATTCTTTGCTGGCTTTTAAAAAGCTTCCCAATCTTCTGTCCCCCTACTAGTTTTGGCCACTTTGTATGCCCTTGTTTTTAATTGGATATCATCCTTTATTTCTTTAGTTAGCCACGGATGGCTATCTTTTCTTTCACAGCCTTTCCTCCTCACTGGAATATATTTTTCTTGAGAGTTAGGAAATATCTCCTTAAATGTACGCCACGGTTCATCAATCGTCCTACACTTTAATCTATTTCCCCAGTCCACTTCAGCCAACTCTGCCCTCATACCTTTGTAGTTTCCTTTATTTAAGCTTAGTACGCTAGCTTGAGATCCAACTTTCTTGTCCTCCATCTGAATTTGAAATTCAACCATGCTATGGTCACTCATTCCAAGGGAATCCTTTACTAGGAGATTGTTTATTAATCCTGTCTCATTATACAGGGCCAGATCTAAGATAGCCTGACCCCTGGTTGGTTTCATTAAATACTGCTCAAGGAACCCGTCCCTTATGCACTCTACCTCAAGGTTACCCTGACCAATTTGATTTGTCCAATCAACATACCTTACAACACTCTGTATTCCAGCCCTCGATATAAAAGCTAACATTCCATTAACCTTTTAAATTATTTTTTGTTCCTGTTCACTAGCTTTTAGTGATTTCTGTACTTGGATCCCTAAATCTTTCTGCTTACCCAGTTCCTATCTTCTCAATTGCTTCTAACTTGCTATTTTAGAAAATACTCTGATTTATCTTTCTTGGGTCCAAAGTGGTTTTAATAACCCTCTTCTAACCTCATTTAACTATTTTAGAGCTCATGACTGGATTTTTAAACCACCGTTGTTCGGTTTTTGTATTTTGTTCCAAAATGGCTGCTGTAATGACTGGTTTAAATGTGGCAGTGGTCCGAGAAAAGTACCAAGTCCCGCTCACCCATCTTTCCTGTGCTTGCTGAGCAACATTGGCACCTGGTTACGCAACGTCTCGATTTTAAAATTCTCATCCTTGTTTTTAAATCCCTCCACGGCCTCGCCCCTCCATATCTGTAATCTTCTCCAGCCCTACATCCCCACGAGATATCTGCGTTTCGCCAATTCTGGTTTATTGAAAATCTCCGATTTAAATTGCTCCACCATTGGCAGCTGAGTCAGCTGCCATGCCAAGGACCGAAGCTGAGGAATTTCCTCCCTAAAGCTCTCTGCTGCCCTATCTCTCTTTCCTCCTTAAAACCTACCTCATCTGCCCTACTATCTTGTGTGGCTCAATGTCAAATTTTGTTTGATAATGCTCCTGTGAAGAGCCTTGGGACTATTTACTACATTAAAAGCTCTAGATATAAATGTAACTTGTTAGCATTTTCCTTAGTCCACATGCCACCTATTGTCCTTTCTGGCTGTTATTTACCCATATTACTTCCATTGTTCTCCACATTAATCTTTGCTCGGTTACCTTTACTTTGGATATTAGGTATAAAATACATGAAGTAGTGTCCTTTTGGTTACATACCCTCTGTCACAGAGGGGTAGGAGAGAGAAAGAAAAAATGAGCACAAGCACATTTATACAGTGCCTTACTACATCTCAGGATGTCCCAATGTAATGTACAATGTACCCACTTCACATACAATGAATTACTTTGAAGTGCAGTCACTGTTGCACGGGATCTTTAGTAGCTCCTTCAATGGGCAGATAGTCATTGGTTTAATATCTGATCTGAAGGAAGGTATTAACGTAGCACTCACTCAGTACTGCACTTGTCAGCCTGGCAAGTCCTGGGGTGGAATTTGAGCCCATGCCCTTCTAATTCAGATCCAAGAGTGTCACCAACTGAACCAAGCTGACAGTTTGCACATATAAGACATTCTATATCCAGAGACTGATTTTAAGTGGACTTCCCATATCTGCAGCACCTGGAAGCTTGGAATGTTTAGCTACATACACCTCTCCTTTTCTCCTGTTATCCAGCAGCCAAAACTTTAACTCCACATCTCTTAAGCCTTCTGCGGCAAATGTGTGTATGGAAGAGAGATTAATTCTTCAGAATTTCCTGCACTGTGTAGACAGTGCTGAGTATAGAGGAGGACAGAGATGCCAATTTACAATGGAGTTTGTGAAATCCTGTGTTTGGTTATGATAGAGAATAATATTTTTGCATTGTTATAAATAAATACTTGAAAGTGATTGGTAGGGTCTAAAAACTGGAATACACATGCCTCTGGTATACTGCATTAAAACAACTGAAGAGCAATTTTTTATTTCCATAGATATTCTAATTTTAAAAAAAAAGCCATGTAAAGTATTAAAATAAGATTACCTTCGCTAAGAGCTGTGGAAGGACTGATGAAAACTGTTCTGTAATTCTGGTCCGGTCATCCAACTGAGTTTTTTTCTCTTTTGCAGATAATACCTGCCAAGTGCATTGCAAAAGTACAGACTTAAAGTACAATGACTATTGATTTCACAATAGTGTAAACATACATGTTCTTATATTCGTTATCTGCTCCCCATCGAGTTTTCTCCCCATCTCTCCTAGAAGCTACTAATCACGGAAAATGTACACAAGTAAAAAGTGGCAGAAAGTGCAGAAATATAGGTTGGAAATATTTCCCTTTATCTCTCAACACAGCTTGAAACCCTCTTTTGTGCAGCTCCTGTTGTCACACATCTGCTGTCCACTAGTGGAAAAAAATTCCCACTCTATAAATACTTCAACACCAACATGTATTATATTCCAGTATCAAAAAAGTGTTTACTCCGAGTGGAAGCTTCGTTGATCACAAAGTGATATCAGAATTAAGTAAATGAGCAATGTGCTTGTTTGTCTCCTAAACATTCAATAGCATCCTGCATGGGTCCCTAAAATCAAGACTCTTTGAGGTACAATAAATGTTAAGTTAATAGCTGAATACCTACACCCATACCCAGTTATAAAACAAAGACTAATGTAATTTACCTTACAAAGCCAATGAACAATAACTTTATAGAATGATAAAATAGCGATGTCATTAGACTTGTAGTATTGGCGGTATTTAAAGGAGAAAAAAAAATGAACTTTCAGCCTCAATGCTGTGATAATTTTCAGCTTTTGAGATGCACTTAATTCAACTCAGATTGCTCCTACCAGGTAGGCTTGTGAACGCAGACACTATACCCCAAAGTCATACAGGTCGAAATATTCCCTTCCAAGTTTGAAGAGCAAAATCTGATCTCTAATTGCACGAAGTCTCAAGTGAACAAAGTATGCAAATTTCACATGCTCTGCCACTATACACCGAAATGAATTACCATCTTAGATATTCCTATTGAAGTTTCATACCTTTCTACCTGAACCTCTGCCAATTGGAGGATGGCACTCCACAGTTTGCCTTATTGTGCACATCATAATTTCAACAAGTGCAGTCTCCTGTCGATCAGTCAGCACTGGAAAGAAAAACATGCAGTGTTAGTTATTTTTTGGCAGGAGAATGTGGGAGAAGAGAACTGTTCTCCTTAAACCACTTTCAACTACACCCAACATCAAGTGAACACCATTTCTACAGCTATGCAACATTACACAACCTGTATAAACGATACAACATAAGTGACTAACAATGTTCTGCCATTAATCGCGCCAGTGTCCTTTATGTAGCTCTGTAAAGTCTGTACGAAGTACATTAGAGACAATGTGCTTGCATGTTTCCTGAAAATTCAACATTCAGCAAGGGTCACGATAATCAAAATACTCTGAAGTACAAGGAGTTTCTGATGTTCAATAGCAAACCAGAACTGATCCAAATTAGATTTGCAGGACAACTTTCTCACATTCAAGATTACCACAAATTAAGATCATACATCCATAAAATTGTACAAATTTTAAAGTATTTACTTAGCAAAATAAAACAGCATAATGTTACATTTTAAATGTGAAGGAAGTGTTATTGTACCAACAACTTGTAGTCAAACATCCCAAGGCGCTTCACAGGAGCGATTATCAAACAAAATTTAGCCTGTGCGAGTTCTCTCACCTGCATTACAGGTTAAATAGTAATGCTTTCTTAAATCGGTTAAATGACAATGAAGACTTGTGGAATGGAAAGATGGTAGTTACTTTTTTCAGATAAAATAGGAACTTCATTTCCCACAGACAATTGTCAAAAAGGTTCGAATATTGTTTGCCCCTCACTTTATAAATTCTAATGGATTTTCTTTTGAGAGTGGACAGTTGTGTTTATTGTTTACTCCAAGGTTGAAGCAAATTCTTCAGTGGCGACTCCTTTGCTCTTCTGGGTCACTGTGAAAATCACTTCAACTTTCGAGCTCCCTTCAAAAGCCTCTTAATATCCTTAACTGCACTGTCAAGTTACCCATAACTTATTTTTCTGATCTCTGCCTACCACCCTGTAAAGTACTCTCATTATTTTCTTTTACATTGATAGCAGAAGAGAAATGCAAGTCATTGTCCCTGGTGAACTGGACATTTCTATTTTGGAAAACCAGTGGCGATATCAAACAGTTCCCACGTACAGCACAGCCAAATGTACAACTTCCTCTACTATTCCCCAATGTGCCTCAAGTCCCAACCCAGAAGAGCCCTCCATAGCACAAGTGCAAATTTTCCCACATAAGCCACACTTTTGCTCAGTGAGATTGTCACCGTCATGCCATATTACGACACTTTGTACAAGAGAACCATACGTAGTGGAAACTATATTGAGACTCCCAAAACTTATTTAGAGCTCAACAGCTGGCAGAGTTTTTAAAAAATTCTTATTTCTCATTATATGCTGCCCCTTGGCGATATGATCTGAAAACAAGGAGTCAGTTTCCACATGTATGCTGACGACACCCAGCTCTACCTCTCCACCACTTCTCTCGATCCCTGCTTGATATCTAAATTGTCAGATTGCTTTTCCGACATCCTGCACTGGATGAGCAGAAATTTTCTCCAATTAAATATTGGGAAGATCGAAGCCATTATCTTTGGTCCCCACCACAAACTGCGTTCCCTAACCCCTGACTCCATCCCTCTCCCTAGCATCAATCTGAGGGTGAACAAGACTGTTCGCAACCTAGGTGTCATATTTGACCCCGAAATGAGGTTCCAGCCACAAATCCCTGGCATAACTAAAACTGCCTTTTTCCTCTTCCGTAACATTGCCCGTCTCCTCCCCTGCCTCAGCTCTTCTGCTGCTGAAACCCACATTCATGCCTTTGTTACCTCTAGACTTGACTCCTTCAACTCACTCCTGGCTAGCCTCCTACATTCTACACTACGTAAACTTGAGATCATCCAAAACTAAGCAGCCCATGTCCTAACTTGCACCAAGCCACAATCACCCATCACTCCTGTGCTTTCTGACCTACATTCACTCCCGGTTAAACAACCTTTCGATTTCAAAATTCTCATCCTTGTTTACAAATCACTCCATGGCCTTTGCCTCTCCCTATCTCTAATCTTTTTCTGCCTCACAACCCCACAAGATGTCTACGCTCCTCAAATTCTGCCCTCTTGAACAGCCCCTCATTATAACTGCTCAACCATCGATGTCCGTGCCTTCAGCTGTATTGGCCCTAAGCTCTGGAACTCCCTCCCCAAACCTCTCTAGCTCTCTTTCCTCCTTTAAGACGCTCCTTAAAACCTACCTATTTAATCAAGCTTTTGGTCATCTGCCTTAATTTCTTCTTTTGTGGCTCGGTGTCAAATTTATCTGTTTTGTCTTGTAACACTGCTGTGAAGCGCCTTGGAACATTTTACTACGTTAAAGATGCTATATAAATAAAAGTTATTATTAATAAATATGGGTACAAATAGCCTGGGCTGGATTTGATACATGGAGGGGGTGGGGGGCAGCTGGCACACCGAGATATTTTTTTTCCATAATGCAATTACATTTGTAAAATTGAAAAGAATGATTAACACAGTTATAAAATTTTCCAGTCCACGTGTCAGAAGACGAAGAGTAAGAAATACAACATTATGCTCATTACTGCTCACTATTCCAGGATTATCCTGGCGTACAAAGATAGCGCCCGGCATCGCCTTACATACCAACAGTCTCCTTAACCTCCTCTTGCCTTCTCCACCCTCGCCTCCAACAAGTGCAAGGAGCTCAGACTTCTTTGTCACTAAGCTCGAGACCATCCGTTCAGGTGCCTCTACCACTTCCCCACCAAGCCAATCTTCTCTGAACTCGATCTTGCTCTCGTTTTGCCCCCATCTCCCCTCAGAGCTCAGCTTGTCCAGGAAATCTACCTCCTGCTCTCTCCACCCAATACCTACTTAACTGCGAACCACCCACTTCCCTTCCTGGTACACCCAGGCTAGCTGATATTGTAAACTGTTCCCTCTCCTGAGGTACTGCCCCATTCCTTTTCAAATCCGTCACCAACAACCCATCCATAAAAAACCCATGCCTTCAACTATCGAGGTGCCAAGCTCTTATATTCCCTCCCTAAACCACTCCATCTCTCCTTTCAGACACTCCCCCAACCCCCCCCAAAAAAAACTACATTCATCAAGCTTTGAGTCACCAGTCCTAATATATCCTCCTTTGGCTCGTGTCAATTTTTTTTCCTGATTATGCTCCCTTGGAACATTTTACAATGCTAAAAGCACTGTATGAATGCAAGTTGTTGTTGCTCATTGGGGTTGGTTGTGATGCCATGTCACTTATTAGAAAAAGCAATAACTGTTACTGAGTTTGGAAATAAATCATGGGAAGGTTTTGATTTTATTCCAGTGGACACTATAAATCAGAATGTGAAAATTACTTGCTGACAACACCCCATCATCCTCCCCGACAAAAAAGACAGCATTTAGGGGATCAAGTTTTGCCCGCCCGATAGAACGGCGCACATCGGAGAGGCCCGCCTAATTTATAGAATAAAAATTGCGCCGAATACTTACCTCGCGATTCTCCGATAGCTGTCGGCTCATTTCCACCTCGGCGCTGCACAGCAGGAGCTGTTGGGGGCGGAGCTACAGCCCTGCGCTGTGCGCAGTGGAGGCTGCGCGTGTGCACAGTAGCTGCCGGCGTCCTGTCTCCGGGGCGATGACCTTATCCCAGGCCCAAGGGACGTCGCCCCTATCCCCGGCCGAGTGGCCTGTGCATCTTACCTCGGCGACGGGGCCCACCCACCCAGCCTCTCGCTGGGGGCGGGCCCCGTCCAAAGAACTCCAGCAGCTGGCGCCGTCATTGTCGGGGCCCGCCTGCCAGGCTTCTCATTGGGGGCGGTCCCCACCCGAAGAGTCGGTGGCAATGGCAGCCCGGCATCGACTACGTGTGGGCCTCGCCCGAAGTCCTCGGCGGGGCCCGGCTTCTTCGTCGTCTTCTCTCCCCACCCCCATCATCTTCCTCTCTTCTCCCACCCCCCCCATCATCTCTTCTCTCCTCCTCTCCCCCCCCCCCCAACCCCCCTCCTCTTCTCCTCCCCCCCTCCTCTTCTCCCCTCACCCCCCAGCTTCTTCTCTCCTCCCCCACCCAATCATCATCTCTCCCCCCCCACCCCTCATCATCATCTTCTCTCCTCCGCACCGCCCCCCCCATCTTCTCTCCTCCTTCCCTTCCCCCCCCCCCCCCCCAATCTCCCTGGTGCTGCAGGTGAGTAGAAATAATTTATTTATTGAGTGATTTTTAAAATTTTTAAAAATGTTTTATTTAATTTATTTGGATTGATTTATTGGTTTATTTATTAATAATTTATTATTGATGATGGCTCTTCATTTGTAAAAGTGAAGTGTTTAACGTTTGTAAAGCCCCCGCCCCTCCATTTTTCGTTCCATATGCCTGATTTCCAAGTGCAGGCAAGGTTTTTCTGAGCGTACAAAAATCTATACTTACTCCATTCTAAGTTAGTTTGGAGTAAGTTTTCGCTGCCTAAACTTGCAAAACAGGCGTAACTGGCCGGACACCCCACCCTTTTGGAAAAAAAAAAATCTGTTCGAAAATGAAACTGTTCTAACTCACTAGAACTGGAACAAACTAAAGGCCAAGAATTGCAATTTCTAAAATACTCCATTCTAAACTAGTTGCTCCAAAAAAATAGGAGTAACTCAGGTCAAAACTTGACCCCCAGAAAACGACATTTGTGACATGTACTACATTAGATTGTACTGCACACCGAGTAGGGAACATTAGATGACATGAAAGAGAATTTCACTTTAGTTGTCATTTTTTTTAAAAATAAGAGATACACCATACATAAATTTTAACAAGATAAAAGTTCTATGTAATGTGTTCAACAAAATTCTATTACAGATATAGGATACAGGGTAAAGATAATAAAGGTCAATTTAGGATCAGCAACCGCACCCTTGACAATTTTCCTCCCAACTCTTCATTTCTTACGTGCTGTATAAAACAACATTGGTGACAGAAGCTTTGCTGAATCTTATCCAAGTGCCTAATCTTTACTTGTGTGCCTTGTTGGTAAATGGCAATTGATTCATCAACTACAGATTCGACCTCCCGAATCCAGCAACCTCAACACCGAGGCCGAGCCGGTTTTCGTGTTTATCCGGACTTCGGAACGTCTTTGACGTCACGAATCCAGAAACACCCGAGCCCAGGTTCGGGTATTTCCGGATTTCAGAACGTCAGAAAGGGGAGGGGGGTGGGGTGCTCGCCGAGGAGCTGTTCGGGTCGCCGGCCCCGTCGATGAGGTCGTCGGGCGGGGCCCCACCGCCAAGGAAATGTTCGGGCGGGGCCCCGCCGCTGTGGAGGAGTTCCTTGTCTGGCCTGAGGTAGGTGGGGTGGGGCGGGGCAGCAGAGGTAAAGGGGAGGGAGGGGGGCTGGGGCGAAGTCGGGCCGGGGCGAGCGAAGTCGGTTCGCTGAGGCAGGGGGAGTCCGGATATCGGAACATTTTCAGGTTTCCGGGCGACCCCGCCACGGATCGGCCCGGTGTCCGGATTCCGAAACATTCTGGATTTCGGAACTCCGGATTTTGGAGGACGAACCTGTATTAGGGATATAGCAACGAAGGCCAATTCTATCCTCAAATATGCAGTTCCCAACAAGACTAATTGAATGGCAATCAGCAGTGGGTTGGGAAGCCAGACCAAGTTCATTCTAGTCACTATCCCAGAGGACACCATGGCCACATGTTGCAACCCCATCACTATCTCACATGAAATCAGCCAACTTGGAACCTGGTCTGCACAGCTCAGTAACACTTTGCATAATGCAATTACATACCAAGCCATCAGGATACCTGGAGTACTGTGTACAGTATTGGTCTCCTTATTTAAGGAAGGATATACTTGCATTAGAGGCAGTTCAGAGAAGGTTCACAAGGTTGATTCCTGAGATGAAAGGGTTGTCATATGAAGAAAGGTTGAGCAGGTTGGGCCTATACTCATTGGAGTTTAGAAGACTGAGAGGTGATCTTATTGAAACGGATAAGATTCTGAGGGGACTTGACCGGTTGGATGCAGAGGATGTTTCCTCTCGTGGGGAAATCTAGAACTAGGGGGGCATAGTCTCCGAGTAAAGGGTCGCCCATTTAAAACAGGAATGAGGAAGAATTTCCTCCGAGGGTGGTGAATCTATGGAATTCTCAACCCCGGAGAACTGTGGAGACTGGGTCATTGAATAAACTTAAGGTGAAGGTAGATAGATTTTTGAAGGATAAGGGGGTCAAGGGTTATGGGGAGAGGGCAGGGAAGTGGAGTTGAGGCAATGATCAGATCAGCCATGATCTTATTGAATGGCGGAGGAGGCTCGAATGGCCTACTCCTGCTCCTATTTCTTATGTTCTATGTTCTTATGATAGCTTGTTATTCTTCTTTGAATTATAGCACATGCAAATACATTAAGCCATGTAATATTCTGTAATATTCAAGTACCAGTCACACTTTTTGTTTGCATATTTCATGTACATTTTTCAAAATTCAATGAACATGCTCAGTTTTTGAATATTTATGTGGTGTATTATTGAAAGTTTTTAAAATGTATAATTTACCTTCTTCCCCATTGAGTGGTTCTTCCAAAAGGAGGCTAGCCATGCATTCCCAATCTTTGAGCAAATCTGTCGCACAATCCCACATGCTATCTACAAGGTAAGCAGCATGCTCGTGCAGCTATCAATGGAAAAATAAAACAAAATGATTAGATCCAATTGAAGGATTTCAGTGCAATATAAATTCAGCATTGAGAAAAAGTTAGAATCCCATGACAGTGTGAACAAATGCACCGTCTCTAAAAACATGCCTAAGCTTTCATTTATTTCTCATTTCCCCAATTTTATTTACAGGTACTTTTAAATGCAAGCCTATGAGTACTTTCAGAAGTAGACAGACTTTCCATTTAAAGAACCTCAGCAACAAAACTTGGCCACCGAGACTCATATTAATGTTCTTGCACGTCCAACATCAATGGTTATACTGTTTAATTTATTCACTATAATTTAACAAGTGCTGTTCTGGTTAAGAACAAGTGATTTTTTTCATGTTGCAAAGTTGAAAGCAAATTCTGTGCTGTATAGGTTCAGTTGGAAATATGTTACAGCTCGACATAAACAGCACACAGAGGCAGATTACTGTACTTCAACTGTCTAAGTGTTTATTGCTGCTTCAGCTGCAGTATGCTTACTGACATTTAGATTTCAGCAGTATGTGTATGGACCTCTAGAGCTGAACTTGCATGAGACTAATTTCTCAATTACAAATTTGAAGGAAAAATGCCACCACTGCAGAGTGGGAGGGAGTGAGATTATGCCTGCAGATGTTGCTCTTCCCTATAGGCAGGTTTAAAACAAATTGAAGGCAATCATTCCAGTTAGGCACCCACTGACCAACTGTGGAGCAACAATTGGAAAGAGCCTATTCTCTTTCTCTGCTGGAAAGGGGCACTGAACCAAGACATTTGTTTTTCAACTCGACAACAACTTGCACCTTTAACATAGTAAAACATGCCAAGGTGGTTCACAGGGTGTTTTAAAACAAAGTGGCACCGAACCAGCAAATCAGAAATTAGGGAAGATGACAAAAGCTTGGTCAAAGAAGTCGGTTTTAAGGAGTGTCTTAAAGGAGACAGAGGAAGAGAGATAGTGAGGTTTCTGGAGGGAATTCCAAAGCTTGGGGCCGAGGCAGTTGAAGGCAGACCACCAATGGTTGAGCAATTATCAGGGTTGCTCAAGAGGCCAAGATGAGAGGAGCGCAGAGATCTCAGGGTGGGGGTTATGGGGCTGAAGGAAATTAAGAGATAGGGAGGGGTGAGGCTATGGAGGAATTTGAAAAAAAAAGGGGAATTTTAAAATTATATAATTTAAAAGGTATAGGATGGCATGAAGAATCTGATCTCACAAATGACCTTTTTTTCCCCCCAACAAATTAGAAAAAATATTTTCTGCTAAAACAAATTAAGTTACGTGATATCCTAATTATTGCACAATGCCATCAGTAAACCTATTCTTTAGTTTATGTATTGTGATTAATGCTCAATACACTGCAATTAACAGCCTACCTCACTCTCTAGAAAGAAAAACACCAGCGTCTTGATAAGCTTTGCATTTGGGCTTTGTCTTCCTTTTCTTTTTACTGTCACATCATCAGATTCAGGGTCTCGGTGACTGAAAAGTCTTAAAAATGAAAAAAAACATTAAAATTGCACCAAAATGATTGAAATAGAGTTTAAAAAATTGCTTCAATTTACACTCCCACTTCCACCTGATCGGCTTTACTGTACCTCTTGCCTTCCGGCTTCCTTCTTCATAGAGGGGACAGTAAAACCAGGACACTCTGGACCTGTGTGATTGCTGCTAAAGTTACTTCAAAATTACTGACTCGACATCCAAAATGGAGATAGGTCACAAGTAAAAATAACAAAATACGCAATTCCCTGTGACACTTCACTCAGCTTACACAATTAGCCAACTAAGGCATGTTACAAAGACCAGCAGTTTTGGAGCTCATATTGAACAACCTTTTGGTTGGGAAATGAGTATTCCTCGAACTTGACAAATATTATAAATGATTCAAATAGCGAAATCCATTTTAATGAACAGCTCTTTTGCTTACAAAACTGATTGTGGGTTTTTCTGCAGAGTAATATTTCCATTACTTTGCTCAAAGCAGCTCAGCTGTTGACAACTTATGGCTATTTACAGTGAAATTTTACCGGCTCTTACAAATTGCTGGTGTTAACTCGAGTCAGACATATTCAGCTCATCAAACAGCTGTGATTACAGCAGAATAGCAGTTTACCTTAGCATACTGCTAGTACATTAAAGTTGACACAAATTGCTGTTCTAGTTTAGAGAAAGGTTGGTAGGGAAGCAGTGGCAGGGCAGGGGCAACAGAAGCAGGTTGACAGAGCTGAAAGAGCTCAATACATCAGCTGACTGACAAGATCACAGAGTTAAGGAGGCTACAACACTCATTGGCTACTCTTCAATTTATTTGAATAATTTGAAAATCATTCGTTGGCACAAGCATTTGAACAATAATATTTTATTCATTTCAGTGGGCATCACCTGTACTGTAAACGTTGTGCTATATAATGAATAATGTGTATAAAATGTGTATCTTAAACATTTGCAAGTATTTTCAGTTCAGTTAGCAATTTTATATACTGCAATTCAAGATCAAGAAACACAACTTACATTGTTCCTTCAGTCGATACACATTATCAGAACACTTGTCACACAGATGTCACCAAAGAGCCGATTGTGTGTGTGTCTAGAAAGGTGTATTCTAATTACTTTCATCATTAATTCTTAATTGATATTGTTCAAAATATACTGTGGAAACTATGATCTCATTCAAGAACTAATTGGAAGTCACAACCGGTAAGCAGTGATGTACATGAGAACTTTTGACACAAGAAAGTCAAATAGGCAAAAAACACCAAGCAAAGAACAAGAATTAGTAGCAAGAAACTATCAGAGTTGATGCAATACAACTAGTAACTCTTCAATTTATTGCACGTGCAATACACCAAGAAACTTGTGTTGTGAAAGTGCTTTGAAACTTTCAAATCAGAATAAGTTCATATTTGTACTAAATTACAACAACAAACCTCGCGACATTTTTTCAGGTATATAAACATTATTCCATTCTTCAAACTTAACAATGTAGAACCTAAAGCTACACTAGCCATTGCGACATCACAGCATATAAGTTCTTAAAATCCATGTGTGACCATTTTCTTGCCCGTGACATAGGTAAAGAGTTTGACGTTCTGAAGTCATATTGTATCAAATTTCCTATTAGTAAGAATGTTGGTCGAAATGATAGAATTCACACTGTTACAGAGCTTGAAGTCAAGGCCGTTCTGCACCCGAAGTTCTGTAAGAGTTTATTCTAAGATTCCAGTGCAGAACAGAACAGCTAAATTGAATTTCCAAATTAAACTGTTCAGTTGTAATTACTCCTTTGTAAATTGACCAGATCTCAATCTTGAAATAGATTACATATTGTAAAACACGACATGCAGACAAAGTGGATGTCTATTAAATTAAGATACAGAAAACATATGAACAAGTTTTACTTAAACAATAACAATGTTTAGCCATCCAAAGTACATAAATACCTCAGTGCTGCAACTTTATGGTGCAATTCTAACTTAGGTTATAGGAGAACATATTTATATTATTACAGAAATTCTGAGAAACTATTTCCCCTTGTATACATATGCAAATTGATTTTCCTCCTTACTTTTTGTAAAGAAATTCCCCTGCTGCCACAGCGACTGGTCGATGAGCTGAGTAAACTAAATGATAAACATTTTCACAGTCCTCAGAGGTCAGAACATCATCGCTGCCCCTAGAGAAGGAAATAAAAGGCCAAAAAAACAGCTGTGTTTAGATGATGATGAATTTAAGAAAAAAAACTTCCATTTTCTTTTCAACACTCCAAGCAGCAAATTGTCATAGATTACACAGACCGGTTTGTGGGACTGCCTATGATGATGACATAGAGCACAACATAATTGCGACTGAAACCATGTATTAGACACAACATAGTTCTATCATTTTATACGTATAACTTACAAAAATTATAAAAGAGGATTGGCTAACAGAAAACAGAAAGTCAGGATAAACGGGTCATATTCCGGTTGGCAAACAGTAACTAGTGGGGTGCCACAGGGATCGGTGCTGAAGCCTCAACTATTTACAATCTATATTAATGACTTCGATGAAGGGACTGAGTGTAATGTAGCCAAGTTTGCTGATGATACAAAAATTGGTGGGAAAGCAAATTGAGGAGGACACAAGAAATCTGCAAAGGGATATAGACAGGTTAAATGAGTGGTCAAAAATTTGGCAGATGGGAGTACGATGTGGGAAAATATGAGGTTATCCACTTCGGTAGAAAAAATAGAAAAGTCATTATAATTTAAATGGAGAAAACTTGTCAAGTGCTGCAGTATAGAAGGACCTGGGGGGACCTTGTGCATGAAACACAAAAAGTGAGTATGCAGGTACAGCAAGTAATCAGGAAGGCAAATGGAATGTTGGCCTTTATTGCAAGGGGGATAGAGTATAAAAGCAGAGAAGTATGCTACAACGGAAAAGGTATTGGTGAGGCCACATCAAGAGGACTGCGTACAGTTTTGCTCTCCGTATTTAAGGAAGGATATAATTGCATTGGAGGTTGTTCAGAGAAGGTTCATTCGGTTGATTCCAGAGATGAGGGGGTTGACTTATGAAGGTAGTTGGTCCTATACTCACTGGAGTTCAGAAGAATGAGAGGTTATCTTATCGAAACGTAAGATAATGAGGGGGCTTGACAAGGTGGATCCAGGGAGGATATTTCCACTCAAACGGGAAACTAAAAATAGGGGACAGAGTCTCAGAATAAGGGGACCACATATTTAAAACTGAGATGAGGAGGAATTTCTTCTCTGAGGGTTGTAAATCTGTGGAATTCTCTGCTCCAGAGAACTGTGGAGGCTGGGTCATTGAATATATTTAAGGCGGAGATAGACAGATTTTTGAGCGATAAGGGAATAAAGGGTTATGTGGAGCGGGCAGCACTTTGCAATTTTTCTCCATTTAAATTATAATTTGCTTTTCTATTTTTTCTGCCGAAGTGGATAACCTCACATTTTCCCACATTCTAATCCATCTGCCACATTTTATTTCACTCACTTAGCCTGTCTATATCCCTTTGCAGATTTCTTGTGTCCTCCTCACATTTTGCTCTCCCACCCATCTTTGTATCAGCAAACTTGGCTACATTACACTCAGTCCTTGCATCCAACTCATTAATATAGATTGTAAATAGTTGAGGCCCCAGCACCGATTCTTATGGCACCCCACGAGTTACGGTTTGCCAACCAGAAAATGACCCATTTATCCCGACTTTGTTTTCTGTTAGTTAGCCAATCCTCCAACCATGCTAATATATTACCCCCAACCCCGTGAACTTTTATCTTGATCGGTATCCTTTTATGTGGCACCTTATCGAATGCCTTCTGGAAATCCAAATACATCACATCCATTGGTTCTCCCTTATCCACCCTGCTCGTTACATCCTCAAAGAACTCCAGCAAGTTTGTCAAACATGATTTCTCTTTCATAAAACCATGCTGACTATGCTTGATTGAATCATGCTTTTCCAAATGTCCTGCGGCTGCTTCCTTAATAATGGACTCCAGCATTTTCCCAATGACAGATGTTAGGCTAACTGGTCTATAGTTTCCTGCTTTCTGTCTGCATACATTTGCGGTTTTCCAATCCACTGGGACCTCCCCAGAATCCAGAGAATTTTGATAAATTACAACCAATGCAGCAACTATCTCTGCAGCTACTTCTTTTAAGACCCGAGGATGCAAGCCATCAGGTCCACGGGACTTGCCCGACTTTAGTGCCATTATTTTACCGAGTACTACTTCTTTAGTGATAGTGATTGTTTTTAATTCCTCTCTCCCTACAGCCCCTTGATTATCCACTATTGTGATGTTTTTATTGTCTTCTACCGTGAAGACTGATACAAAATATTTGTTCAACGTCTCTGCCATTTCCCTGTTCCCCATTATGAATTCCCCAGTCTCATCCTCAAAGGGACCCACATTTACTTTAGCCACTCTTTTCCTTTTTATGTACCTTAGAAACTCTTACTATCTGTTTTTATATTTCGTGCTAGTTTACTTTAATAATCTATCTTCCCTTGTTTTTATCATTTT
Source organism: Pristiophorus japonicus (assembly GCF_044704955.1). Taxonomy (NCBI): domain Eukaryota; kingdom Metazoa; phylum Chordata; class Chondrichthyes; family Pristiophoridae; genus Pristiophorus; species Pristiophorus japonicus. The sequence goes on from NC_091982.1 coordinate 27,017,072, forward strand.
TTAAGTCATTCTTTGCTGGCTTTTAAAAGTTTCCCAATCCTCTGACCTCACACTAGTCTTGGCCACTTGGTATGCCCTTGTTTTCAATTTGATACCATTCTTTATTTCCTTAGTTAGCCACGGATGATTATCTCTCTCTTAGGGCCCAAGTTCCCACATGATTCGCGCCTGATTTTTAGGAGCAACTGGTGGAGAACGGACTATTTTAGAAATCGCAATTCTCCACATTTTTTTTTCTGCAGTTCTAGTTAGGTAGAACAGTTCTAGTTTAGAACAGAATTTTTTCTTCAAAAGGGGGCGTGTCCGGCCACTGACGCCTGATTTGAAAGTTTCCACAGTGAAAATGTACTCCAAACTAAAGTAGAATGGCGCCAGTGAAGATTTTTGTAGAACTGAAAAAACCTGTTCGACACATTAAAAAATCAGGCGCAGGTTACAAATTAGGCGTCCAGAACGAGGTGGGGGGGAGGGGGGGGGAAGGGAACTCATTAAATTCGACAATAAATCCTTATTTATACTTCTACAAATATTATACAAATAAATCCAACCTGAATAAACATTTATAAGCCAAGAAAAGATTAAATAAACCATCTTCCTACCTGTGTGAAAGTGCTTCAGCCAGGGAGAATTCTGCAGCTATTCGTGCCGCTGAGCAAGAGAGGGAGGGAGAGAGGGGAGGGAGAGGGAGAGGGAGGGAATAGAGGGGGGGGGGTCGGGGAACAGGAGCGGGGGGGGAGCGGGTGTCGGGGCGGGGGGGGGGGGGGGGAAGAGAGCGGGCCTCGGGTCGGGGCAGGGAGCGAGTGGGGGGGGGGGAAGAGCGGGTCTCGGTCGGGGCGGGGGGGAGCGGGTCTCGGGTCGGGGGGGGGGCGGGGGGGGGGGGAGAGCGGGTGTCGGGTCGGGGGGGGGGGGGGGGGGAAGCGAGTGTCGGGTCTGGTCGGGCGGGGAGCAGGAGCTGGCCGTGGGAGGAGCCTCATTCACGCAGCCCCAGTGAGGCCATTGGGCCAGGGCTAGGGGCTGCGTGCTTCGGGCCCCTCCCACACAGTTCGGCGCCTGGAGCTACTGCACTTGCGTGCCGACTGTAGCGCGCATGTGCAGAGGTCCCGGCACTGTTTTCAGCGCAGGGACCTGGCTCCGCCCCCCCCACAGCTCGTGCCGGCTGCGCCGAGTGCCACAGGACCTGTAAGTCGGTGGAGAATACTGAGGATTTTTTTAGGCGCCGTTTTAGGCGTGAAAAACGGGCGCCCAGCTCGGAGGGGCGCCCGTTTTTTTTCTTGTGGAAACTTGGGCCCTTAGTCTTTCCTTCTCATTTGAATATTTTTTTTTGCGAGTTATGAAATATCTCCTTAAATGTCTGCCACTGTTCATCAACCGTCCTACACTTTAATCTATTTTCCCAGTTCACTTTAGCCAACTCTGCCTTCATACCTTTGTAATCTCCTTTATTTGAGCTTAAGACACTGGTTTGAGATTCAACTTTCTCACCCTCCAACTGACTTTGAAATTCAACCATGCTATGATCACTCTTTACTAGAGGATCCTTTACTAGGAGATCATTTATTAATCCTGTCTAATTACACAGTACCAGATCTAAGATAGCCTGCTCCCTGGCATTCAAGTTTAAATCATTGATATATATCACAAAACGCAAGGGACCTAGTACTGAGCCCTGCGGAACCCCAGTGGAAACACCCATCAACCATTAGCCTTTGCTTCCTGCATCAGAGTCAATTTTGGATCCAACTTCTCATTTCGCCCTGGATCCCATGGGCTTTTACTTTTGTGACCAGTCTGCCATGTGGGACCCGATCAAAAGCCTTGCTAAAATCCATATACGCTACATCAAACACACGACCCTCATCGACACTCCTTGTCCCTTCCTCAAAAAATTCAATTAAGTTAGTCAGATACGACCTTCCTTGAACAAATCCATGCCGACTGTCCTTGATTAATCCGTGTGATGAAGGCATTGTGGCTGCTGTCAGGATAGCGGGCACTGACATTGAGGATTCGCTGTCTGTGGTAGCACACCAACTGCACATTAAGTGAGTGGTTACGGAAGATCTCAGGATTGTTATGCGGTGCCCGCAAAGGCACATGGGTGCAGTCAATGGCACCCTGCACCATCCCGCTATCCTGATAAAGCCACATGCACGCTCGTCCTACTTCTCTCTGGTGATGGGGAAGGAAATGTAGTCCCTTCTCCCACTGTAGAGCCTCTGTCACCTCCCGGATGCAGCGATGGATGGTGAACTGCGAGATGTTAACTATGTCTCCTGCTGCAGACTGGAAGGATCCACTGGCGAAGTCAGTGACCTTGATTGCCACTGAAAGAGCCGTAGTCGCCCTGATCTGAGGCTGGAGGTCTGGTTGCAGGAGGTGGCAGAGTTCTGTGACCACATTCTTGATGAAGCAGAGCCTTCTAATACACTGTTCCTCCCTTTATTGGAGGTAGGAGAAGTGCTCTCGGAATACCCTCGGAAGGCAAGGCCTCCTGATGCCCTGATGGCCCTCCTCCACCCTCTGGCCACATGTCCCAGTCTTTCTCGCTGCCTTCACTCCTTCTGCTGTAGTTCCTGGTCGGCGAGGTCGTCTACCAGTGCAGCCCCCATTAATTTAACAAAGTGTAGCAATTTGATTTCTTAATTATGAATGTAGCTACTTTTTAGTTGCCACAATACTCCTGATACTAAATTAACTTATAATCACGGAATGAGACTGTTGCACTGTGAAACTGACAAGAAAGCACCGAAACTCCACAATCTACAGCTGTGACTCATTACTGATTATCCCTTTAAATAACGACTCTGCAGCCGGCTTCCTCATGCTTCACGCCAGCTCTCCCTAGCACGAAGGTAGGTGACGACAATCAATTTTGCAGATCGGGCAGTGAGCATTGCACACGGACGTCACGATCCACCTGGCGTTGAGGCTCTTGGCGATAACTGTTAACGCCGCTGTGTATGGGGGGGGGCGTGGAGAAAGAGGGCAGGGATTTAGCGTGCGCCGCACCCTGCTGATAATGCTCTAGCACACCATTAGTGCCATCTGTTGCCGCTAACATGAGGTGGTATGGTACCGAATTTCCCCCCACAGTCTCTGAATAAGAGGTCAGCCATTATGCCCGAGTTGAGGAAAAATTTCTTCACTCGGAGGGTTGTGAATTTTTGGAATTCTCTACCCAAGAGAGTTGTGGCTGCTCAGTCATTGTGTATATTATTGATAGATTTTTGGATACTCAGGGACTAGAGGGATATGGGGATAGCATAAGAAGGTGGAGTTGAGGAAGTTCAGCCATGATCTTATTGCATGGCGGAGCAGGCTCGAAGGGCCGAATGGCTTACTCCTGCTCATATTTCTTATGTTCTTAGGTTATAACACATAATTTTTAAAAGCCCTGAAAGCTCTTTGGAATCTTCAAGTTCATAAGAGGCCATAACAGAATGGGCTTCAAGCAGAGTGGAGTTGTGTGCAAAATGCAATTACCTTGGAGCTGGTATAAGTCAAAGGTAAACATTTGTATAATAAATACAGACAGGTATAATTTAAATGTCATGGCCAGACATGACAGAGCCAACTTGACAGGACAATGCAATTAAGGGTTATTTTCTGGAAGTACAGGAAATGTGTGCATGATATATGGAAGACTTAATATGTTATAGATATAGATAAAAAGTTATTTCAGATTCCAGCATCCGCAGTATTTTGCTTTTGTATTAGATAAAAGGTTGGTTTGTTATCGGATGAAATTGGTTCTGAAATGCTGCAACCTAATGTAATCAGTAGTGAAAAGATTCATTTCAAATAGTAGGACAATATTACAATCATCCATGTACCAGTAAAAGATTCTGATAGGCCACATTACAAAGCTGGTCAGCAAAAATATAACAACTTCTACTTACTGCAGAACAAGAGTGAGAAGTTTTATTGCTTGCACAGCAACTTCATATTCTTTATCCAGAGTCATGGAAACAATTCTATCCTAAAAACAAAAGATAGTTTATAATACAGAAAATTCTCAAAGTAAGTTACACAAGTAGCTTTCACTGCAGTTTGTCAGGGAAATGTGTCTTAAACATCTACCTCTGGCACGAAGATCAGGTAGTCCCTGTAGATAGATAATGCTCGACTGGTGCATTTACCATTATAACAGACATTAATTGGTCATTACAGGTTAGCAGCTTTTCTTTACAGTTGATCATCACATTATCAATATTACTACACAAGAAGTTTTATTTATACCCGATCCTTTAATGATATTATTCAGTGTGTCAGAGGATGTTATGTGATGCAACAATGATGAGTGGGAACCGAATGCATCAAACTCCCAACTTTATTACATGGTATTTTGGGGTTATCATCATCATCGTTTCGGGGTGCAAATTCTGTGTCTGCCCTTTTTCCATAAATAAATTAGCTTGATTTTCAAGTATTCCTATATCTGTATATTGAATTTTTAGCTTTTACTTTATTCCAGGAAGGTGATAGGAAACATGCATCAGATTAGTGGGAGGAATATGGAGCCCCAGTGGGCTGGATGGGAAGAGCTGTGATGATTAGCAGCAGTTATGTAGGGGGTTGAGCTCTGGCAGCACCAGGGTGTGGTTTTACCAAAGGAGAGAATCTTGGATTTGGTAGAACAAAGTTGCTGGTTTACTGTGGATTAATTGGGTAAAGCAGTTGTGGAGTGGTAAGAGGAAGTGCTCGGGTTTGGCAGTGAGAGTAGGAAGGATCCCAAGGTAGTGGCAATATCGTGGGGGAAGCGACATGGTCTTGGAGCATTGTGGGAGGCATTGATATCTTTCAGCACTGAGTGGTGAACGTACCAGAATAACAATGTAAATCATTCAGAACATTAAATTTACTTTTTTTTTCATTGAAGTTTTCCACGAGATTCTTTGAAGTACAGGGTGAGGAGCTGGGAGATGTATAACTGAAGCACTAGAGCACCTCCACTGGAGTCATGGTATAATTACAGCATTACAAATTTACGTAGGCAGTTACTAGCATAAACAGAGATAAGAATGTACAATGGAGAAAAAGTTAACAGAAAAATATGAAAACAGGAAGTGCGTGCAGGTACAAGATTTTTATTATGCACATACTAATAACCAGAATGTACAATTTACAGAACTAAATTTATTATGTTTTGTTTTATGGAATTTAAAATGAACTAACCTTGAAACGACTTGTAAAAAGTTCAAGTTTAGGAATGAGCTCTCTGTTGTAATAGAGACCTTGCAGGGCTGTTAAACATTTTAGCCTCACTTCCCCTTGCTGAAAAACAAAGCACATTTCTTAGCATACCACTGAAGTACTGACTGGGGATTAGGGAGCACAGGAGAGAGAGAGAGAGAAAACTCTTTTCTCAACAATACCAGGAAAATTAGTTCAAGATTTTCTATAAAATAGTGCGTCCCGGAACCCTTCCCCAGAATCCAGCAGTGAGTGCAAGGACTTGTAATCATGAAATCGGTAAAATTCAGTGCTCAAATGCACTCTTTCATTCCACGCTACAATTTACAAAGTAATTACTTATGTAAGAATTCAATCAAGTTTTTGTATTTGCTACATATTCTATTAAGCATTTACAAAAATAATGGTTAAATTACCTTATCATGCATGGTCCACCCCACATACTTCAAATAGCTGTCATTTAAGAAGGCATCACTATACATTTTCATCCATACTCCAATCTCTTCAATGCAGACTGCTCTTATCTCAGATATTGCATCACTGAGGAGAAAAGAAACAAAAAACCACGATAAAAGAATCTGACATACATGACAGAATTTCTCTTATAAAAGGTCACACCATGGAAAAGTTCAAGACAGCCAAGAAGTTCTTACCGATATCGATGTACAAACACCCCCTTAAAAATGGCATTCATCATATTTTCGATTTCATCCTGATTTTCTTGCAGCTGGGAAGGGACAAGGGAAAAAAAAAGTTTTTTTGAATTAAGTCATGGATTAATTCTAAACTAATTTACACAACTGGGGGCGAGAGTTTCTGCTTTGGGCACAATCGACGATCTGGGCACAAATGCACTCGTTTTGAGGGGCGTTTTTTTCCCCTTGAGTTTCTGCTCAAAGTCATTTGCATATTGCCGAACAAAAGATTTGTCATGAACCAGCGCAATCAGAGAGCATTTTAGAACGACGCTGGTGGCAGAGTGTTCCAAGTGTCTACCACCCTTTTCATGTAGAACTGTTTCCGAACTTCACTCCTAAAAGGTATGGCTCTAATTTTTAGGTTACATTCCCGAGTCTAAGCTTCTCCAACCAGCAGGATAGTTCCCCTTAATAGCTTGAAAACTTTGATCAAATTACCCCTGCATCTTCTAAATTCCAGGTAGTACAACCCTAGTTTGTGTAATCTCTCTTTGTAATTTAATCTTTGGAGTCCAGTTATAATTCTAGTAAAACTCCAGTCCTGGTGTTTAAATGACAAAAGAGCTAAAGTATCATCACATTTCAGCAAGTGCAAAATGTCACTCCCTCCACCCCGCCCAACAAAATCAAAATCTTAGACATATATAGAAAACATTACAATTCATGCTAAAACCAACACAAAGAAAGGATCCAATCTCATGTTACAAGAATTTTCCCTGAAAAGCTGCACGTGAAAAACACTGCCCTCTGAATATCAAAATGTATGAATAGCACACTTAAAATGGGAGTTCCGTGCTTTATAACAAAGCTGCTTGCGAGTTATAAGGTCGATTTTCATTTAACAGCATGTAATTCTTTCACAACAGATATCTTCTGCATATCAAATATATAAAAGTTAAACATTTAGAGAAAGTAAAGCCCACCCTGCACCACCGCCTCCCATCACAATTTATAAAATCTGTAAATTATGTCCACTATAAATTGTGGGTTGGCAGAGTTCAGTTAACAGTTCAATTAGTGAACAATGTCCTCTGATGCCCCTTAAAATTATGTAGTTTGCCAGTATGTCAATTAGAGGGCCAAGTTGCTTGTGGACTTCACGAACTCTTGAAAAGGGGTAAAGGGAGGGGGGAAAAGGGCTACAATTCTACTACAGCAATTGACTTAAGTACCATATCTGCTAGCTGTGATGCTCTGTTGGGAGCTCATTGTTACACTGCAGACTGATCGAAGTACAGCAGCAATAATGCTTTGCACGTGCATGCTTCCTGAAGCTTGTGTTTGAGAGATCATACAGTAACATTACAAAAGACTCCATACAGAATTTTAAAAGTTCTAGTGTAAGAAACTACCTAGCCACTTTTAAAATTAATCTCGGAATCATACAAGAATTCTAATCATGAGAGAGTGCCTCTTTGATGCGGTGAATGTAAAGTATAATCACATCTTTAAATTATTATTGTTGTGTAATGAAAAAAAGTGTTTTCAAAGAAAGGGTTAATACAAAAGGTGGAACAAGGCCTTTAACCTTCAAGCCAATTTTGCAGGAGACAATCAGCTACTGATTGTACAGAATTTCCCCCCCAATTGTTTCACTGTTCTCGATCTTAACAGATATTTTATAGTTATTATGACTTGATCACAAGAGCAACCTGCTTTCTATTTACCAGCAGATTCCTCTAATTATGACGACAGCTGTGGTGAAGCATTCAATTCAGTAATTTGAAAATACCGATGAATTAAGAATAAATAAAATCTTCAAAAAGAACACAAACTAGCAGGAAAAGAAAAAATACTGATGGAGGAAATCTGCTGGAGAAATCTAGTTACTCGTATTTAACTGAAGCACAAAAAATAATAAACTCTCAAGTCCTCAAAGCATGTACTCGTGTTGCTACATCCATATTTCACTAACCTCTTTTCTCTTCTGTACTAGGAGCTCCAACCTGTCATTGGCCCTTTTGCCAATAATTTTATTTCTTTCAGTTTCATATTGCCGCTGGGTGTTGTCCATGTTAATACTTAAATTTAATGCCACATTTACGAGTGCCGTCATCAGCTTCATAGCTTCAGAGATAAGATAGATATGGTTTGGCAGTTTAATTATGTATACAAATATTATGGAATTTACTTTTACTCGCAACTAAAATGCAACTTGCATTGCTGACAACATGGAAATGACACTAACAGCAAATAAGTTTTGTTTTCTCATTCTCACAAGGGCTCTCTAACTCCATAAATCGTAAAATCTTCAGCATTGCAACAAGCACTTTAGTCATATTCTTACTCATAAGCAGTGGCTGAAGAACATGATGGTACTTTTAGCACTGTAGGTTGATCACTGTAAAATAACTGAAATTCCACTTAATTTTGTTTAATTGAAATCGAGAAACCCAAGTGAAAGTAAATGCAAAACACCATCAAAGTTGAAAATAGTGAAAGAGATTCAGTAAATTAGAAGTGATGAAACCATTCCATGCTTGGGTTTTAAAAGGCTCAAGATTACAACGCCGACAACAAATCAGGGAGGAAATACATTGTGCAGCTTAGAGGTTCTGGAAGAATAACTTAAAAGCAGGAGGCTTAATTTCAACAGAGTGAGAATATTGGAAGGAGACGCAGGTCTTCTGCATTTGAAATTTCTATTTTTTTCATATAAACATTCCAACAATTTCCAATTTATAGATAGATAGCATGTATGAAATTTGCCAAAGGCATATACATATAAACTTGCTATAACCTTATTTTGTTTTTCAATTTTATGAACTCACTTCTCACTTTCTAGTGAGAGAAAAAACATTATTGGGAGTCAAGACTATTCCTGTATTAAAACTAGCCATAGTCCCATAGCCCCAAAATATTTAATCCGCTCATGAGGAAGGCACTGGCAACATATGATCATGAAAGATACTGAATTGGAGCCAATAATCGCTGATTAAGCAGTGAACCCAAAATTTAAAAAAAAGTTCTTGACATTTTCACATGCACAAAGGGAAAATAATGTGTCTAAAGAACAACGTTGCATTGTACAAAAAGCATATTTACAAGTTATTATTGTTGTACAATGTCAACTGTTTAATATTAAATGTCTGTACACATAACAATACAATCAGATATGTGTTTCTTAAATATATAGATTCAAAATGGAAGAATTAAAACTCATCTACAATTTTGGGAAAACGCTCTATACTTTGAAGTAGATATCTTACCTGCCAATGTGCTAGTGTGTCTGAAAGCTCTAACCTGGGAGTCTGACAACCCAGTTAGAAGGGAGATAACAGTGTCCATCATGTATTCATCATATATGATACTGTATTGACACTGCCGTACAAGCACGGAGATAAATTCACAGAAACTAGATTTGAATTTCTTCCACTGTGGACCAGGCATTGTCAGAGGGTAATCACCACTGTCCTGAAGTACAAGAAAGTAGACAAAAGTGGTTGGAGACAACAAGATGGATAGATCACTCAACAGAAATAAGGTGCAGCATCAATCATCTTGATCCCCAAGGCAATTACAGAGCGACAGAACATACACAACACATTTTAGCAGAATAGCACCTTGATGCAAACACACAAAAATACAGAACCAGCTCTGTGCATTGAGTGCAGAAGTCAAAAAGTGCTTAATCTGATGACAAATCGCAACACCGAAAATATTGATCTGCAATGATGCCAGACTGTGGCCAACTGCATTACCTGCAAATCTTACAAAATTTTCAAATGATTTTTCAGGACTTTAAACACATTAAGAAATGTAGCACTGTGACAGTTTAATTTAGTTTACAACTCTATAGGGCTTGAATTTCCACTCCATTTCCACCGGGTTTTTCGGTGGGACTGCTCGTTTTCGGCAGAAAACCACTCGACGAGAATTTCCACAAAGGGTTCCGCCGGCGGTTTCGAAATACCGCTGGGGAGCAGACCAGCGGCATGCATCACCGAAAAAACGCTGCTGCCCAAGCTTGGTCTCAGCGGTGACCCGTCGGGGAGTAGAAAAAAAAAACACCCATGAGAAAGCAGCCAGAGCTGGGCAGTAGATAAGTCGCCCTACAAAAAAAGGCAAGTTAAAGTGTTTTTTAATAATTCTTTTAAAATTCTTTTCAGGCAATTAAGTGGAAAAGGGTCCCAATAATTTTTCTGATTTTTTGGAAAAAATATGTTTTGTGTTTTCCCCCCTCCCTAGGCCCAATCTACATTCTCGGGCTAAATTTGAATAAGTACCGCCCAATTTGATTAAGAACCGCCCAATTTGCCCAAGACCTCGTTTTCCGCTGGGAATGTGTGTGTAAGACCCATTTTTCCCACTGGGCAGAACAGTTTCCTTTTTTTGTGCAATTTTTTGCCGGCATTAATTTAATAATCTTAGCGGTTTTTTGGGCAGCAATCCAGTAGTGGCGGATTTTATGGAAATTCTAGCCCATTAAGTTTGATGAAAAGTTGTCGACCTGAAACATAACTATTTCTCTGTACACAGATCCTGCTAAGCAAGGTTCCCTCTAATTTTATGGGGGGCTGCACAACCCTTTAACCATTCAAATTTCTGCGCACATACATTTTTTTTCATTTGAAGACCAGGGGCCAGCTGCTCGGGACCTCCAGAGTGTTGCGCAGCTGTGCAGCTTAAAGGGAACATTGCGGCAAAGTATTTCTAGCATTTTCTGTTCTAACTTTTGATTTGTAATTTTTTGTTCGACAAAACCACTTGCTGAGTATTTCTGAACATGTATAAAAATTTACAAAAACATAAATGTAATGTTTCAGATTAGTAACCATTCATCGGTTCTGACAAAAGGTCATGGATCTGAAACTTTAACCATGTTTCTTTCGCCACAGATACTGCCTGGCCTGCTGTGTTCCCAGAATTTTCTGACTTTGTTTTAGATTTCCAGCAGCTGCAGTATTTTGCTTTCTGAAAATAATTTTGTTTAAAATTACCTCATCAAACTCCTCTGTCATCTTACGAATTATCTCAGAATTCTGCATATGACGGAACATCTCAGCAGTAACAACACCTGCAAAACAAGCAAACTGGATGAATGAATGCAAGAGAAAGAATAAAAGAGCGAAAGGAGAGAAAATGGTTACATTTATATAATGTCTTCTAACATTCTCAATGCTCCAAAGCAGTTCAAAACAAATTAATTGCTTTTTACTGTGCAGTCAAGCAAATGAAGCAGCCAATTCTATGCACAATAAGATCCCACGATGTTGGCAAAAGAGTAAGAGGCAAAAAAGGCTGCTATTCATGTATACTTTTTAGATTGATGCACCTACACAAAACTGTGTTTTGAGCATGAACTGATCAGTTTGGTTTAAGTTTCAGCAACTCTTCTAATTGCCAATTACATCTTATTTATTTTTCTTGGACAGGGGGAAGGAAAGCAACATTACCACACTTGTGCATATCAGTCCTTTTCATTTCAATGGACTTGTATCAGTGTCATTGTTTCACTAAAAAATGCTTGCCTCTTCTAATTGGCTGAGAATCAACAGGCCCTGGCTGCATCTTTCCAGTGTTAGAGAATAGACTGACCTGGAACATTACCATCTTGTTTCTGTCCAACAATCCTAACAGCTTTGTATTTTTGATACTGGCAAGAAGAAATCGATTACTGCTGCCACAGTGGGCAACCATATATTTTTATGGAGCAGATATAGACTTTGTAGAACACGGACATTCTGGGCTGTGGCAAGCATGACCAAGTTTTCCTGAGAATATCAATTTTAAGTTTCCAGCTATCTTACAATTTCCCTCAGAATATCTAAGTTACCATTAAGTGAGAATGCTGACCAAGAACTTGGATCCTTACAAAAAGGCAAGAGGTTTAGTAACATCATATTTAAGTTTTGGATAAATGTGACTTGGGTTTTTTCAGCAATTAAGATAAAATGCCATTGCCTCTCTTGTAACCAATTGTATCTATACTTACTTTCAGTGACTAACTCCCTGACTTTCAAATAGGAAACTAAATCCTCCAGAGGGTAGTAATGTCAACAAGAGATCATTTCTGCTAACAGTCATCAAATTACTAAAGACAAGAAGCGTCTGTCCAAGCTGGGTGAAACAATTCCTTGTGAGACCCAACCTCGGTAAAGCAAGATCATCATGTGATTTAACAGGATTCAACCATAATGCCCCCGATGAAATTATGTGTCCAGTTCAACACCTCATCCAAAATGCTAAGAGAAGAAATTCTGCAGCGTGGCTGGGATGCAATACTGTCAAGATCACTAAAAACACCAAGGACTGATGCTCAGGCTCCAGCCTGATCAACAGATTCAAGCATAATTTGACTTAAAAATGAACATAACTCACCTTTACAGCCCGAACACTGAATGAAAAAGTTTATGAGATCAAGAAGTGCTACATCCCGGTCATGCTTGTAGGATTCTATCCAGTCGTCTACAACAGACTATGAAAAAACAGAAAGAAGACATGAATCATCGTTCCAAATCTACTTTTTAAAAAGATAACAGCTTTACATCTAGCCTAAAGTAATACCAAATGACAAAAATTTGAGATGGGGAGAAGGGGGGGGTGGAGAGAGAGAGAGAGAGAGAAATAGATGGGGGGGGTTAGAGAGAGAGAGAGGGAGTGGGGGGTTAGAGAGAGAGAGAGAGAGAGGTGGGGGGGGGTTGGAGAGAGAGAGAGAGAGAGAGATGGGGGGATGGAGAGAAAGAAAGATGGGGAAGAGAAATAGATTGGGGGGGTGGGGAAGAGAGAAAGAGAGGCTGAAGGAAATATATGCACCCTGCAAAAACAAGGAATGTTAATCTATTCTCGCCTTCTGTAAAGTCAGTTCAGTTTGGTTTCAGCATTTAAGCAAGCCCTGCAAAGCAAGAACCTTCCTTAATCAACTGATGCCACAAAATACGCCAAAAGTCAGTAAGTATTGTAGTTGATAAAAGGATACTGCCTTCCCCATCACTTTATTATGTTGCTATTGCTCCATCAGCTTGCAAACACTAAATAAAAGTGAACTGAAAATAGCTAATTAAAACCTTGAGTTGCAGCTTCTTGCAGCATCTGTATTTGTACAGAAATGGCAAGTAAAACAGACATACTGCAGCTGCCCCTTCACAGGATTGTATTGCTGATTTGCTTGACGATGAAGAGGAGCTTTGTGAGAATAGCAGTGATGATGTACAACCTGCAAACAGTTGGATAGTTCCGTAGATTTCATATGCACAAGTCACTTTCCGACACTTGAAAACAAGTTAACTCCTCAACCACTCCATCCACTTTACCTGCATTGCACTCTTGCCCAATTTCACAACTTCAAATAGCATCATGTTTTCCACTCCCCCATTCTGTTGGTGATGTCCATTCATCCGGTTCATGCCTGTCGTAGATTTTGCACCATTTCCACTTTTTCCTTTCTCTCCAAAGACTTTTTTTGTTTTTTTACCTGACTAAGAGTTAAAAAGAAGAGTTTTACTCAAATCAACATTACACTATCACCTAAAGATAGCAAACTTACCTCATCATTAATGAAGTGTTTGTGTGCAACCATATTTTATAAAACTGTTGCATCCTTCAAAAAAAAAAAATTGCTGCCTGCTATTGACATCTCCATTATTAAAATGAAAAATAAAATCCACATGTTTACCTGGTACAACTGAAGCATCGCTAATTTATCATTCTTTGACTGGAACCCATCAGTGATTATTAGGTCTAGGTGGCAGCTCCCTCTGCCTGGGGTCTTACAAATGAGCACGGAGCAGAAAAAGGGCTCTTATATTGACGAGCAGCAGCAACATGTTTAAATATCCTTCCAATTATTTACAGGATTCCTCTTTAAGCTTCTTGTCACCTGTGATTTGACATCACTGGGGTTGAATATTGCTTTCACTTAGCATCTTTCAGCCTGCAATACCCCTTGTACAAATTCATAAAGGGATTCACTCAAATGACTTCCCAGTGCCTCCTGCCGCATCCACTCATTGTTGGAGTCCAAGTGCTTTAGCCACGTGTGCACTATTCATGTGTTTTCATCCTTACAGACACACTTTCAGCCGGTTTTGCTCAATATCAATCTTGATCAGGAACCCCGATTGATTTTCCCCTCCAGCTGGCAGGAGGCGAACCATTCGTTCACTAACATGGTCACCGATGAACTCGGCGCGGCGTTTAGGAAAGATGGCTTTGTTGCTTTGAGGGTGATTTGAGGGTAATTACAGTACCCGCATTGCAAACCCAGCTGAAATAAGCTAACTCAGCACAGACTGGATATGGAGCGAGGTATGAAGGAAGAGAGATTTGCATATCCAAGTATGCAGATGATACGAAGTTAGGAGGCACACTAAGGTAAGAGTAGGAAGTTACGAAGGGACATGGACAGACTAAGTGAGGGGGAAAAACTATGACAGAGAGTTCAATATAAGGAAATGTGAGGTCATCCACTTTGGATCCAAGAAAGGCAAATCAGAATTTTTTTTAATGGCGAGATACTATGAGCTGCGAAGGAGCGTGTGTGTCTACTTACACAGTTCAATAAAAGCTAGTGAACAGGTACAAAAAGCAAATAAAAATGCTAATGGAATGTTGGCAATTAACTCAGGGATTGAGATTCAAAACTTCAGGTCAAAAGTGAGGAAGTGATGCTTTAGTTGTACAGAGCTTTGGTCAGATCGCATCTGGAATAGTGTGTTCAGTTCTGGGCATCAAAACTCAGGAAAGATGCATCGGCCGAGGAGGGAACAGTACAGATTCACCAGAATTATACCAGGGCTTATGAGGACAGGTTGCATAAGCTTGGCTTGCGTTCCCTTGTGTTTAGACGGTTGAGGGGGTGATCTTATCAAGGCTTTTACAATAATTAAGGGATTCGCTAAGCTAGATATAAACTATTTGCTCTGGTGGAGCAATCCAAAACAAGAGGACATCATCTTAAATTAGAGCTGGGCCATTTAGGAGTGAAATTAGGAAACATATTTTCACACAAAATGTAGTGGAAATCTGGAACTCGTTTCCCCAAAGGCTGTGGATGCTGCGTCAATTGAAATTTTCTAGATGGTGATCAATGTATTTTTGTTCGGTAAGGAGATCAATAGATATGGAACAAAGGTGGGCAAAATGGAGTTGAGGTACAGATTAGACGTACTTTAATTGAATGGCCGACTCCTGTTCTTATGTGACCTTCCTTGATTGTATGGCTCAGTCATTCACTGGATAAACTCAAGTAAGCCATTGGACGAGTCCTGCAGCCTAGTTGATAGGTCCTGGCTGAAAAAGTTACCATGTCATGTTTGCAGACAGATATTTCCAGCACTTAATGTGGCCTAATTGGACTCATAGAAGTATTCAAAGCCAGAGAACTTTGACATGATTCTTCTCTGTTATCCAACAAAAGGCAGCAGACATCACCAAATGTAATAAAGCAGTGGAGAAAAAGGGGCTATTACTGTAGCAAACTTCTGACAAATTCACATAATTGACACGGTCTCTCATTTCTCCCCGCCTGCCCGCCACGCACCCTACTCACGCATGATGACCTAGGTTCACAGTTGTAGTTTATGAAGGAAGAATATAGTTTTAAAAGTCTGTTGTCCCCATTAAAAAATGCAACTCCAGCACTGTGTTTTTCACCACCATTACAGCAGCAAATAGTCGAAAAAGGTTACATTTGAGCACATTTGGGTGTTTTGGAATCAATTTGCAGGGGTCAGAAAAGTACTCGCCATTGCAAATATAAAAAAAACAATGAAACCAACAGTTTGTATTTCAATTTTCATAATGCCTTTCTTTTTCTTCATTACATCTGCAAAAATACAAAAGCAGAACCTCGGCAGCCTTTATAAATACTCTGTCCTATGAATTCAAATAGAACTTAATATTAAAATAGATATTTATTGAATAGTTCTCACCTCTGAAGATATAAAAGGCACATTTGGGATGTTGAAAACGCATCAATGTGTTGGAGAAATACAGAAAACCAGAAATATCAATCTGTAGCACGACAACTAAATTTTACCTAGCTTGTTGTAAAAAAAAAATCTATAATCAGTCAGACAACTGGGCTAAACTACGGTGGAAGTAGCTTGCTATTCCTGAGAAATGCCAAATAATTAACCTTTCAAAAGAGAACAAACAATTCATTTAAGGACAGCTATAATTTTGCCTTTTTTTAAGGGGGAAACCTGCAAAGGACAAAAATCAAGGGAATAATGGAGGCATGTGAAAAAGGAACTGCAGTAATCATGGGGGATTTTAACCTACATATCGACTGGTCAAATCAAATCACACAGGGTAGCCTGGAGGAGGAATTCATAGAATGCATACGGGATTGTTTTAGAACAGTATGTTACAGAACCTACAAGGGAGCAAGCTATCTTAGATCTGGTCTTGTGTAATGAGACAGGAATAATAAACGATCTCCGAGTAAAAGATCCTCTCGGAATGAGTGATCACAGTATGGTTGAATTTGTAAGACAGATTGAGGGTGAGGAAGTAGTGTCTCAAACGAGCGTACTATGCTTAAACAAAGGGGACTACAGTGGGATGAGGGCAGAGTTGGCTAAAGTAGACTGGAAACACAGACTAAACGGTGGCACAATTGAGGAACAGTGGAGGACTTTTAAGGAGCTCTTTCATCGTGCTCAACAAAAATATATTCCAGGGAATAGGAGGGCGGTAAGAGAAGGGATAACCAGCTGTGGATAACCAAGGAAATAAAGGAGAGTATCAAATTAAAAACCAATGCGTATAAGGTGGCCAAGGTTAGTGGGAAACTAGAAGATTGGGAAAATTTTAAACGACAGCAAAGAATGTCTAAGAAAGCAATAAAGAAAGGAAAGATAGATTACAAAGGTAAACTTGCGCAAAACATAAAAACGGATAGTAAAAGCTTTTACCGATATATAAAACGGAAAAGAGTGACGAAAGTAAATGTTGGTCCCTTAGAAGATGAGAAGGGGGATTTAATAATGGGAAATGTGGAAATGGCTGAGACCTTAAACAATTATTTTCCTTCGGTCTTCACAGTGGAAGACACAGAAACCATGCCAGAAATTGCTGGTCACAGGAATGTGGGAAGGGAGGACCTTGAGACAATCACTATCACTAGGGGGGTAGTGCTGGACAGGCTAATGGGACTCAAGGTAGACAAGTCCCCTGGTCCTGATGAAATGCATCCCAGGGTATTAAAAGAGATGGCAGAAGTTACAGCAGATGCATTCGTTATAATCTACCAAAATTATCTTGACTCTGGGGAGGTACCAGCAGATTGGAAAGCAGCTAATGTAACGCCTCTGTTTAAAAAAGGGGGCAGGCAAAAGGCAGATAACTATAGGCCGGTTAGTTTAACATCTGTAGTGGGGAAAATGCTTGAAGCTATCATGAAGGAAGAAATAGCGGGACATCTAGATAGGAATAGTGCAATCAAGCAGACGCAGCATGGATTCATAAAGGGGAAATCATGTTTAACTAATTTACTGGAATTCTTTGAGGATATAACGAGCATGGTGGATAGAGGTGTACCGATGGATGTGGTGTATTTAGATTTCCAAAAGGCATTCGATAAGGTGCCACACAAAAGGTTACTGCAGAAGATAAAGGTACGCAGAGTCAGAGGAAATGTATTAGCATGGATAGAGAATTGGCTGGCTAACAGAAAGCAGAGAGTCGGGATAAATGGGTTCTTTTCGGGTTGGAAATCGGTGGTTAGTGGTATGCCACAGGGATCGGTGCTGGGACCACAACTGTTTACAATACACATAGATGACCTGGAAGAGGGGACAGAGTGTAGTGTAACAAAATTTGCAGATGACACAAAGATTAGTGGGAAAGCGGGTTGTGTAGAGGACACAGAGAGGCTGCAAAGAGATTTAGATAGATTAAGCGAATGGGCTAAGGTTTGGCAGATGGCATACAATGTCGGAAAGTGTGAGGTCATCCACCTTGGGGGGAAAAAAAAAAACAGTAAAAGGGAATATTATTTGAATGGGGAGAAATTACAACATGCTGCGGTGCAGAGGGACCTGGGGGTCCTTGTGCATGAATCCCAAAAAGTTAGTTTGCAGGTGCAACAGTTAATCAGGAAGGCAAATGGAATGTTGGCCTTCATTGCGAGAGGGATGGAGTACAAAAGCAGGGAGGTCCTTCTGCAACTATATAGGGTATTGGTCAGGCCGCACCTGGAGTACTGCGTGCAGTTTTGGTCACCTTACTTAAGGAAGGATATACTAGCTTTGGAGGGGATACAGAGACGATTCACTCAGCTGATTCCGGAGATGAGGGGGTTACCTTATGATGATAGATTGAGTAGACTGGGTCTTTACTCGTTGGAGTTCAGAAGGATGAGGGGTGATCTTAGAGAAACATTTAAAATAATGAAAGGGATAGACAAGATAGAGGCAGAGAGGTTGTTTCCACTGGTCGGGGAGACTAGAACTGGGGGGCACAGCCTCAAAATATGGGGGAGCCAATTTAAAACCGAGTTGAGAAGGAATTTCTTCTCCCAGAGAGTTGTGAATGTGTGGAATTCTTGCCCAAGGAAGCAGTTGAGGCTAGCTCATTGAATGTATTCAAGTCACAGATAGATAGATTTTTAACCAATAAGGGAATTAAAGGTTATGGGGAGCTGGCGGGTAAGTGGAGCTGAGTCCACGGCCAGATCAGCCATGATCTTGTTGAATGGCGGAGCAGGCTCGAGGGGCTAGATGGCCTACTCCTGTTCCTAATTCTTATATCTTATTGTTCTTGTGATATAGATAGGCTCAGTGAGTAGGCAAAAATTTGGCAGATGGGAGTGTAATGTGGGAAAATGTGAGGTTATCCACTTTGGTAGGAAAAATAAAAAAAGCAAATTACTATTTCAATGGGGAGAGATTATAAAATGCTGCAGTACAGAAGGATCTGGGGGTTCTTATACATTAAACACAAAAAGTTTTGAATGATAAAGTCAAGGGTTATGGGGAGCGGGCGGGGAAGTGGAGTTGAGGCCAGGATCAGATCAGCCATGATCTTTATTGAATGGCAGAGCAGGTTCGAGGGGCCAAATGGCCTACTCCTGCTCCTATTTCTTATGTTCTTATGTAATCATGATTTAGTCAAGATAAAAATTTCAGAGGATGTAGAAATCATAGGGGAAAAAAATCATGAAAATCTGCAGACATGCTTTGTGGTAACAAAACTATCTTTATTATTCTATATTCCTACACTTCTGTTTTTCTCTCTGCACTCATTTCTTTCTGGCATTTTTATATCAAGGGCTGCAGGGAAACCTCCATGTACCCTTCGCCATTGTTTATATTTAAAGATGAAAAAACTCATTATCATAAAGGTACATGGAGACTAATAGCAGTTTGTGGGATCAAGAAAACATGCTTCTTCAATGACATCTGGTCTCCAGGGTTAACAGCTTTTGTAACAAGGGAGTGTTGTCAACAGCAGGTGAAGTCTAAAACCACAGGATATGCCAACGATACAGCCTTTATTCTGCAAATACACTCAAAAACTAGTCTAAAAATTGCCGGGTAAACTTACAGTGCCTTTCACCTTGATTGGATTGTAAGTTTTTCCATCGAAGTCATCAAAATCAGTATCAGAGGAGAAATGTGTTTCAGTCTCCCTGTGAAGAAATTTAACCTGGCCATCAGTATTAAAGTCAATCCCTCCAAATAAGAATTTAATTTGCCAGCTAAAATGTTGGCAATATAAAATACCTACCAAGAAGAAATACATCACCAGCAAAATACATTAACTAGTAAGTACTGTGATTGTATAAGGCCATGTCATACACAATAAATCTCTATGCATGTAACTGATCTTTGTACTGTGTAATAATTAGATAAAATAGCAATAAGAATAAAATTCACAAACAGCAAAATATTCGGAGCAAAGATCCATTGAACAGAAGCTTTAACAAGGCATTCCTGTATTTTAGCTTCACCACTGTTAGGCATAGATCATGCACATAAAATTATCCACGCAGGCTATTGTTAAATCTCCAGAAAAATAAAAAATTGCTTGTCAACTACTCACTGATGACGACTGTTTTCTAGAGACTAATATACACTGCAAGGAAAACAGGAGGATGGGCAAAGACTCAGCAAAAAGAAATTAAGTGCAACTGGAGTTAAATTATTATAATTGATTCTGGCCGTCAGGAACTTTTTTGTTTAAGTTAGAAGAATCTACTTTTCCACTGATAGTGATGTTGAATAAAAACACACATTCCTTCATAAAGATGGAATTTGAAGAAACGTTATGACTACAAATCCTCATTGTGTGCATTTTTGGGTGGGGGGGGGGGGGGGGAAAGAGAAAGACATGGATATGGGAGAGGAGATATACAAGTTGAGCATCCGAAATCCAGAGTGTTCCGGAATCCGGACACTGGGCTGATCTGTGGTGGTGTCTGGATTCCGGAAAGTGTTCCCAAATCTGGACTCGCCCACCCGACCACCCAACCTCCCCCCGCCCTATCCCTCCTCCCTTACGGCGGCTGCCCAACCCCTCCCTTCCCTACCTCGACCCAGGCGCTTCCGGACTCGGGGCTTTGGAAAGACGTTCCAAAATCCGGAAATACCCGAACCTCGGCCAGGGCTTTTCCGGATTTGGGATGTCGCAAAGACGTTCCAAAATCCGGAATAGCCTCGGTCCCCAGGTTTCCTGATTTCGGACGCTCTACCTGTACTTGCAATGCAGCTACACGAATATTTCACAAATACGGTTATATTTTACAGAAACAGTAATGACAACACTGGAACTATTTCTCTATCTACACCAAGGGTTGTATTTTTTACACCCAAACCACACAAGTTTGAGGGTTTGGACTGGAAGGCAAAAGAATTAAACAGAAGGTGGTTCAGCCATTTATTTCATTGCAGTCATTAAAATAACAACTTTTATTTATATAGTAAAATGTCCCAAGGCACTTCACAACGGTGTTACAGACAAACAGATAAATTTGACACCGAGCAACAGAAGAAATTAAGGCAGATGATCAAAAGCTTGTTTAAAGAGGTAAGGTTTAACGAGCGTCTTAAAGGAAGAAAGAGAAGTAGAGAGGCGGAGAGGTTTAGGGAGGGAGTTCTCGAGCTCAGGGCCCAGGCAGCTGAAGGTACGTCCACCGATGGTTGAGCAGTTATTATTAGGCATGTTCAAGAGGCCAGAATTTGAGAAGTGCAGACATCTCGTGGGATTGTGAGGCTGAAAAAGATTACAGAGATAGGGAGGGGCAAGTGCATGGAGTGATTTGTAAACAAGGATGAGAATTTTGAAATTAAGGCGTTGTTAAACCGGGAGTCAATGTAGGTCAGAAAGCACAGGGGTGATGGGTGATCTTGACGGTGCGGGTTAATACACGGGCTGCTTAGTTTTGGATGATCTCACGTTTACGTCGTGTGGAATGTGGAAGGCCGGTCAGGAGTGAGTTGGAGTAGTCAAGTCAAGAGATAACAAAGGCATGAATGAGGGTTTCAGCAGCAGAAGAGCTGAGGCAGGCGTGGAGGCGGACAATGTTACGGAGGTGGAAAAAGGCAGTTTTAGTTATGCCACGGATATGTGGCTGGAAACTCATTTCGGGGTCAGATATGATACCAAGGTTGCGAACAGCCTTGCTCATTCTCAAATTGATGCTCGGGAGAGGGATGGAGTCAGTGGTTTGGGAATGCAGTGTGTGGTGGGAACCAAAGACAATGGCTTCGGTCTTCCCAATATCTAATTGGAGAAAATTTCTGCTTATCCAGCACTGGATGTCGGACAAGCAATCTGACAATTTAGATACCAAGCAAGGGTCAACAGAAGCAGTGGAGAGGCAGAGATGGGTGTCACCTGCGTACATATGTTCGGATGATATCGCCAAGGGGCAGCATATTGATGAGAAATAAGAGGGGACCAAGGACAGATCCTTGCTTTATTATCAATGCTTTTTAGCAGCGATGAAGTGCAGTACAAGGCTACTTCACTTGGACAACTGACTTGACAAGCATAGCTGAACTGGGAAATAAAAAGGCAAAAGTCAACCTGCATATATTAACTTTTCAGATTAATTTTCCATGTGACTGGTTTCTACTTAAGTACTGACTGTAGACACCAGAGTTGCATATAAGTCAGTTCAACTGCAATCAACTAAAGATGCAATTGCAAGAAAGTTGAACTGTCACTAGCAGCCATCTTGGATCTTATGTAATCATGGGCCATTCCTAGAGACAATGACAGAAAGCCACATAAAACATTGCCTTATAGCAAATTAAATATTTGCAAATCTCAGGTACGAGGCAGATTTCCTTCAACCAAAACTTATGGAAGGGTCAGTGTGCTCTTTCGACATTATCTTTGAAATCGTTTCTCCTCCAAAAACATTTAGGTTGCTACTTGTAACTGGGAAATGGTTCCACAAACTCGAAAGTATAACTACAGACTGCAGTCATACAATTGGATTTCACAAACCTAATTTTGTTGTCCGAACAACAAGCACAGGTACACCGAAGTGACATGACTATTTTGCAGCAAGACAATCAGAAGGCCATTAAAAGATATACATGTAATATGCATTCACTGGCACAGGTCTGCAAAACTTGCTGTTCAATGATACAAGTAGATGATAGAAGATTGAGTGCATAGTGTTTTTGAGGCCACATGCAATTGCCAAAAACTATAGCATAAGGGTTCTCAACTCGAGGTCCAAGACAAGATTTCAAGAGGTTTGCCAAGTCAGCATCTTTCAAGAGTAAAATCTTTTTAAAAATTCCAATTCTGCGAGCAGGGTCAACCAAAAAAAAGAGACTGATCACTACTGATGTGAGTGGTGCCCTGTTTATTATCAAGCAGGAGACCTTGAAATAGGCTTTATTCTTACCCACCTCAAAAAATAAGTTTTAATTCAGAGAGGAGGAGAGCCTGCCCCCTCTCCTTCCCCAGATCCATTGTGATAGTTTCATTGGGTTCTTTTCCTGGCAGGCTGCCTGGCACGTACTCTGCACGCATGTTTAAATCAGGTAAGCGGAGCAACAGGTCGGTGGGGTTTCACATCTGTTTTGTGGGGTAACGGGACAAGAATTAACTAAAGAATGTCGGCGAATATTCGGCTGACTTCACCTTTCGTTCTTTATGTGGCTGACTGGTGCTTGTCCATGGCAGCTGTTTACAGAGCCAAGCATGGCACGGGCGGCTGATCAAACTGCCCGCTGCCACCGGAGCTCGTGAGAATGTGAATAGAAGAGTTGTGAATGTGTCAGTTGAAAAGGATCATGGGAAGATAGCTTTTGTGAATGTGTCAGTTGAAAAGGATCATGGGAAGATAGCTAAAAGAAAATGTCAAGCTGCGATATTTGCAATGTCGACACAAAAAGGGGGTTACTCAGAATTGTGGTCAAACACGGGTTACGCGAAAAAGCAAAGTCAGGCATGAGTCAGACGAGGGGCTGCTATAACCAGCCGTAAAATAGGGAAATGCTATGGAAAACAAAATTGTAAATACATCCCTGGAGCCCGCCCTATTTCAAGAGTTGTTAGCCTGCAATTGGGTATGCTATGGGGGAAGTCGACCAATGATTGTATAAACTGAGTGTCACTCAAATATGTTGTGCTGTAACAATGTATAAATATTGAGCTTTTGTACTGTTACGGGACTTGTCAAGAGAGAGGTGGACAGGCTCAAATCGAGGGCGTTCCCTTTATCTTAACAGGTCCCGGCCGGAGAATCTCTAATAAATTGTCTTATGTTGCTAAGACTAAAAGTGTTCGTGTGTCAGTGAATTCGCTGAAACAGATCGAAGGGAAAAGAATCCAGTATCTACATTTGGTGTCAGAAGTGGGATCTCAACGGACGACTGCCGAAAACTTGCGAATTAAGAGCCAGACTAGCCTTGGACGAGACGAGAGGAAAATGGCCACTAAAGTAAGTATAATTTCAATACTGCTCCAGTTTCCTCCGGTTTCAAAAGTCTGAGGAAAGTATAGCCACTCGCTGGTTCTCAGGTGGTGTCTGAACGAGATCGAAGTCAATCTGGCGAACACTTTCTAAACTTAGGAAATAAGTGTCCAAGTCAGGTGTGACGTCGACCTTGTATATCACTTGGCCCGTCTAGGCACTGATTGGATTTAAATCTGGAACCTCAAATAAATTAAGTAAGGATCGTGCGGCAACACGAACAGGAAAACCGTGCGGCGACACAGAGGGAGAGAGAATTGCGCGAACGCGTAGGGAAACGCGGAGGTTAGGGAATTACGTAAAATTAAGCTGCGGGACTACACGGGATTGTGTAAATTTTAAATTGTACTTACGCCAGGTACGGTGTCGATCTTGTATATCACTTGGTCCGCCGAGGCTCTGGGTAAGATAACTGAAACCACCACGGGGCGACGTGGGGACAATCAGGACTAATTAGGACCCTGATCCAACGTGCGGCAACACGAGGATGGGTAATTTAGATAAAACTACGAATTCCCTGAAAGGTCATGGATCCAAAAATTAATAGGAAAGAAGAGAGACTCTTGTGAACGTCTGTTTTAAATTAGAAATGCTTGTATGATTTTTACTGTGGATAAGGAAGCTTGTGTAGGAAACGGGGGGGGGGGGTTGTGGTTTGTTTTAGCTCCAGCCACTTTTTCAAACAGTGAAAGTTTTTTTTAACCCTTTGTAGTGTTGTCCTGTATGTGGGAAGTTTAAGAGTGTGAACCTTATTGAATACGTATATTCGGATGATAAGTTACGGAGCCAGGAAATGCACAAAGGATAGGTTTGTTGAGTAAAAAAAAATATATGGTCCCGGTGGTTAAAAAAGAATTTAATAGCCAAATGGAGACAGTACTGTCAAAAGCTGAAAGATGGAGTCCCTTCTGTCAAGCTGGCGGGAAAACGCCACTAAACTAGGATTCTCCTTGACAGAAGGAGGACATGTTAAAACTGTAGACATCTTAAAGAGTGCGCGCACGAGAAACGTACTACGAGTTCCCCTGGGACCTCTGAGAAGGGTACCGATAGACTACGTAGCCGAATGGTTGGCTTTGCGTTGACCGAGGCTGATGATGAAATTGATGAATGGACACAGCCGCGCCCAACGGCGCCTCCTGTAGCCTCTGACCCTTTGTCACAGCCTCCTTCCCATCCCCCTCCACCTTACACTCCGGCGAGAGGAGTTAAAGATAAATGTAACCCCACACCAACGAAGCGACAAGCCCAAACGGACTCCTCATCCTCTGATAGCGATTCAGATCCCCAGTTCACAGGCAATATAGCTGAGAGGACCAGATCTCACACTCGGAAGGGCAGAACTATATCTCGACATCACAGACAGTCCCGTAAATCCTCTAGTCAAACTACCAGTCCCAGTTGTGAAAGGCATAGCAGACACTCCCGTCGATCGAGACACGAAGGTGCCGAGCAGTCAGACAGCTCCGAACCATCCTCCGACCTAGAAATGCCTTCCAAGATTGACACCCCCATCCCAAAGCCCCGACACCAATTCCCAGTCCGACCAATGTCAAACCCTGATGCACAACAAGCTGCAAACCACCCCACCATAGAGGTCTATGTGCCCTGGAAACCGAACGAAATTATGGCCCTTCTGGCCACCATACCAGATCGAAAAAAAGAACCTGTCAAGTTTATAGATCATCTTCGAACTACTATTTCAGTTTATAATGCAGAATCAAGAGACTTGTGGTCCTTAGTGCAGCAGGCCCTGAGCCCGACTGAGAACGTCCGGTTCTTAGAAAATTTGGGGCGAGCCACCCATGATGCATTAGTGACTGCTCACCCTAATAATGCCCAGGATCGCCTAAACACTATCTTTAATGCTCTCAGCAAGAACCTTCAGAAGCCCATCAGTATTAGAAACTAAACCCAAACGAGAAGAAACTGCCGATGAATTCATGGAAAGATTTATTGAAATATGCGGAGGTCAATCAGGAGATAATGCCTTCAGGGCAGGGGATAAATCACCTCAATTCTGCACTATCCTACTTCAGTGCCTGCCCTATTCGATTGCTCACGCTATCCGGACAAATAATATGAATTGGGCAGATAACAGTAAAGCCCAGATGGAAAGGGCGGTTAAATATTATTGGCAGGAAAAGAAAGGAGAGGGGGGGTGGTGCGCCCCCAACCCGGGTCAAGACTGAATACGTGACTAGAAAGGAAGAGCCGCCTCGGGTGGAAGGACCAAAACCCGACCCAAGGGGATACCAGATGGAACCGCAGTATTGCGTGCAGGGTTGGGTGGATAAACAGGGATACGGTTATACCAAACACCCAAATGGCCCGGGCCCTGCTAATTACGGACCGCCCTATTGTCCCTGGCCTAGTATGGGAAGAGGTCGGGGCTGGTAAAGACGAGATGGATGCTTTAATTGTGGGCAAGAAGGACATTGGAGTAGAGAGTGTTCCCTCCCGTCGGCATGAAAGAGGAAGAGGAGGGGGGCAAGGGGGGAGAGGACGGGGATCTTAAACTAACTTCTCCCAGAACAACCCCTTTGGCCAACCGTCCCCCAATTACGGAGCTTGATTGTACAGAGAACCTCCCTGGATGACGAACCAATTTGCCAGTTTCCAGTCCCTAGCACGGCTAAACAAATGCGACAGTGATTGGGGATGATCAATTACTGCAGATCCTGGATCCCGAATGTTGCCCTGATGACTAAGCACCTCGCACCGTATACAAATAAGGAAGGCAGCTTTGAAATAAAAACCGCAGACATCCAAGCCTTTAAGGAACTAAAGACAGCCCTGCTGCAAGCTCCGGCTTTGGGCCGGCCCCTCTATGACTGGCCCTTTCAACTGTATTGTACAATCCTGAAAGACTGTGCTACCGTTGTCTTAACACCTCTCACTCTGTAGCTGCCCTCCTGAGCCAACTGCAGACTCAACACCTTACCTTGGCCAGGCAAAGCAGATATGAGATCTACCTACTGAATAATCCTAAACTGACCTTCGGCACTGTACTGCCATTAATCCGGCCTGTTTTCTTACTGAGCCACTCCAAGATTAGGAAGAACCCAGTCATGATTGTTTATCTTTAATTCAAGAGGCCTCGTCGGTCAGGAAAGATTTAGTTGACGTACCAATGGAAGACCCAGACTGTATTATGTATGTTGACGGAAGTTCTTCTATTAATCCAGAAGGTACACGAATCTCAGGATACGCCATAGTAAACCAGGAGAATCAGGTCTTGGAATCTGCCGCCTTTGAAACCGCCTATACCGCCCAACAAGCTGAACTATTCGCCCTCACCCGAGCCTGTATCTTGGCCAAAGACCTCAAAGTCAATATCTATACTGACTCTCGGTATGCCTTTGGGGTAGCCCATGATTTCGGACAATTATGGAAAAATAGGGGATTCCTAACCTCACAGGGTAATGAGATATCCCATAGGCTACTAGTATCTGATTTGTTGCAAGCCCTCATGCTCCCAAAGTGTGTTGCCATTGTCAAGTGTACCGCCCACACTACCGGAAAGTCTCCGGTTGACATAGGAAACCGCTGTGCTGACAAGAGAGGCGAAACAGGCCTCTTGCGGACAACAAATGGTGGTGCCTAGAATGATGAGTCAAACTAAAAGTCCTGCCAAGGATAAGTTAGCCTCGGAAAAACCAATGCCAACCATCCAAGATGTCATTAAAGCACAGGAGGACGCTCCTGAAAAAGATAAACTGTTGTGGAAAGATTATGGATGTACTTATGACAATGTTTCTAAACTCTGGACCACTCCCGCGGAACAGACTTGCATTTCTGACGAGTTGGCTCTGTGGGTTATTGAATGTATGCATTTTGCTACTCATTGTGGAGCAAGGACCACAAGTGACACACTTTTGGCTACTTGGTGGCACCCTAGACTCCAGGCGCTCGCCCAGATCATCAGTAGCCGTTGCTTGGTTTGCCAACAACATAATCCAGGGAAGGGAGTCCCCTGTGATTGGGGTAAGACGCCCCTACCAGAAGGTCCCTTTAAGACATTTCAGTTGGACTACATTGAGTTGCAAAAAGTTCAGTGTTACAAATGTGTGTTAGTAATAGAAGATGTGTTTAGCAGATGGATTGAAGCCTACCCTACCCTAGACAATAAGGCTCAAACTGTTGTTAAGGTGTTAATGAGGGAAATTGTTCCTAGATATGGTATCCCAGCTCGACTGATGATCACCTATGTTCTTTCTCTGACTCAGGCTCTGCGACTAGCTCACAACCAGGTTCGAGAGGTTCACCTTGACCTCCCAGTTTTACCCGAATCGTCCCTCGTGGCACCAGGGAAGTATGTCCTGATTAAGAAATGGATTCGAAAGGGACTTGAGCCACGATGGGAGGGGCCTTTTCAGGTGTTACTCACTATCCCCACCGCAGCTAAGGTTGAAGGGAAAAGTGCCTGGGTTCACCTGCACCACTGTAAACTTATTACTTCATAATGAGCCTATCTCACTGGTCGTCCTAACCCTTGTTTCTGTTCCAGACTTCCTCTCCTCCATAGCTGAATAAACCACATCCTTGGGGCAGGAAGAAAAACGCCAAGAACACGGTAGGAGAAAGGAACAAGCAGACTTAGCTGTTTTCTGATCTATCCTTATCTTATTGTTAACTAATGTGTAGTATCGTCGAAAATTATTTAAGCATGTGTAAGCTAGCAGGTATAATTGTGCTATCTTGTGCTATCCGAGCAGAACTAGAAGGGCTGCAGGATAACTTATTTTATTAGACCCATACCCGATTGCATGGCAATCGAACTGTGTGTTACCAACTAGCCCAATCAGTAGAGGCCCTGTTCGTGGCTACCCCTGGGTGGACTCCCCGTGATTTATATACGGCGGATACCTCGGACGCACCGTGTGAGGGACAAACGGGCGAATATAAAAGGGGGCATACCCAGAGAAGGATAGTAACACGGGCCATCAGCAAGGAGTTCTGTGCCGATTGGGAGGATCCTATCACGCTGGGATCATCACTCGGCTACGGGTTCCTCGGGGCCCTATCTGTAGGTGGATCGGCAGGGGTAATTAGTGCCAAAAATAGGAACTACCTTATTTGCGGATTGACCATTTTGGGAAATAGCACGTCGAAAGGACTGGATGTCATCAACAGAGAGCTGTCTGAACTAAGATTGTATACGCAGCAAACCCGCTATGCCGTGGATTATCAGCTGGCCCAACGAGGAGTGTGCACAATTATAGGGGACAAATGTATAACACATGTCACGGATGAATCATACAATATCACCCAAGCCATTGATGCCATAAAAAAGCAGCTGGATGAGTTTAGGCAGGGCCCAAAGAAAGGAAATAGTTGGTTGGATTGGTTATTTGGAGGATCCTGGGGATCTTATTTAATGCGTGGAGCAGTTATTCTCGTTATGATAATAGTTACCTATTGTCTGATTATTGGTTGCTTTATGGTCTGTTGTAAAGTAATGATGGCAAAATTGGAGCAAACTCTTGCAATCACGAGCTCCCGGAATCTGGTTCAACAGACTAAAAGTTTACTCGAGGATCAAGAAGAGTATGAGAAACAAGAATGCAAACGGCTGAATGCGATACTCCTGGAATAACCACCAGGGTTATCATGGAATGATAAAAGGGGGGAATAAGAATGTGAATAGAAGAGTTGTGAATGTGTCAGTTGAAAAGGATCATGGGAAGATAGCTTTTGTGAATGTGTTAGTTGAAAAGGATCATGGGAAGATAGCTAAAAGAAAATGTCAAGCTGCGATATTTGCAATGTCGACACAAAAAGGGGGTTACTCAGAATTGTGGTCAAACACGGGTTACGCGAAAAAGCAAAGTCAGGCATGAGTCAGATGAGGGGCTGCTATAACCAGCCGTAAAATAGGGAAATGCTATGTAAAACGAAACTGTAAACACATCCCTGGAGCCCGCCCTATTTTAAGAGTTGTTAGCCTGCAATTGGGTATGCTATGGGGGAAGTCGACCAATGATTGTATAAACTGAGTGTCACTCAAATATGTTGTGCTGTAACAATGTATAAATATTGAGCTTTTGTACTGTTACGGGACTTGTCAAGAGGGAGGTGGACAGGCTCAAATCGAGGGCGCTCCCTTTATCTTAACAGGTCCCACCGGAGAATCTCTAATAAAGGTCTTATGTTGCTAAGACTAAAAGTGTTCGTGTATCAGTGAATTCGCTGAAACAGATTGAAGGGAAAAGAATCCAGTATCGACACTCGTGAGCCCAGATCAGAGTCCCAGGGACATCATTTACATTGGGAAGAGACCCTGGAGCTTATGTGCACATCGTGTATGATGATCCATCTGATTTTTTGTTGTGGGATCTTGCTGTGTGCAAATTTGCTGCTGGTTTTTCCACGTTACAAGGCCACACTGAAACAAATAGTTGTATTGTGTTACGGGGGTCCATGGAATTTTTATAACACCTCAGAAGCAAAAGGGTTGAGAACTCCTGCTGAAGGAAACAAAAAGTACGTTTTCAGTACTTCAAAGGAATCAACGTTGTGTTCTGTTTCAGGACACAGCTCATTTGATAAATTGGGAGCCCCCTAGGGCTCAGCACTTTGTGCAGCCACATGAAACAGGCAAATAAGTTGGAGCTATAATATATCCTGGCAGAAATAGGATGAATTCCAGGACTAGGTAAAAATGAATCACAATGCTGTGCTTCTGCTTTATTACCCAACTTCTCACAGTATATTCATTCTTTGAAGTATCATGTCTCCTGATCGTATTATGTTCTCGCACTCGTTTGTCTGATTTAATAGACAATTCAACATTCGATGATAATGCAGAGCAAGAACATGCCCCTGATGCAATAAATTGAAGAACAGAATATTTTGGCTCATCAGCATCAGTCTGGTAAGTAGTTTTATCAGCTGATTCTGGAAATATGGCAAGTTACACAGGCAAGCTTTATTTACAAAATGTATACAAACAATGTATGTGGCCTATAACTGCTTTCATCAAATAATCCTCCTTATATTTTAGATCTTGCCAGTTATCAGGCTTTTGTGTATAAAACTATTAATAGCATTAATTTCCACATAATCAGCTTTGCACAATTCACAAGATCCTCACAGGTGAGGAAGACCTTTTGACACAACTTCATCCATCCAGAAAGATCCTGCAGTACCTCCACTGCTGCATCTAATTATTTCTTAAATGATTTCAGCATTTTGGCCTCCATTACTCTGTCTGAAAGTCCATTCTAAATGTCAGTCACTCCACGTCTGAAGAACTTCCTGGTCACTTCACCAGGAAACATCAAGACTGGTTAGACGAGAATGACCAGGAGATCTAAGAGTTAATAGGCCACAAGCGCAAGGTATTCTTGAACTGGAAATAGCAACACAACTCGAGGGCAAGAAAACAGCTCAACAGACGTCTGAAGGCTAAAGTCCAACATAAAACTCGCGACCTAAAGAACAGATGGTGGATGGAGAAAACGCAGGAGATGCAGCAACTAGCCGACAACCATGACGTGCGTGGATTCTTTAGCGCAGTCAAGACCACCTATGGCCCAAGCACCCAAGGTCCTACCCCACTAAGGGCCAAAAACGGAGAGGTACTCATCAAGGACAGAGAGGCAGTCAGTGCCCACTGGAAGGAGCTCTTTGAAGATCTCCTTAACCGAGACTCTCTCTTTGACGCGAGTGTTCTCAACTCCATCCTGCAGCATGCTACCTGCCACCACCTCAGCACAACCCCATCCCAGCAAGGGGTTGAAAAGGCCATCCGACAACTGAAGAACAACAAGGCCTCAGGAGCAGAAGCACTAAAGCATGGCAGAAAAGCACTACTGGCACGAATCCATGAACTCATTTCTCTTATTTGGAAGGAGGAGTGCATGCCAGGGGATCTCAGACGCTGTAAACGTGACCATCTTCAAGAAAGGTGACAAGTCTGATTGCGGTAATTACAGAGGAGTTTCCCTGTTGTCTGCCACAGGGAAAGTCATTGCAAGAATCCTCCACAATTGCCTTCTCCCAGTGGCTGAAGAACTCCTCCCAGAGTCGCAATGCAGATTCCGCCCACTAAGGGGCATAATGGACGTGATCTTCACCATGCGCCAAATTCAAGAAAAATGCAGGGAGCAGCACCAGCCTCTGTACATGGCCTTCTATTATCTCACAAAAGCCTTCAACACTGTCAACCGGGAGGGATTATGGAGTGCCCTCCTCAAATTCAGCTGCTCTCAAAAGTTCGTCACGATCCTCCACCTGCTTCACGATGACATGCAAGCCGTGATCCTGACCAACTGATCCACCACAGACCCAATACACGTGCGGACCTGGGTCAAGCAAGGCTCTTCTCGATCTTCCTTGCTGCAATGCTCCATCTCACCCTCAATGAGCTCCGCGCTGGAGTGGAGCTAATCTACAGAACAAATGGGAAACTATTCAACTCCGTCACCTCCAACCCAGATTCAAGGTCGTCCCATCCTCCGTCATCGTACTACAGTACGCAGACGATGCTTGCATTTGCGCACAAACTGAGGTCGAACTCCAAACCATTGGCAACACCATCACCGAAGCATATGCGAGTATGGGCCTTGCACTAAACATCCGTAAGACAATGGTTCTCTACAAACCTGCCCCCGCCACACAGTACCTCCCCCCCATTATCAAGATCCATGACGAGGCCTTGGACAACGTGGACCATTTTCCATACCTCGGGAGCCTACTGTCAACAAGGGCAGACGTCAATGACCAAGTCTAACACCGCCTTTAGTGTGCAGCTTTTGGTCGCCTGAGGAAGAGGGTGTTTGAAGACCAGACCCTCAAACCCGACACCAAGCTCGTGATCTACAGAGCAGTAGTGATACCTGTCATCCTATATGCTTCAGAGACATGGTCTATGAACAGCAGGCACCTCCGAGCACTGGAGAAGTACCACCAAAGCTGCCTCCGCAAGATCCTGCAAATCCATTGGCAGGATAAGCGCACCAACGTCAGTGTTCTCGCTCAGGCCAACATCCCTAGCATTGAAGCATTGACCACACTCGATCAGCTCCAATGGATGGGCCACATCTTCCGCATGCCCGATACTAGACTCCCAAAACAAGCGCTCTACTCAGAGCTCCGACATGGCAAGCTAGCCCCAGGTGGGCAGAGGAAACTCTTCAAGGACAGCCTCAAAGCCACCTTGAAAAAGTGCAACATCCCCATCGACACCTGGGAATCCCTGGCCCAAGACCTCTCAAAATGGAGAAGCATCCGGGAAGGTGCCGAACATCTCAAGTCTCTTCGCCGGCAGCACGCAGAAGCCAAGCGCAAACAGTGGAAGGAGCGCGCGACAACCCAAGAACCCCACCCACCCGTCCCTTCAACCACCGTCTGCCCCACCTGTGGCAGAGACTAGGCCCTGCATTGGACTCATCCGTCACCTGAGAACTCGTATTAGTGCGGAAGCAAGTCATCCGTGACTCTGAGGGACTGCCCAAGAAGAACTTTCTGATATCAATCCTAAATTTACCTTTTGTTAGTTTGAAGTTGTGCCACCTTGTCATATTTTTGCAACTTAATTTAAAGTAGTATTCCAGAATAACCTATTCCATACCATTTACTTATCTCGTGTAACTCCATAAACTCCTTACCAGCTGAAAAGCTGAAGTTTTTCCAGCCTTTCTTCATTACTTTGATCCGACACCAAGGATCAGCCTCATGGAACGTCTCTTCAATGCTTCCAGTACTTGAATGGTTCCCTCATTTCTCAACAATCATTGTTAGACAGTACTCAAGGAGCGCTCTGAATAGAGACTGCAAAGTTTAATCACAACTTCTTCTGACTTGCGTGCTACAGGTCTGGTATTGTAGTTCAAAATTCCGTTAGCTTTGTAGATTGTTGCTCTGATTTCTTGGATATATTGAGCTTTGTCTCTACTAAGACTCCTTGGTCTTTTTCAACCTCATCCTTGGTTATTTCAACAAACTCATGGAGTGTGTGTGTTACTCATTTTTCCTTCCGAAGTGCAGCACTTTACACTGCTCTACATTAAATTTCAGCTGACATTGTTCTACTCTCATATTTTGTTTGACTCATTTTATAACTGCTGAGCAGCCTCCTTCAATTCCATTGCCCCTCCTAGTTTGGCAGGGTCAGCAAATCAAACCAATTTTTGCATAGTTTCTGAATCTAAATCATTGTGTAAATTAGAAGCAAGTGTTCCCAACACCAAGCCCTGTGGCACTCCACTTTAATTCCTCTCAGCTGATACGACTCCTCGAACAAGTAGCTACTGTTTTCTACTCTTCAGCCAGCTTCTTATCCATGCCCAAGTTTTACCTTGGATTCCCAGTTTTGAGCATAACTAACAACCTTTGTGTGAAATGTTATCAAATGCCTTTTGGAAGTCTATTGCAGTGGCGTAGGGTCTACCACAGTCCACTTGAGTTATCACATCCTCAAAAATCTCAAGGTGGCTGATCGAGCAGGATCTTCCCCTTATAAAGCCTCAAGTGCTTGTTGTTTCCTAGATAGTTGTTGCACAGACAACAATTTTACATGGGAGGACTATGTTCTTATCTGTGTGTTCCATCAATTTTTTTGAAAGCGGGCATCAAATTATCGTGTTTTCCAATCTACTTTTACCTCCCCAGTGTCCACTGACTCAATGACGGCCAATGTCTCACAAAGGTCCCCCCCAGTCTCTCTGTCAACATCAAGATAAATTCCATCTAACCTTGAGGATTCATTTTATTTAAGTCCTTGCAGTCTGTCTAGGACATTCATCCCATTAATAGCCAAGTACAAGCAGAATATTGCCTTGGTACTCTTGTTTTTAGGAGATAATATTGCTCATGTCTCCCTTGTGAAGCTTTGAGTAGGTAATAGTTCAGAGTACTGAAGTACTTCATGCTAATGCTTAGTTTTAATGTCCTCACCTCTTGTGACAGGACTAGTTATGGTATTTAAATACTTTTTTAAAACTGTTAAGTTTCTCTTCGCCCACACATCCAACATTTTTCACGCCATTTCCCACTCTTTCTTTTACATTCAATTCCAAGTCAGTTTTGCCATCACCACAATTATTTTGAGATGGGAGGTACATGCAAGGAGAATACAATTATAAACATTATGACAACAATCCATACAGATGTATGTCCACGTATGTTTATCATATGCTTGGATGATATATTTTTAATTTGTTCTTGGGGTGTGGCTGGTGAAGGCCAGGCTGCATTTACTGCCTGTCCTTAGTTGCCCTGAGAAAGTGGCAGTGCGCTTTCTCTTCAACCACTGCAATCTTTGTGCTGGCAATTCTCCCACAATGCTGTTAAGTAATTTCAGGGCATGAATAAAGCAACAATAAAAGGAATAGTAACATATATCCAAGTCAGGATGGTGTGTGACTTGCAGTGGATCGTGGAGATGATGGTGTTCTCATGACATTGTTACTCTCGGTGGCAGAGGTCACAGGGGAGCAAGATGCTGTTGAAGTAACCTACTATAACCAATGTGCTGGCAGTGGATATCGAGTCCAACGGCAGGGGCACCAATCAAGTGAACTGCTCTGTTCGGGATGGTGCGGACTCTCGATTGATATTCCAAAGTCCTTGATTGTGCTTTTGGTTCCGAAGTCCATGCCCATCTTTCCTGTAACTGTGCTTGAAACCCTCCAATCAGGTTTCCACACCTGCCACAGCATTGAAACGGGCCTCATCAAAGTCACAAATTAAATTTGACTAACAAATTCTGCCTCCTGATCCTTTCTCAACCTATCTGCAACCTTTGTCGCAGTTGACCACACCATCTTCCTCCAATGCCTCTCCTCAGTTGCCCAGCTGGGTGGGATTGCCCTCCCTTGGTTCCATCACTATCTAGTCATAGCCAGAGAATCACCTGCAATGGCTTCGGCTTCTCTTCCCACTCTCGCACCGTTTCCTCTGAAGTCCCCCAAAGATCGATCCTTGGCCCCATCCGATTCTCATCTACATTCTGCCTTTCGATGACATCATCCGAAAGCACATCAAGTTTCACATCCATGCTGATGACAACCAGCTCTACCTCACCGCCACCTCTCTCTCTCTCGCCTTCCACTGTCTCTACATCCAGTACTGAATGAGCAGAAATTTCCTCCAATTAAATATTGGGAAGACGGAGCAGTTGCCTTGGATCCAAGCCACTAAAATTTGGCTGTCCATATCCTAGCTCACACCAATCCCGTTCACCCATCACCACGGTGATCGCTGACCTACATTGGCCCCCAGTCTGCAACACCTCGATTTTAAAATTCTTACCTTCGTTTTCAAATCCCTCCATGGCCTAGCCACTTTCTATCTCTGTAACCTCTTCACGGCCGACAACCCTCAGAGATCTCTGCATTCCTTAATTCTGGCCTTTTGCACATTCTTGATTTTCATCGCTCCATCACTGGTAGCCGTGCCTTCAGCTGCCTAGGCCCCAATATCTATATATCCTTCCCTAAAGCTCTACACATCTCCCACCTCCTGAAAGGTGGTTAAAATTTACCTATTGTCATGGGTAGAGAATTGATTCGGAGGTAGGAGACAAAAAATAGGGACAATGGGTATGTACTCAAATTGGCAGGATGTGGGTCAGTGTTCCCCAGGGATCTGTACTGGAACCTCATTGCCAGTGGGTCTCACACAGTATTGTGAGCCCCCACTCCATCCTCTACCTCTTCACTCCAAACTCTAGAGCAAATGAGGTAAGTGGGAGTACCTGGATTGGGAATGGAGCCATAGCGCTGAATACAGGCTTGCCTCTGGACAGGAACAGGAGGATGGAAAGACTGAGAATTGCTGCTGGGAATAACCTAGGAGTGCAGCATAGAACAGAAAAGGGTCATAAATCCAGGCTGTTTGCATCTCACAACAAACAATATGAACCCAGCATTTCATTTAAACCTATTAATTAAACAATAATTGGTACAGAACCAATTATTTGGTATGGCGAGGGGAATGTTCAGCAGCTCAAGGACCTCCAGGCCAATGAGACGAAGGTTGGCATAGAATTGGAAAGAGATCCAATAAAATGCCAATATTACTAAAAGAAATCTGACAAATCCCCACATCCACAGGTCAGACCAGATTGCTCTAGAGAAATTAAGGGCATTGGTCACAGACTGAATGGGCCAATCTTTTTAAGAGGATG
Source organism: Pristiophorus japonicus (assembly GCF_044704955.1). Taxonomy (NCBI): domain Eukaryota; kingdom Metazoa; phylum Chordata; class Chondrichthyes; family Pristiophoridae; genus Pristiophorus; species Pristiophorus japonicus. The sequence continues at coordinate 27,053,982 of NC_091982.1, forward strand.
TACCTTAAAAGTAGATACAAAACAAAATATAGAAGGAACCTTAAAAAAATATGGAATTACAGTTTATGATGTAAGTGGAAAAATAAAATGCTGAAATTCAAGATTCCAATCATCAAGCCAACGTGGGTGACTTGATGCAGTAGGTGGAAATATCAATTAACAATGCATCAGAGAGCTTCAAATCTGAAAATTCTGCCTAATTATGCTGAACATTCAGTAAAGTAAATGCTCCATGTGATGTAGTACTAAGAACTACAACTCCACTCCCTCCATAACTTTGGGCTGAGATGGGGAAATCAAATCAATGAGGGTTCTGTGTTGGTAAGTACAAAATTGGATTTGGTGGTGATGTCCTCCAGAGTCCAACAGGCTGCTGAAACTCAATGTCGGGGGTGACATTAAGAATAGCCTCAAGGGTGGGCTGTTCAGCCCACTAAACCATACACCAGCCCAAAACACTGGCTTCAAGAAAGGAGAGAAAAACATTAATTGTACAAAGTTGGGAAACATGCAAGACTCGCAGTTTTGATTACGGAAAATATTGTGCGGCTAAATAACTTAAACAACTTACTGAGGGAGATGAAATTCTGTGGGTATTTCAGGTTCAGCTATCATCTCCTACACATCTTCTGTGACAAAAATAAATTATATTTGTCCTCCCCACTTCACAATAGCAGTGTGTTCAGTTCCAACCTAGTCACTTCTAGTCACAGAACGCAAAACCTGAAAGGAAGAAAAAATAAACTGAATCTTTTGACTACCTCCCCTTTAGTGTCTTCACATTTATACTTTACAGCAAATATAGCTCAACAGGTAAAAGGATCATCTAGTGTAGCACTCAGCCATACAGATCAGAAGGTCCAGACTTGATTCCCAGTCAATGCGGTAGCAGATAGGAAGCTGTAACTGGCCTTGGCACCCCTTGGTACATGGGAGCAGGGTGAAAGAAATCGGCCGAAGTTTCACTGCTATTGAGGAATTAGAGCAACATTTGCTGGAAAGTGGGAGCTGAAAGATGACAAGATTGAAACAGCCCACAGTTTAACATTTGTCAACACTCACTGTCTCAGATGACAGATAAAGGAGGATTATTTGAATGTGAAACAGTACTTTAAAGTGGATGAGGACAAGAATCAAAAACTGATGTATTTTTTTTGCTGTATAAGTGAGGGAGGTCACAGCTCCAGTTGGCAACCACGGCAAGGAAGGAGCCTGAGAACTAGTGGGAGCAGAGATCATCATTGGCACTGGTGATAGCTATCGAGCAGGCCAGCTCAAACAGAACACCCATGGTGACGACTCGAAGGACATAGCGACTCAGGAGCATAATGATGTGTGCTCAAAAAGATCAAGAGTCTTGAGTGAGATGCTGAGCATCTTGAGAACACGCCAGCAGGCAACAACCAGAATATAGGAAGATTGAGTGAGATGGCCAGAGACTGGTGAAAGTGGCAAATTTTAAAATTATTTACCTGCATAGACAAGAGCGCACGAGTGGGCAAGAGCGTGCAAGGAGAGGCAAGAGAAAATTAAGAGGGTAAAGCGAGAATTAAGAGGGGAGCAAGATACAAACGAGTTGCTGATGTATAGCAACCATCAATTGGAAGTTAAACTGACAAATTCAACACCTTGATACGGACACGTGTGGAAACCTGCAAGGATAATCTGCTCAATCCATCGACCTTCAAATGTTGAAACGACCACCCTCGGCTGTTGGGCTGTTTGAGAAATTTCCAGTGGCAAAAAGCATGTTAATGTGAATCAGTCTCTGTACGAGTCAGGTGCTCAAAGGTCTCTCTGGCACTCAGGCCGATGAGCGAGTGCTGTGTCTCTCCCACTTGCCTTAAGCAGGCTTTGCTCCAATGTTCTAGATGTGAGCATACATTGTTACCCCACTTCAATGCCCACTTCTTTTTTTCTGCTTATGGTTCTGGAGCAGAGAATGTTACAGGGCCAACTGAGCCAGGAGTACAGACATCAAGTTAGAAGGGAGCTAGCAAGTATGAGAGTTGAACAGAGAACACAGATATGCCATATTTCAACATCTTTGCAGATTGCGCAACAATGATGGTGCTGTTCACAAATACATTTTTGCATCAAAAATTTTGAATATAAATAAGACCGACCATGGGGAGCAGGACCAACAGGCAAAGAAGGATAGCAAGCAGAAATAAGATTAGTAAGACATGGGCTGTTAGTGCAGCAGTCATTAAATACCCTGTACCTGCAGATCATAAAAAATAGGAGCAGGAGCAGGCTACCTGGCTCCTCGAGTCTGCTCTGCCATTCAATAAGATCATGGCTGATCTTAAAGTCAGTTTTAAAGGGTGGCCCCTTATTCTGAGACTATGTCCCCTAGTTTTAGTTACCCCTATAAGTGGAAATATCCTCTCTGCATCAACCTTGTCGAGCCCCCTCATTATCTTATATGTTTCGAGAAGATCACCTCTCATTCTTCTGAACTCCAATGAGTATAGGGCCAACCTATCCTCATTAAGTCAGCCACCTCATCTCCATAATCAACCGAGTGAACCTTCTCTGAATAGCCTCCAATGCAATTATATCCTTCCTTAAATACGGAGACCAAAACTGTATGCAGTACTCCAGGTGTGGCCTCGCCGATACCCTGTACAGTTGTAGCAGGACTTCTCTGCTTTTATACTCTATCCCCCTTGCAATAAAGGCCAACATTCCATTTGCCTTCCTGATTCTCACTTTTTGTGTTTCATGCACATGAGCCGCCAGGTCTCTGTGCTGCAGCACTTGGCAATTTTTCTCCCTTTAAATTATAATTTGCTTTTCTATTTTTTCTGCCAAAGTGGATAACCTCATATTTTCCCACATATAGGGCCCAAGTTTCCACATGATTTGCGCCTGATTTTTAGGAGCAACTGGTGGAGAACGGACTATCTTAGAAATTGCAATTCTCCACATTTGTTTTTCTGCAGTTCTAGTCAGGTAGAACAGTTCTCCTTTGGAACAGAATTTTTTCTTCAAAAGGGGGCGTGTCCGGCCACTGACGCCTGATTTCAAAGTTTCCACAGTGAAAACGTACTCCAAACTAAAGTAGAATGGAGCAAGTGAAGATTTTTGTAGAACTGAAAAAACCTGTTCTACACATTAAAAAAATCAGGCGCAGGTTACAAATTAGGCGTCCAGAACGAGGTGGGGGGGGGGGGGGGGGGAAAGGGAACTCATTAAATTCTACAATGAATCCTTATTTATACTTCTACAAATATTATACAAATAAATCCAACCTGAATAAACATTTATAAGCAAAGAAAAGATTAAATAAACCATCTTCCTACCTGTGTGAAAGTGCTTCAGGCACGGAGAATTCTGCAGTCAGCCTGAGGCGCCCGTTCTGCCCGCGGGGGGGGGGGAGGAGAGAGAGAGAGAGAGAGAGAGAGAGAGAGAGAGAGAGAGAGAGAGAGAGAGAGAGAGAGAGAGAGGAGGCGCCCGTTCTGCCCACCCGGGGGGGGGGAGACAGTGAGAAGGCTGCAAGTGCTGATGGCAATGTGCTTTTATTAAAAAAAATGTTCAAAAATTAAACAGCTACAAAGAACTACAAAAATGGCCGAGTGCCAATGTTTTTTTCACACTGAGTATGCGCGAACGCTCTAACGCGCACGCGCAGCCGGCAGGAAAAAAACTAATTTAAATAGTACCCGCCCCCTCCCACTTACAAAATCAGCGCGAGTGTAGGCTCCGCCCCCCTGGGCGCCGCGCCAGGCAGACAAGGAGCTGCAGAACGCTCCAGAATCGCGAGTTTTTTTTTAGGCGCGAAAAACGGGCGCCCAGCTCGGAGGGGCGCCTGTTTTTTATCGTGTGGAAACTTGGGCCCATAGGCCCTAAGTTTCGCCATGATTTGCTCCTGATTTTTAGGAGCAACTGGTGTAGAACAGAGTATCTTAGAAATGGAAATTCTCGCCATTTAGTTTGCTCCAATTCTAGTCAGTTAGAACAGTTTCACTTTGGAACAGAATTTTTTTTCAAAAGGGGGCGTGTCCGGCCACTTACGCCTGTTTTCAAAGTTTCATCAGTGAAAACTTACTCCAAACTAACTTAGAATGGAGTAAGTGAGGATTTTTGTACGCTCGAAAAAACCTTGTCTACACTTTAGAAAATCAGGCGTCGGTTACAAATCAGGCGTAGGGAATGGGGGGGGGGGGGGGGGTTTAAAGGGAAGTTTACAAACATTAAACACTTCAGTTTTACAAATAAAGAGCCATCATCAATAATAAATGATAAAAACATCAATAAATCAATCAAAAAAAATTAATAATTTTTTAAAAATCAATAAATAAAACATTTTCTACTTACCGACTGCAGCACTGGGAGCCCTCCAACAGCGTTCTGGGATGCCCCCCCCGCCAGTGTGTCTCTGTCAGTGTTTCTATCTCTCTGTCTGTCTGTGTATGTCTCTCATTCTCTGTCAGTGTCTGTGTTTCTGACAGCGAGGGGAGGGGGAGGAGGGGGTTAGAGGGAGAGAGGCAGGGAGCAGAGGGAGGGAAGGGGGAGGAATGGGAAGGGGGAGGGGGGAGGAGGAGGGGGAGGGGGGAGGAGGAGGGGGAGGGGGGAGGAGGAGGGGGGGGAAAAGGAGACGGGGGGGAGGGGGGGGAGAAAGGAGACGGGGGGGGGGGGGGAGAAAGGAGACGGGGGGGGGGGGGGAGAAAGGAGACGGGGGGGGGGGGGGGGGAGAAAGGAGACGGGGGGGGCGGGAAGAGAGAGAAAGGAGACGGGGGGGGGGGGGGGGAGGAGAAAGGAGACGGGGGGGGGGGGGGGGGGAGGAGAAAGGAGACGGGGGGGGGGGGGGAAAGAAAGGAGGAGACGGGGGGGGGGGGGGAGAAAGGAGACGGGGGGGGGGGGGAAGAGAAAGGAGACGGGCGGGGGGGGGGGGAGGAAGGAGACGGGGGGGGGGTGAAGAGAAAGGAGACGGGGGGGGGGGGGGGGGAGAAAGGAGACGGGGGGGGGGGGGGGGAGAAAGGAGACGGGGGGAGAAGACGGGGGGGGGGGGGAAAGGAGACGGGGGGGGGGGGGAGAAAGGAGACGGGGGGGGGGGGGAGGAGAAAGGAGACGGGGGGGGGGGGGGGGGAGAAGAAGGAGACAGGGGGGGGAGAAGGAGACGGGGGGGGGGGGAGAAGGAGACGGGGGGGGGAGGAAGGAGACGGGGGGGGGGGGGGGAGAAAGGAGATGGGGGGGGGGTGGGGAGAAAGGAGACGGGGGGGGGGGGGAGAAAGGAGACGGGGGGGGGGGGGGGAGAAAGGAGACGGGGGGGGGGGGAGGAAGGAGACGGGGGGGGGGGGGGGGGGAGGAAGGAGACGGGGGGGGGGGAGAAAGGAGACGGGGGGGGGGAGAAAGGAGACGGGGGGGGGAGAAAGGAGACGGGGGGGGGGGGGGAGAAGGAGACGGGGGGGGGGAGAAGGAGACGGGGGGGGGGGGAGAAGGAGACGGGGGGGGGGGGGAGAAGGAGACGGGGGGGGGGGGAGAAGGAGACGGGGGGGAGGAGAAGGAGACGGGGGGGGGGAGAAAGGAGACGGGGGGGGGGGGGGGGAGAAGGAGACGGGGGGGGGGGGAGAAGGAGACGGGGGGGGGGGGAGAAGGAGACGGGGGGGGGGGGGAGAAGGAGACGGGGGGGGGGGAGAAGGAGACGGGGGGGGGGGGGGAGAAGGAGACGGGGGGGGGGGGGGAGAAGGAGACGGGGGGGGGGGGGAGAAGGAGACGGGGGGGGGGGGAAGGAGAAGGAGACGGGGGGGGGGGAAGGAGAAGGAGACGGGGGGGGGGGGGGGGGGAAGGAGAAGGAGACGGGGGGGGGGGGAGGGGAAGGAGAAGGAGACGGGGGGGGGGAGAGAGAAGGAGACGGGGGGGGGGAGAGAGAAGGAGACGGGGGGGGGGGGAGAGAAGGAGACGGGGGGGGAGGGGGGGGGGAAGGAGAAGGAGATGGGGGGGGAGGGGGAAGGGGGAAGGAGATGGGGGGGAGGGGGAAGGAGATGGGGGGGGGGGAAAGGAGATGGGGGGGGGGGGAAAGGAGATGGGGGGGGTGAGGAAGGAGACCGGGGGGGGGGGGGGAGGGAGACGGGGGGGGGGGGGGGAAGGAGATGGGGGGGGGGAAGGAGATGGGGGGGGGGGGGGGGTGAAGGAGATGGGGGGGGGGAGGCTGAACGGGCCGGGCCCGAGACTTCGGGCAGGGCCCGTCTCCAGCACCAGATTTACAGGTCGGTGATGTTGGGTCGGGTCAGGATTGCGGGTCGGTTCGGTTCGGGTCGGGAGGAGGGAGGTCAGGTCGGGGGGAGGGAGGTCAGGTCGGGTCCAGTCCTGGTGGTCGGGTCCGGTGGCGGGGGGGGGGGGGGAGAAGCGGGAGTCGGGGTCGGGGTCGGGTCCAGCGAGCGGGGGTCGGGTCCGGTCCGGAGGCGGGGGGCGGGAAGTGGGAGTCGAGTCGGGTCGGGAGGAAGCAGGAGCTGGCCGTGAGAGGAGCCTTATGCACGCAGCCCCAGTGAGGCCATTCGGCCAGGGCTAGGGGCTGCGTGCTTCGGGCCCCTCCCACACAGTTTTGGGCACCTGGAGCGACTGCACATGCACGCCCACTGTAGCCCGCATGTGCAGAGGTCCCGGCACTGTTTTCAGCACAGGGACCTGGCTCCGCCTCCTACAGCTCGTGCTGCGCTGCGCCGAGCTGCAAACGACCTGCAGCGAGCTGGAGAATCTGGAAGTTTTTTTTTAGGCGCACTTTGTGGCGCGAAAAACGAGCATCCAGGTCGGGACTGCGCTGTTCTAGGTGCGGCTCGAAACTTGGGCCCTATACTCCATCTGTCAAATTTTTGCCCAATCACTTAGCCTGTCTATATCCCTTTGCAGATTTTTTTTTGAGTCCTCACAATTTGCTTTCCCACCAATCTTTGCATCATCAGCAAACTTGGCTACATTACACTCGGTCCCTTCATCCAAGTCATGAATATAGATTGTAAATAGTTGAGGACCGAGCACCGATCCCTGTGGCACTACACTTGTTACTGCTTGCCAACCTGAAAATGACCCATTTATCCCGACTCTCTGTTCTCTGTTTGTTAGCCAATCCTCTACCCATGCTAATATATTACTCCCAATCCTGTGAACTTTTATCTTGGGCAGTAATCTTTTATGTGGCACCTTATCGAATGCCATCTGGAAATCCAAATAGACCACTTCCACTGATTCCCCTTTATCCACCCTGCTCATTACATCCTCAAAGAACTCCAGCAAATGTGTCAAACATGATTTCCCTTTCATAAAACCATGGCCAAATTGTTCCCGGAATATTAGGGTCACAAATCATAATTCCCACAGATTAGATCACTACATAGATACATGTATAAGTTGAACCTCCCTTATACAGAACTCAGTTTATCTAGAACCACCCTTTGTCCAGACCCATTCGCGGCCACCGGGAGGCGCATGCGCAGAACTCCGACATGAACAAATTGAAGTCCATCCTCGTTGCCAACTACCGCAATCACTGGCCTAACCCCGCAATCCACCTGCCCTCCGCACCCCCCCCCCCCCCATGATCTCTCTGCCACACTCCTAATCGCAAGCCAGCCGGCCCTGACATCCCCTTGCTCAGTACCTGCCCAATCCAATTTAACCTGACCACCCCTGACTAGAAGGGCAGGGGTCGGGAGGGAAGGGCGAGGGGTGGGGAAGGGCAAGGGGGGGGGGGGGGGCGAGGGGGAGGTGGGGAAGGGCGAGGGGGAGGGGCAAGGGGGAGGTGGGGAAGGGCGAGGTGGGGAAGGAAATGGGGATCGGGGGGGTGGAAGTGGGGATGCGGATGGAGGATTGGGGGTGTGGTCGAAGAGGGGATTGGGGGGAGATGGCGGTGGAAGAGGGGATCGGGTAAGGAGGGGACCGGGGGGCGTTGTGGAAGAGAGAACCAGACCGGGGGGGGGGGGGGGATTTTGTGTCAGCCATGGGGACACCTGAGCTAGGTTTTCCAGTTGAATGTTTCTGGGAAACGTTGTTAAGGGGGCTTTTGGGCAAAATCCGAACCTTATGACAAAAGGTGGCTGCCAATAGCTTTTGGACTCTATGATTTGTGATTGGGCCAGTGCACTCAACCACAGGAAGAATATTGTTGAACATAAACCCTTGGTCTGAATGCGTGCTGATTGGGTAGATTTAATGGCATATGATGTGAACTGGAAAGGAGTGTCCAAATTTGTCTTCACATAGGGTGGGGATGTTGTCAGGTATATGAGATCGTGACTGTATGTCACATTCGTCTTTGCATGGTTGCCCATTGGTGAGAAATGTAGGGATATCTTGAAAGAGTTGGGTGTCATGAACAGTATTTAATTTGAGCTCTTTGGTGAGTGCTTTCTGATTCTAGTTTGCATTAAATTTATTGGGCTGACTTTCTCGCCACCTGTGCCATCCACGGATGTCTTTTATCTAGTTTCCTGCTGAACCTGTTCATTTCTTTTCCATGTCAAGCTTATTTTTAAAAAGGTGTTTTTCATTTTCTAAAAATAAATGCTCTTATTTTGTTTCTTTTTTCCCCCCCTTCTTGCATGATTTCCAAAAGTGAGTTTCTATTTTTTAGTTTTCGGTGAAGTCTCAGCGCAATGTCATGTAACATTGTGCTCACAGCACGATGTGGAGATGGTAGCAAAAAAATTCTTCTGAATCATTTGATAATTGCTCACCCTTACAGATGAATGTCACTGTCTGCTCTCATTTAATCTCCCGACTGCCCAATCAAACCTCACAACACTCTGCATCACAATCCAGCTTTGCAGCAGCTCTTAATGGCTCCACAGAGGCTTTAACAACCACCGGAAAAGCCAGTGGGGGAAGCTTGTCCTTAATTGCTGTTCTTCATTTTTTGGTGAATCTAATTGGGTGCTGCTTCATGAAGGAATAGCTCACTAATTCTATCTTCAGTTTATGACATCCGTTGCAGAGACAAGGGATTCACTGGTCACATCATATGCCATTAAATCTGCCCAATCAGCACACATTCAGACCAAGGGTTTATGTTCAACAATATTCTTCCTGTGGTCGAGTGCCCTGGCCCAATCACAAATCACAGAGTCAAAAGCTATTGGCAGCCACCTTTTGTCATAAGGTTCACATTTTGCCCAAAAGCCCTCTTGGTAACGTTGCCCAGAAACATTCAACTGGAAAACAAGATTCATGCAAGCTATTTACAACTATATGAATGATTACTGTCCTGCACAGCACACCATACCATGCCACAAAATAGGTAATAGAATTTGCACCAATTCTAAATTTTCATATTCCAAATATCAATGATCATTGGACAATCAGGAAACCATTCCACCACATTTCTGGCAAAGTTATGGCGGAGAGGCTCAAAGGAAATTCTTTGCCATCGACTTCATCCAGTCAAGGTTTACAGAGAATTTACAGCACAAAAACAAGCCATTCAGCCCAACTGGTCGATGCCGGTGTTTATGCTTCACACAAGCCTCTACATCGTCTAACCCCATCAGCTTATCAGTCTATTTCTTTCTCCATGTACTTATATAGCTTTCCTTTAAATGCATCTATATTATTCGCCTTAACTATTCCTTGTGATAGCAAGTTTCACATTCTAAATCACCCTCTGGTTAAACAAGTTTCTCCTGAAATCCCTATTGGATTTATTCCCCCACAGGTGGAAACATCTTTATATCTACCCTCTCAAATCCCTTCATAATTTAAAAGATCTCTCTGAGATCACCTTTCTATCATCACAGAACATCCTTGCTAAAATGGTCATTGCAACCACATCAGCCTGCAGAATGAGTCTCCACACCTTAACCTCATGCAACACCACACATGCACTTTCTAGCAAAAAAAAATCAATAGCAGGAAACATTGGAGAATGTTCTCCCTTTCCTCTGCATCAAAGCCAATCACAGCACCCTTACTGCCACTCCCACAGAATGGAAACTTTGCTCGACATTCGTCTATATAGCTTGTTACATATAGCCTGCAGCATTGTAGCTATATAAATAATTTTCAACTCAATTTTGTGCACAAAACTTTTATAATACCCATGAGGCCTGGGGGTGTTAACAATATTCTCAAGTCATTAAGAGACATTGAACTCATTTTTTTTTATATAACTGAAAATTAGTCAACATATCAAAAGTCAAAATTACCAGCTACTTTGGGTAAAGTGAACAAGCTCGTATCACCCATGCTATGTCTGGTCTTTGTTCACAAAATGAATTGAATTCAGCTTCATTTACTCCAACATTGTGCTCCCCATTGTGAACAACAATGAGCTACTTTTGCATTCTGAAATGATCAGTAAATCTTTCTAAAAAGAAGCACCCTTCCATGAAATTCCTAAAAGGGGAGACTGTATTGCTGTCCGATGCATTTAGACTGAAGATCTCATTCACTATTTTATATCCCCTCTCAGAAATAAAAACTGCATAGTTACTTTGGAGCAAACTTATAACTGTATGACAAAAAATTCTACAAATTTTATATCCGTATGATAATGAATGGGTGGGGAAGAGGTCATATAGTCTGGTGGTGTCTAGAAATAGAATGGAGGTTCTGAAGCTGTAGATTATTACTAAACATAAGAATTAGGAACAGGAGTAGGCCATCTTGCCCCTCGAGCCTGCTCCGCCATTCAACAAGATCATGGCTGATCTGGCCGTGGACTCAGCTCCGCTTACCCGCCCGCTCCCCGTAACCCTTAATTCCCTTATTGATTAAAAATCTATCTATCTGTGACTTGAATACATTCAATGAGCTAGCCTCAACTGCGCTTCCTTGGACAGAGAATTCCACAGATTCACAACCCTCTGGGAGAAGAAATTCCTTCTCAACTCGGTTTTAAATGAGCTCCCCAGTATTTTGAGGCTGTGCCCCCTAGTTCTAGTCTCCCCGACCAGTGGAAACAACCTCTCTTCCTCTATCTTGTCTATCCCTTTCATTCTTTTAAATGTTTCTCTAAGATCACCCCTCATCCTTCTGAACTCCAACGAGTAAAGACCCAGTCTACTCAATATATCATCATAAGGTAACCCCCTCATCTCCGGAATCAGCCTAGTGAATCGTCTCTGTACCCCCTCCAAAGCTAGTATATCCTTCCTTAAGTAAGGTGACCAAAACTACACGCAGTACTCCAGGTGCGGCCTCACCAATACCCTGTACAGTTGCAGAAGGACCTCCCTGCTTTTGTACTCCATCCCTCTCGCAATGAAGGCCAACATTCCATTCGTCTTCCTGATTACCTGCTGCACCTGCAAACTAACTTTTTGGGATTCATGCACAAGGACCCCCAAGGTCCCTCTGCACCCGCAGCATGTTGTAATTTCTCCCCATTCAAATAATATTCCCTTTTACTGTTTTTTTCCCCCCCCCAAGGTGGATGGCCTCACACTTTCCGACTATTAATGTGTTGGAGAATAGTTGCTCATTTCGAAGTAGTGGGACGACGAGCCCAAAGAGTTGCAACAGTCGGATTGGGATTGAGCGGTCTGAGAGCAGCAGGGATGATGTGTCTGGGACAATGGCAGGTGATGGGAGTAGCAGATAAAGTGCCAAACTCTGGGAAAATTGAAGGGATCCAATGATACAGCACTACTTAAACAGGATACATCAGTCTCAAATCATTGATGTGGCGAGGGAGAGGAGTCATCGGAGAAGAGACACAGAGAAGAGGGAGAAACGTGATGTGGAAGTAATAGGGGTGGGAGGGATGGGCTGTAATGATGTACTTTTTTTTTCTCCAAGGGGCGAAAAGGAGGAAAACTGCTTCAACAATTCTCAAAATTTTAGAACAGGGCTTTCACAATACTGAACTGGGAAGCCATTTTACTTATTTAAACACTTTTACTGTAAAAATGCAGCACACACTTTAAGTATCCAAGCTCAGTACTGGAGAAACTCCACCCCTACTCCAAGGCAATTCCATAGCTGCATCCCAAGCCACGACCAGCTATAAATTTTTACGTTTATATTGTGTCGCTAAATTTGATGGCCACAAGCTGGAATTTTCCTGACTGCAGGGCCTATGGGAACGGAAAAGGAAAGATTTTAGTCGCCTCGGATAGTCAACACTGTGGAGAATAGCACCAATCTGAGAGATGGAGCTGGGGGAACTTGGTCAGAGTTGAGCATGACAGTTGTGGCAGAAATAGAACTTGTGTTGGAAGTTTGAGAAGTGTTGTTTTCAAGGAGGCCATACCATACTCAAGACTTATATATACATATTCTTTAATGTACTGTCACTTTATAGTCTCCTCGTTACTTTGCAAATAAAGTCTGTTAATTATTAACTGACAGCAATTCTGAATTTAGAGCACCCTACATATTGCATAAGAGGTAGAATAATAATTTTTTAAAGTTTAATTCTGATAAAACCTTTATATTGCCTCCAATGAACAAAAATGTCCTCCCATTTCTATTCATAAGGCTGGCCATAACGTACTTGTGACTTGGACTGTTCAATTATTCAGTCAGCAGCAATAGTGAAACATGAATCATAACAAGACATTTTTTTAAATCAATTTTGCTACAACTTCATAATATAAAAGAGAAAATAGAACAGGTGAGCACCAAATATGCATTTCATTGGTGAGGATAACATACATAACTCTTCCATCACATTGTTCATTGAATTCTGAGGCCATCTTCACCAGTGAGATAGGAATTTCACACTTCCCTTCAAACATATGTTCTTATGTAAGCGATCAGAATGCAAGAAATAGGAGTAGGCCATGCGGCCCCTCGAGCCTGCTCCGCCATTCAACTGATTCATGGCTGATCATCGATCTCAACTCCACTTTCTCGCCCGATCGCCATATCTCTTGATTCCCCTAGACTTCAAAAATCTATCTATCTCAGCCTCGAATATATTCAGAAACAAAACATCCACAGCCCTCTTGGGCAGAGAATTGCAAAAATTCACAATCCTCTCAGTGAAGAAATTCCTCCTCACTTAAATGGTCTACCCCTTATCCTGAGTCTGTGACCCTTAGTTGTCGACACTCCAGCCAGAGGAAACAACCTCTCAGCATCTTCCCTGCCAATCCCCTTCAGAATCTTGTATGTTTCAATTAGATCACCTCTCATTCCTCTGAACTCCAGAGTATAGGCCCATTCTATACAATCTCTCATCATAAAACAGCCCTCTCATCCCAGGAATTAATCTAATGAACCTCCGTTGCACTGCCTCCAAGGCAAGCATATCCTTCCTCAGATAAGGAGATCAAAACTGTGCACAGTACTCCAGGTGTGGTCTCACCAAGGCCCTGTACAATTGTGCAAGGCTTCCTTACTCCAACCCCCTTGCAATAAAGGACAACATGCCATTTGTCTTCCTTATTGCTGGTTGTACCTGTATGCTAGCTTTCTGTGTTTCTTGCACAAGGACACCCAAATCTCTCTGAACACCAACATTTAAGTTTCTCACCATTTAAAAAATATTCTGTTTTTCTATTCTTCCTGCCAAAGTGCTTCCTTCATCACATTTCCCTGCATTATACTCCATCTGCCACCTTACTTATTCTATCTATACTCCTTTGCAGACTCTGTGGGCCCCAAGTTTTTTTGGAGCAACTGGTGTAGAACAGACTATCTTAGAAATTCAAATTCTCGGCATTTAGTTTGCTCCAGTTCTAGTCAGTTAGAACAGTTGCACTTTGGAACAGAATTTTGTTTTCCAAAAGGGGGCGTGTCCGGCCACTTACGCCTGTTTTCAAAGTTTTGGCAGTGAAAACTTATTCCAAACTAACTTAGAATGGAGTAAGTGAAGATTTTTGTACGCTCGAAAAAACCTTGTCTACACTTTAGAAAATCAGGCGTAGGTTACAAATCAGGCGTAGGGAATGGGGGGGGGGGGTTAAAGGGAAGTTTACAAACATTAAACACTTCAATTTTACAAAAAGAGTCATCATCAATAATAAATGATAAATACATCAATAAATCAACCAATAAATCAATCAAAAAAAAATTAATAAAAAATAAATAAAATAAAAAAAATCAATAAATAAAACATTTTCTACTTACTGACTGCAGCACCAGGAGTCCTCCAACAGCGTGCTGGGACGGCCACCCGCCCCCCCGCCATGTGTCTCTATCTCTCTGTCTGCCTGTATGTGTCTCTCTCACTCTGTCTGTCAGTGTCTGTGTTTCTGACAGTGAGGGGTGGGGGAGGATGGGGAGGGGGGGGGGTGGAGGGAGAGGGGGAGAAGGGAGGGCGAGAAGGGAGGGAGGGGAGGGGGGTGAGAAGGGAGGGAGGGGAGGGGGGTGAGAAGGGAGGGAGGGGGTGAGAAGGGAGGGAGAGGAGGGGGGTGAGAAGGGAGGGAGAGGAGGGGGGTGAGAAGGGAGGGAGAGGAGGGGGGTGAGAAGGGAGGGAGAGGAGGGGGGTGAGAAGGGAGGGAGGGGAGGAGAGGTAGGAGGAGGGAGGGGTGGAGAGGTAGGAGGAGGGAGGGGAGGGGGAGGAGAGGTAGGAGGAGGGAGAGAGGGGGGGTGAGAGAAGGGAGGGGGAGAGAAGGGAAGGAAGGGGGGTGAGAGAAGAGAGGGAAGAGAAGGGTGGGAAGAGAAGGGAGGGAAGAGAAGGGAGGGAAGAGAAGGGGGGAAGAGAGAGAGAGAAAAAGAGGGGAGAGAGAGAGAGAGAGAGAGAGAGAGAGAGAGAGAGAAAGAGAGAGAGAGAGATTGAGAGAGAGAAAGAAAGGAGTGGGAGGCTGAACGGGCCGGGCCCAAGACTTCGAGCTGAGACTTACCGGATTGACAGGTAGGTGGCATCGGGTCCGGGGGGGGTCGGGAGCGCGGATCGGGGGGAGCGCGGGTCAGGGCGGAGGGGTCGGTCAATTGGTCGGCGGGGGGGGGGGGGGAAATCGGTTGGGCGCGGTCGGTCGGGGAAAGCTCCGGAACGGGGGAAGCGGAGGTCGGGTCGGGGGGGAGGGCGGGCGCAGGAGTCAAGTCGGGCCGGGTCGGGTCCGGAGGAAGCAGGAGCTGGGCGTGGGAGGCAGCCTTATGCACGCAGCCCCAGTGAGGCCGTTCGGCCAGGTCTAGGGGCTGCGTGCTTTGGGCCCCTCACACACAGTTTTGGGCGCCTGGAGCTACTGCACATGTGCGCCCACTGTAGCACGCTGTGTTTTCAGCGCAGGGACCTGGCTCCGCCCCCTTCAGCTCATGCTGCGCCGCGCCGAGCTGCAAACGACCTGCAGGGAGCCGGAGAATCTGGAAGTTTTTTTAGGCGCACTTTGTGGCGCGAAAAACGGGCGTACAGGTCGGGGCTGCGCCGTTCTAGGCGCGGCCCTAAACTTGGGCCCTGTGTCCTCCTCACAGCTTACTGTCCCACCTAGCTTTGTATCGTCAGCAAACTTGGATACATTATACTCGGTCCCTTCATCCAGGTCATTAATACAGATCGTAAATAACTGACGCCCCAGCACTGATCCATATGGCACCCCACTAGTTACAGCCTGCCAACCTGAAAAAGACCCATTTATCCCTACTGTTTTTTGTCCATTAACCAATCCTCTATCCATGCGAATACATTACCTCCAAACCTTTGAGCCCTTATCTTTTATGTGGCACCTTTATCGAGTGCCTTTTGGAAATCCAAATATACTACATCCACTGGTTCCCCATTGTCTACCCTGCTACTTCCATCCTCAAAAATCTAATAAATTTGTAAAACACAATTTCGCTTTCATAAAACCATGTTGACTCTGCCTAATCAGGTTATGATTTTCCAAGTGCCCTGATACCACTTCCTTGATGGATTCCAGGCAACACAACCTCCAGAACTCCCTGTCATGACTGTAGAGAACAGTATCTATCTCCCCCGACTATACTGTCCCCTACCGCTACCACATTCCTTCCTTCTCCCTGCACCACGGTGCCATGGTCAGTTTGCCCATCCTCCCTGCAGTCCTTTTCCTCATCCATACAGGGAGCAAGTAACTTGTACCATGGCTCCTCCACCACTGCATCCTGGGTCCCCCCATACCTTCCTGACTCGCAGTCACGCCTTCCTGTCCCTGACCACTGATTAACTCTAAAGCACTATTGAACTTTAAGAGTGTGCCTGCTTCCTGGAGCAGTGTCCAGGGTAAATCTCCCTCCCTGGTGCACTGCAATGTCTGCAGCTCGTACTCCAGCTCAACAATTCTGAGCCGAAGTTTCTCGAGCTGGGGATCGCGATGCTCTCCGCCAACTCCCACAGGCTGCAGTTACGACACACCACCTGCCCTGCCATCTCTAACCTTGTTTTACTAATTAATTAGCTAAATCTCTGATTCAATGGATATTTTAGTTTTGTTTAATTATTCAGCAGTCACTTTCTTTTTGCATCCAAATAAACTTTTGCTTCTTTTATGCCAATATTGCAATTCAAAGAGCAGACATTAGGATGAGAGTCTGCAGGGCAAGGATGTCCTTAGTGAATGATCAGAAAGACCCCCCAGTAATGTAAAAACTGTTGCTACAAACTCCCTCAAGTTTTGATTTTGTAAAATTGAATCTGCCCCAATAAAATTTTATAGAAAGTAGTTGAGCACCCTCAGTGTTGCTCACGATGAGTCTGAGAATGTGGTAGAAGTTTGAGATGTTGCAAGAAAGTGAAGTAAAAAAGTTGTGACAAATTGTTTTCTTTGAATAGGTTAAATTTCCCAAGAATTAGAAAAATGAGATTTTTTGTGCTATGGGCACATTTAAAGCGTAATGATGACATATGTATGGAACTAAAATCGGTACAGAAATACTCTGTTGAATTGTTTAAAGCTTGAAACAGGATAATATTTATTCTCTAAAAGGGGATGCAGAAAACACTCCACAAATTGTATTTTGTGCAAAGTCAAAATTTGAAACATACCTTCTTATCACTGTCCTGCCATTTCCATACTGTTAACTTTCGAAGCAGAACATACTTACTATTTTCAGTGTTATCACCTTTGTATATTCAAGTGTGCATGTTATCTTTGGATTATCTTGGACTCACCTTCCCTATATATAACTCAAAAACAAGTACACCAATTTCAACTTTGATGATGTTGTTTTGCTTGACTTCACGTGCAAACAGAAATAGAAAATGGCCAAACAACTCTAATCACTTCTGCAATGTACAGCAAGGCTGTTGCATACGAACATGAGTAAGCCATTTGGCCCCTCGAGCCTGCTCCACCATTCAATATCATGGCTGATCTGATCATGGACTCAGCTCCACTTCCCTGCCCGCTCCCCATCACCCTTTACTCCCTTAAATCGCTCAAAAATCTGTCTATCTCCACCTTAAATATATTCAATGACCCAGCCTCCACAGCTTTCTGGGGTAGAGAATTCCATAGATTTACAACCCTCAAGAAATTTCTCCTCGCCTCAGTTTTAAATGGGCGGTTCCTTATTCTGAGACTATGTCCCCTAGTTTTAGTTTCCCCTATTAGGGGAAACATCCTCTCTGCATCAACCTTGTCGAGCCGCCCCCCCCCTCCATTATCTTATGTTTCAATAAGATCACCTCTCATTCTTCTTATCTCCAATATGTATAGACCCAACCTACTCAATCTATCTTCATAAGTCAACCCCTCATCTCCAGAATCAACCTCGTGAACCTGCTCTGAACAACCTCCAATACAAGTATATCCTTCCTTAAATATGGAAACCAAAACTGTACGCAGTACTCCAGGTATGGCCTCACCAATACCCTGTACAGTTGTAGCAGGATTTCTCTTTTATACTCTATCCTCCTTGCAATAAAGGTCAACATTCCATTTGCCTTCCTGATTACTTGCTGTACCTGCATACTCACTATTTGTGTTTCATGCACAAGGATCCCCAGGTCTCCCGGTACTGCAGCACTTTGCTATTTTTCTCCATTTAAATTATAATTTGCTTTTCTATTACTTCTGACAAAGTGGATAACCTCACATTTTCCCACATTATACTCCATCTGCCAAATGGTTGCCCACTCACTTCGCCTGTCGATATCCCTTTGCAGATTTTTTGCATCCTCCTCACAATTTGCTTTACCACCCATCTTTGTATCAACAGCAAACTTGGCTACATTACACTCGGTCCCTTCATCCAAGTCATTAATATAGATTGGAAATAGTTGACGACCCAGCACCGATCTCTGTGGTACCACACTAGTCACTGTTTGCCAACAGGAAAATGACCCATGTATCCCAACTCTCTGTTTTCTGTTAGTTAGCCAATCTTCTATCCATGCTCATATATTACTCCCAACCCAGTGAGCTTTTATCTTGTGCAGTAACCTTTTATGTGGCACCTTATTGAATACCTTATGGAAATCCAAATACACCACATCCACTGGTTCCCCCTTATCCACCTGCTCATTACATCCTCAAAGAACTCCAGCAAATTTGTCAAACATGACTTCCCTTTCATAAAACCATGCTGACTCTGCTTGATTGAATTATGCTTTTCCATATGTCCCGCTGCTGCTTCCTTAATAATGGACTCCAGCATTTTCCCAACGACAGATGTTAGGCTAAGTGGTCTATCCTGCTTTTTGTCTGCCTCCTTTTTTAAATAGGGGCATTACATTTGCGGTTTTCCAATCTGCTGGGACCACCCCAGAATCCAGGGAATTTTGGTAAATTACAACCAATCTCTGCAGCCATTTCTCAAGACCCAAGGTCATCAGGTCCAGTGGACTTGTCCGCCCTTAGTCCCAGTATTTTATCTAGTACGTCGTCATTTGTGATAGTGATTGTATTAAGTTCCTCGTTACCAATAGCCCCTGGATTATCCACGATTGGGATGTTTTTAGTGTTTTCTACCGTGAAGACCGATATAAAATATTTGTTCAACGTCTCTGCCATTTCCCTGTTCTCCATTATTAATTCCCCGGTCTCATCCTCCAGGGGACCAACATTTACTTTAGCAACTCTTTTCCTTTTTATTTACCTGTAGAAACTCTTAGTATCTGTTTTTATATTTCATGCTCGTTTACTTTCATAATCTATCTTCCCTCTCATCATTTTTTTTTAAGTTGTTCTTTGCTGGCTTTTAAAAGTTTCCCAATTCTCTGGCCTCCCACTAGTCTTGGCCACATTGTATTCAATTTGATACCCTCCCTTATTACCTCAGTTAGCCAAGGATGGTTAGCCCTTCTCTTAGTCTTTCCTTCAAATTGGGATATATTTTTGTTGCGAGTGATGAAATATCTTCTTAAATGTCTGCCACTGCTCATCAACCATCCCATTCTTTAGTCTATTTTCCCAGTCCACTTTAGCCAACTCTGCCCTCATACCTTTGTAGTCCCCTTTATTTAAGCTTCAGACCCTGGTTTGAGAACCAACTTTCTCACCCTCCAACTGAATTTGAAATTCAACCATATTATTTATGGCCACTCATTCCGAGAGGATCTTTTACTGCGAGATCATTTATTAATCCTGTCTCATTACACAGTACTAAATCTAAGATAGCCTGCTCCCTGGTTGGTTCCGCAACGTACTGTTCACAAAAACTATCCCGGATACACTCTATGATCACCTCCTCAAGGCTATCCTGGCCAATTTACTTTGTCCAATCAATATGAAGGTTAAAATCATCCATGATTATTGCCGTTCCTTTATTACAAGCCTCCATTATTTCTCGATTTATACTCCATCCAACAGTGCAGCTACTGGAAAAAGAGCTTTTAAATTTGTTTTTTTTTTACTCTCTTTTCCTGCTCATTTCCTCTCTCCTTCAAACTCACTTTCTACATTTTTGCTTTCTTATTCCAGCTTTACTCCCCTCCCAACTGAATCTATTTTCAGGTTCCCATCCCCCTGCCAAGTCCCCCTCCCCAATAGCACTAGCAAACCCCCGCGCGAAGATATTGGTCCCGGCTCTGTTGAGGCACAACCCGTCTGGCTTGTGCAGGTCCCACCTCCCCAAGAAGCGGTCCCAATGCCTCAGGAATCTAAAGCCCTCCCTCCTGCACCATCTCTCCAGCCACGCATTCATCTGCTCTATCCTCCTATTTCTGTACTCACGAGCTCGTGGCACCGGGAGTAATCCGGAGATTAAAATGTTTCCACTACAACAATCAGCAGCCACATGTTTTCTTCTATGGAACTGACTTGTTTTCGTCCTCCTGGAAAAATTTTAACAAAAGCAATATAGTAGATATCTCATCACCTGACATAATTAACAGTGAGAGTCCTTTCTCCAGCTTTCTTGAAAACCAGAACATTGAAAAATCAAAGCCAAGGTTCTTTATCATGTGAACTCTCAGCATTCAAATCAAATAGCCAAATTAATAAGTGGGACTACATTAGAACCCATCTCCTTGTCGCTGTTGCTGAGAGGAAACAGCTCCGGTGATCAGTTACATTGAAGAATGTCTGAAAAGCATTAGAATGTGCGACTGAGTATGAATTTTAAAAACGATCAGGGGACTGGACTGCACAGGATTGTAACTAATCAATAATTGGCTATAATAGACTGAAGTATTTAGAGACCTCATCTAGAACCTATAATTGTCGAATAAATTTTAAAAGTAAAAACACTAAGAAAAATCACACGGACAACCAATTAAAATAAATAGCATAAAACATGGTTTCTTCGCACAATTATGTATTCATGTTCATCAATATCTAAGTTGCCAAGATACCATATGTACTGGTCTCAAATTGTAGTGTGCTATGCAGACAACTGACCAGTGTCTTGCTCTAATCGGTATGCCATTACTTTCAATATTAAGAGCGCACAAATGGAGCACCATTTATCTCCCAATTCTCGGGTTGGCAATAAGTAACTAGTGGGGCGCCGCAGGGATCAGTGCTGGGACCCCAATTATTTACAATCTGTATTAATGACTTGGAAGAAGGGGCTGAGTATAACGTAGCCAAGTTTGCTGACGATACAAAGATGGGAGAAAAAGCAACATGTGAGAAGGACACACAAAATCGGCAAAAAGGACATAGACAGGCTGAGTGAGTGGGCAAAAATTTGGCGGATGGAGTATAATGTTGGAAAGTGTGAGGTTATGCACTTTGGCAGAAAAAAAATCAAAGAGCAAATTATTATTTAAGTGGATAAAAGTTGCAAAGTGCTGCAGTACAGCGGGACCTGGAGGTACTTGTGCATGTATGCAGGTACAGCAAGTGATCAGGAAGGCCAATGGAATCTTGGCATTTATTGCAAAGAGGATGGAGTATAAAAGCAAGGAAGTCTTGCTACAGTTATACATGGTATTGGTGAGGCCACACCTGGAATACTGCATGCAGTTTTGGTTTCCATATTTAAGAAAGGATATACTTGCTTTGGAGGCAGTTTAAAGAAAGTTCACTAGGTTGATTCCGGAGATGAGGAGGTCGACTTTTCGGGAAAGGTTGAGGAGGCTGGGCTTCTACTCATTGGAATTCAGAAGAATGAGAGGTGATCTTATCGAAATGTATAAGATTATGAGGGGGCTTGACAAGGTGGATGCAGAGAGGATATTTCCACTGATAGGGGAGACTAGAACTAGGGGCCATAATCTTAGAATAAGGGGACGCCCATTTAAAACTGAGATGAGGAGGAATTTCTTCTCTCAGGAGGGTTGTAAATCTGTGGAATTCGCTGCCTCAAGAGTGCTGTGGAAGCTAGAACATTGAATGGATTTGACAGAGATAGTTTATTAACTGATAAGGGAATAAGGGGTTATGGGGAGCGGGCAGGGAAATGGACCCTAGTCCATGATTGGATCAGCCATGATCGTATTAAATGGCGGAGCAGGCTCGAGGGGCCGTATGGCCTACTCCTGCTCCTATTATTTTCTTATAATACTAAAAAGATTACAAACAACGTTTAAAAAATTCTCAGATTCACCAAAGATCCGGGGATAACTTTTTAAACTTGGATTTGTCGCAAGCTGTAGATATAAGAACATAAGAAATAGGCCATATGGCCCCTCGAGCCTGCTTCGCCATTCAATAAGGTCATGGCTGATCATCGACCTCAACTCCGCTTTCCGGCCCGATCCCCATATCCCTTGGTTCCCCGAGAGTACAAAAGTCCATCGATCTCAGCCTTGAATATGCTCAAGAGGCTCAACATCCACAGCCCTCTGGGGCAGAGAATTCCAAAGATTCACAACCCTCAGTGAAGAAATTCCTCATCTCGGTCTTAAATAGCCTGCACCTCACCCTGAGACTGTGCCCCCTAGTTCTGGAGACTCCAGCCAAGGGAAACAACCTCTCAGCAGCTGCTCTGTCGATCCTCTTCAGAATCTTGTATGTTTCAATGAGATCACCCCTACTCTTCTCAACTCCAGAGTACAGGACCATTCTACACATTCTCTCATCATAAGACAGCCCTCTCATCCCAGGAATCAATCTAGTGAACCTTTGTTGCACTGCCTCCAAGGCAAGTATATCCTTCCTCAGATAAGGAGACCAAAACTGTGCACAGTACTCCAGGTTGAGGTCTCATCAAGGGCCTGTACAATTGCAGCAAAACTTCCTTACTCTCATACTGCAACCCCCTTGCAATAAAGGACATTCCTTATTGCTTTCTGTAACTGCATGCTCGCCTTCTGTATTTCTTGCACGAGGACACACAAGTCTCCCTGAATACCAACATTTAAAAGTTTTGCACCATTTTACAAATATTCTGTTTTTCTATTCTTCCTACCAAAGTGAATAACCTTCCCTATATTATACTCCATCTGCCAACATACTGCCCACTTAGTCTATCTATATCACTTTGCAGAGTCTTGGGGGCGAAATTGCCCCGCGTCCCATTTGGAAGCCGTAACCTTCCGGGGCCAACACATTTATCACCCAGTCCGGAAGTCCCGCTCCCAGCATAGAATTCGACCCTTCCACGGACGGGGAAGCGGTATCGGAGTAATGCTTGCTTCTATTACCATTAATGGGTAACATTAACACCTGCTATTCAGTCCTCTGAGCAGCAGTGGCACTGTGACATGGTCACACTACTTTCTCTTTTCACTCGTTGCTGACCTCTTTCCCCAATTAGGTAAATTGATTTTTAATTCAAACTATTTATTTTTGATTTTACCTCTGGTATTTAATCGAATAAGGTTAGTTTGGTTTTACTTGTCGATCACTTTCGGCTCCCTCCCTATCATACATCCATGTGCCTGGCATCAAGTCACTCATGCTCAGCTGCCACCCTTGTCCAGCTTCTTTATACAAGCCCAGCCAGTTTTTTTTTTAAACTGTCGCTGACTACTTTCCCCTTTGATCTTACCAGCGATTATTTTTTTTAAATGCCGCCTGTTTTTGAACAGTCAAGTGGGTGTGGGGTCAGAGGCATCAGACAGAAGTGTAGAGAGACATCGGTGTGGAGAGCAAAAGACAGGGGGAGCTGGGGGAGAGCAGAAGACAAGGGAAGAGTTGTGGCAGAAAGACAGGGAAAGAACAGAGCAGGAAAGAAATTTGCAGAGATATGGGGAGAAAAATGGAGACAGAGAAAGACACTAAATGAAAAGGGAAGAGAGAGATCTCGTGGGGCAGATGGGCGTGAATAGTTATCTACAAAGATGGAGGAAGAGAGAAATGGATAGAAGTGACACAGGTCAGGATATATTAAGGCAGAGAGAGATTGTGGCAAAGTCAAACATAGAGGAATGTCGAAAGTATGGTGGACAGTGAAAAAGGTAGAGAGATAGGCACAGAAACAGCAAGATTAAAGCAAGCAAGAAAATTATGTCAAACAATCAAGGGAGAGATATCAGCAACAGATACAGACAGAACGAACAAAACAGGGAGAAAGAAACGCAGGTAACACCAGGGAAAATCAGAGACAGAATATGAGACACTCAAAAGGTCACTGAGGCAGAAGACTCATTGTTAACAATGCCATGAGATCAATTAATAATATTTCAAGTTTTATGTAGAGTGCACACATCCTGTACAGATTCAGTCACACTTCTGCCATCAACACATTGCATCATATTTTGTTCACTGTCTCCAAGAACAATAGCAGACAGCAGCAAATCATAACTGAAGTTCTAAAACATATAAATCAAAAGCAAGGTTAGTGGCTAAAAATCACTCAAAATGCTCTTCGGGAAAAAAGCTTATTTTACCCTATAGAAATTTATATGTCGAATTTCCAAAATAAAACATACAAAATTAAATACAAATGTCATTCCTGTAAATATGCTCATCAGAGGAAGCATTAGCAAAGGAAAGTTAACTGAGTGGTCAGAGGCTGAGTAGAGTGTGGATCAAAGGACGAGGAGTGAGCCTTATGGAGGCTAAATGAGGCCAATCGCAGGAGAAGATGGGGAGAAGCTAGCGTGTAAGGAGTCTAAGGAGGAGAGAGAAATATTGAGGTCACATCTTAGCTGAGGAAACTACACGTATAGTTTCAATCTTGGAGACAAGCTCTCATTACTTGGCATGAGAGTTGAAGGTTGAGAGGCAGAGGAAAGGGGGAGGGGGCAGAGATAAAAATTACTATAGCAAACAGACATCTTGTGAGCTGCATGTGGCTTTTTGTTGCTGTAATGCAGCTTCTTCTCCTATTGCAGTGATGGACTGAAGTATAGCTTCCGGTTATCCTCTCAGCATTTGGCTGAAGTGGCAAATGTGACCAGATGTTGATTTTCAGCTGCACTTATCATGCGTAGTGCAATGATGAGGAGCTGGAAACACTGCAGTCAAGTGTCTTCTGCTGGGAGATGAACGTGCAGGAAAAGATCATCCACCTGCACTTGATATTATGTCAACTGACTCCAGCAATTGCAATCAAATGGAAGGAGGGAAGAATAGGAAACAGTGAACAAATTGGTGTGCATTCTTAACTTCAAGTTTCGCTAAAACTTGTTACAGTAATGTTGTGTGTGTGTGACATTAACAGCCGTGATTTAATTTGCGATTTTCAGATCAAAGAAAAGGTGAAACAAAATTATGAAAAAAGATACAGGCACTTCTTTGGAAGAGCATGGATTGCAATGCAACTTGAAGCAGCAAAACTTTTTTTTAAACTGGGGAATAATTTACATGAAAAAAAATAAAAGCTTCAAAATAAGTATGTTTTCCTGTAGTATGTTGAATGTAAGCCTGAGGGTAGAGCATGCAAACTGTCAGCACTGAGCTGACTGTTGGCACTGAGCTCCGAAATGGAGTCCTCAGCCTCCAGGCTACTTTAAGGTACTTTTACCGTGATGTAGTGCCATTGACTGCATACGCATCATTCTTGTCCAATTGCCTGTATTCCTGAACATAAATAACCTTACCACTGTACAACTAACTGCAGAGACTCACTTATAATTGCTGTTCTCCTAAGACCCAAATTGTACTCCTTTATAATACAAAAGAACAAGACTTCTGACTCTTCGTCAGATAACATGTTCTTTTTCTGCATCTTAGCTTTGAAAGGCTTACGGCTCTGGCACTAAAAGGGGAATAGGACCCTCTGCTAAGCTTCTTAGTGACAGAATATGCCTAGCTGTGCCAATTAAAACACTTGCCCAGATTCTGAAGATTTTGAAACATGTCAAATATGCCTAGTGAGCAGGTGGCAAGGTGCTCAATTTGGTTTTTGACTTCTTGTTTTGCAAACTTTTGATTTCAATTTTTACATCTTAATTTTCAAAGTGCATAAACATAGTGACCCAGAGAATGGATCGTAGAAGGAGTTCTCATCCATTTTCATTGCAAGTCTGTATTATCATTACGAAAGAACTTGCTGCCGACATGAAATAATGTCGGAGAGAGAAGCTCACCAAGAAAAATTATATCCAATATAATAGTTGAAACTAGGCACAGAATAAGATGAAGTCATAAAATATCAAACCATCATCTAAATGTTCCAAATTAAACTGAACACTTTACACTTGACTTTTTATAAATATGTAATGTTTTTCAACTGTATATAAAATTTAAATTCATCGTAATTGAAGCCTGGGGAAAATATCACAAAAAGACACTACACATTGCTAAAATGGCTCCCATGACTTTAGCTGAGCTTGTGCAGTGCATATTCACCCTTTATCACTATAAAAACTTTGTGATGTTAGATATCATGTAATAAAATTGATCATTTTGTAACTTCCCAAAAAACTAATCACTAGGTCATTTCCAAGCTGACAGAACAAGAAACTAAATAGAAACATGTTGCTACGTATCACCCAAAACTGTACCGTCAATTTAGTATTTTTATTTATATATTGAGCACTTGTAGATTTCAATGGCATTTGCAGTTACTCAGATATCTTCTGACCCCGGCCATTAGTACAAAATTCAAAGTGAAATGGAAAAGTAACAGTGTAAGGGTTGATTGGTAGAGAGGCTGATGAATGATAAGTTCAACATGCGATAAAAAACAAGATTTGTTCAACGGCGATGGTGTCAAGAGCAGTGCATCACTCTTTCATACAATTACTTTCAACGGTCACCAAATTGATAAAATAATTATGCATCACGTAACAGCTGTGAACTTCTGAGAACAACTTTCATAAGGGCAAACTATAGGCCACAGCTAGAGTACTGCATGCAGTTTTGGTCACCACATTACAGGAAAGATGTGATTGCACTAGAGACGGTACAGAGGAGATTTACGAGAATGTTGCCTGGACTGGAGAATTTTAGCTATGACGAGAGATTAGATAGGCTGGATTTGTTTTCTTTGGAACAGAGGAGACCGAGGGGGGAGACCTTATTGAGGTGTATAAAATTGAGAGGCCGAGATAGAGTGGATAGGAAGGACCTATTTCCCTTAGCAGAGGGGTCAGCAACCAGGGGGCATAGATTTAAAGTAATTGGTAGGGGGTTTAGACGGGATTTTTTTTCGCCCAGAGGGTGGTGGGGTTTGGAACTCACTGCTTGAAAGGGTGGTAGAGGCAGAAACCCTCATCACATTTAAAAAGTACTTGGATGTCCACCTGAACTGCATCATCATTATTATAGGCAGTCCCTCGGAATCAAGGAACACTTGCTTCCACTCTTGGAATGAGTCCTTAGGTGGCTGAACAGTCCAATACGAGAGCCACAGTCCCTGCCACAGGTGGAATAGACAGTCGTTGAGGGTAAGGAAGAGTGGGACTGGTTTGCCGCGCGTTCCTTCCGCTGCCTGCGCTGGTTTTCTGCATGCACTCGGCGATGAGACTCAAGGCGCTCAGCGTCCTCCCGGATGCACTTCCTCCACTCAGCGGTCTTTGAACAGGGATTCCCAGGTGTCGATGGGGATGCCGCACTTCATCAGGGAGGCTTTGAGGGTGTCCTTGTAACGTTTCCTCTGTCCACCCTTGACTCGTTTGCCATGAAGGAGTTCAGACAATGTGGCCTGCCCAGCGGAGCTGATCAACTGTGGTCAGTGCTTCAATGCTGGGGATGTTGGCCTGGTCGAGGACGCTATTGTTGGTGCGTCTGTCCTCCCAGGGGATTTGTAGGATCTTGCAGCGGCATCGTTGATGGTATTTCTCCAGCGACTTGAGGTGCCTACTGTACATGGTCCATGCCTCGGAGCCATACAGGAAGTGCATAACCTACAAGGCTACGAATCAAGAGCTGGAAAGTGGGATTAGGCGAGAGTTCTTTGTCGGCTGGCACAGACACAATGGGCCGAAATAGCCTCCTTCCGTGCTGCTAATTTCTATAGCATTTGCTTTGAAGCAAGAATTTACTGCATCATTTTCACAAATGTTAACTAGCAAATGATAAGCCTAAAACCAATATGAACTTTTGACTTTTTTAAAAATTGAATATTCTACGATTTACTTATATATTTACCAACGTTGCAGTGTTATCAGCTGGAATATTTTAACAATCTACAATTCATAGCAATTTTGTCTCGTATGTAGTTTCTTTGGCCCCAAGTTTTCACATGATTTGCTCCTGATTTTTAGAAACAACTGGTATAGAACGGAGTATCTTAGAAATCGGAATTCTCGTCATTTAGTTTGCTCCAGTTCTCGTCAGTTAGAACAGTTTCACTTTGGAACAGAATTTTTTATCAAAAGGGGGCGTGTCCGGGGGGGGGGGAAGGGGGAAGGAGATGGGGGGGGGGGGAAGGAGATGGGGGGGGGGGGAAGGAGATGGGGTGGGGGGGAAGGAGATGGGGGGGGGGAAGGAGATGGGGGGGGGAGGGAAGGAGATGGGGTGGGAGGAAGGAGATGGGGTGGGAGGAAGGAGATGGGGGGGGGG
The DNA here is from genome assembly GCF_044704955.1 of Pristiophorus japonicus. Classification (NCBI taxonomy): domain Eukaryota; kingdom Metazoa; phylum Chordata; class Chondrichthyes; family Pristiophoridae; genus Pristiophorus; species Pristiophorus japonicus. Next base: position 27,082,049 of record NC_091982.1, read on the forward strand.
GAAGAGATGGGGTGGGAGGAAGGAGATGGGGGGAGGGGAAGAGATGGGGTGGGGGGGGGGGAAGGAGATGGGGGGGGCAAGGAAAGGAGATGGGGGGTGCGGGGGGAAAGGAGAAGGGGGAGGGAGGCTGAACGGGCCGGGCCCGAGACTTCGGGCAGGGCCCGTCCCCAGCACCAGATTTACTGGTAGGTGGCGTTGGGTCGGGTCGGGGGGGGGGGCATGGGTGGTGGGAGGGAGGTCGGTTCGGTTCGGGGGATGGGAGGGGGAGGTCAGGTCGGGGAGAGGGAGGTCAGGTCGGATCCAGTCCGGGGGCGGGGGAGGAGCGGGAGTCGGGTCTAGTTAGGGGGGGGGGGGGGGGGCCCGGGAGTCGGGTCGGGTCGGGTGGCGGGAAGCGGGAGTCGAGAGGAAGCAGGAGCTGGCCGTGGGAGGAGCCTGATTCACGCAGCCCCAGTGAGGCCATTCGGCCAGGGCTAGGGGCTGCGTGCTTCGGCCCCTCCCACACAGTTTCGGGCGCCTGGAGCTACTGCACTTGCGCGCCCACTGTAGCGCGCCTGTGCAGAGGTCCCGGCACTGTTTTCAGCGCAGGGACCTGGCTCCGCCCCCTACAGCTCCTGCGGCGCTGCGCCGAGGGCCAGAGGACCTGCAGGGAGGTGGAGAATACGGAGGGTTTTTTTAGGCGCACTTTGTGGCGCGAAAAATGGGCGTCCAGGTCGGGACTGCGCCGTTCTAGGCGCGGCTCGAGACTTGGCCCTTGAAAAGGACATACATTTATACCTTTCTGTCATTGCAACTCCTTTAATAGTTAGCATGTTATTCCAATTCATCTGCTTATCCGAGACTCATCAGCAATCAAAGCCTCTGTTGCTGTAGCTGGAAGATGCTTACTTTTCAAGCACCATGTATACCTGCCAAAACAATTTGCAACAAGACTGGCATACTCATTTGTCTACTTGCTCAAGGCTTTCAAGTTGTTAATTATTTCTAAAATTTTAAACGCTATCCAACAATAGTTGTCAAAGAATGCAATTAGGATCCAGCATGCAAAGCTCTCCTCTAAAGAAGAGGGTCCCACAGGGTCTATCAGCAACTTCCATCATTCCTATGAATCTCTTCGATGATCCATCTGGCAACAGATGGTCCAGCACAGTTAACTGTTTGTGGTGCAGAATGCACTTGTTCAAGCCTGTATTGATATTGCTAATGGGAATAAGCTCCCAGTCAACTGAGATGAGGGACTAAACAGTATAGAAACATAGAAAATAGTAGTAGGTCATTCGGCCCTTCGAGTCTGCTCCGCCATTCAATATGATCATGGCTGATCCTCTATCTCAACACCATATTCCCGCTTTTTCCCCATGCCCGTTGATGTCTTTTGTTTCTAGAAATCTATCTATCTCCCTCTTAAATATATTCAGTAACTTGGCCTCCACAGCCTTCTGTGGTAGAGAATTCCACAGGTTCACCACCCTGAGTGAAAACAATTCTCATCTCAGTCCTAAATTTCCTACCCCGTATCCTGAGACTGTGACCCCTTGTTCTCGACTTCCCAGCTAGGGGAAACATCCTCCCCACATCCAGTCTATCCAAACCAGTCAGAATTTTATATGTTTCAATGAGATCCCCTCTCATTCTTCTCAACTCCAATGAATACAGGCCTAGTCTTCTCAATCTCTCCTCATTCGTATGGTGTGTGAAATGCCCTATTACACAAGAGTGCTAAAATGGCATGAAATCTTTCTATTTAAAAGCAGCTTCCTTGTTAAACCACATGTCCCACTGTTTCCAGGACTGGTGCCAACATGTGTGTCTGGAGGACAGAATGGAGAGAAACCCAAGAAGAACACAACAGAGTAAAAGGTTTTGGTCAGTGCTCATTTGACTACTGTTGAATCATCTGATGATGGCACAAATGCCAAAGTATTCATTAATGGAATGAGATATCACAAGAAAGAAGTTGCATTTATATAGTGTCTTTCACAACATCAGGATATCTCAAAAGCACTTTGCAGCCACTTAGTGGGAAAGCGGGTTGTGTAGAGGGCACAGAGAGGCTGCAAAGAGATTGAGATAGGTTAAGCAAATGGGCTAAGGTTTGGCAGATGGAATACAATGTCGGAAAATGTGAGGTCATCCACCTTGGGGGAAAAAAAAACAGTAAAAGGGAATATTATTTGAATGAGGAGAAATTACAACATGCTGCGGTGCAGAGGGACCTGGGGATTCTTGTGCATGACTCCCAAAAAGTTAGTTTGCAGGTAATCAGGAAGGTGAATGGAATGCTGGCCTTCATTGAGAGAGGGACGGAGTACAAAAGCAGGGAGGTCCTGCTGCAATTGTCCAGGGTATTGGTGAGGCCGCACCTGGAGTACTGCGTGCAGTTTTGGTTACCTTACTTAAGGAAGGATATACTAGCTTTGGAAGGGGTACAGAGACGATTCACTAGGCTGATTCCGGAGATGAGAGGGTTACCTTATGATGATAGATTGAGTAGACTGGGTCTTTACTCGTTGGAGTTCAGAAGGATGAGGGGTGATCTTATAGAAACATTTAAAATAATGAAGGGGATAGACAGGATAGAGGCAGAGAGGTTGTTTCCAATGGTAGGGGAGACTAGAACGAGGGGGCACAGCCTCAAAATACGGAGGAGCCAATTTAAAACCGAGTTGAGAAGGAATTTCTTCTCCCAGAGGGTTGTGAATCTGTGGAATTCTCTGCCCAAGGAAGCAGTTGAGGCTAGCTCATTGAATGTATACAAATCACAGATAAATAGATTTTTAACCAATAAGGGAATTAAGGGTTACGGGGAGCTGGCGGGTAAGTGGAGCTGAGTCCACGGCCAGATCAGCCATGATCTTGTTGAATGGCGGAGCGGGCTCAAGGGGCTAGATGGCCTACTCCTGTTCCTAATTCTTATGTTCTTATCTATAAATTGTGGCACTGTTGCAGTAAAACACAGCAACCAAATTGTCCTTGGCAAGATCCTAAAAAATCAATGAGATAAATGATCAGATAATTTGTTTTAATGATGTTGTCTGAGGGATAAGTGTTGGCCAGAAATTCAGGAAAGTCCCCATCTCTTAAAATCGTGCCACAGGATTTTTTTACATCCACATGAAAGAACAGACAGGGCTTCTATTTAATGTTGCATTTGAAAGATGAAGGAAGGCTGGACATGGGTCATCTGCCCACTCCCTTCTCGACCTTGACTATATTATAAAAAGTTATTTACATACAGCAATCACCGATGCACAGGCTTCCGACTAACTTATCAGAAATGTTCCATGTAATTCTTTTTGAATGAACACAAGCACTGCTGCTCAACTCCTAAAAAGCACCTACTGGGAACAATGTCTATTAAGTGCTCGATTGTTTTAGAGGAATCAGACAATTAGGTGTTTGCCACAAAACATCTGCAAACTATTTCTGCCTATTCTGCACACTGCTAACTCATTCATCACCCATACTGCCATCCGTTATCATCATAAGTGGTCCCTCGAAACGGGGATGACTTGCTTCCACACCAAAATACGATGAGTTCACAGGTCTTTCAATGAAGGACCCGAACTACATCCTCAAGGATGGAAAATGCCTGTGTGTGGAGCTTTTTTTTTAAAAAAGGTGTGCCCGTCCTCCACACTGCTCACTTCGTTTATACCTATATTAAGAGGACGCAGCTTTTTGCACTTGCAAAAAGCTCTGATTGTCTCGGGTAGGCTTACATGATCGCATGACCTGATTTATCCTCCAAGGGGACAAACCACACCCAGAAGTTTCTCTGGAATGAGTAATTAGAACCACCCAGCCCAAGATCCGAGTGACTTTGTAAACTGTAATTTGAGCCATTCTGACTTCAGACCAGTCATGAGAGCCCTCCCCCATCCCAAGTTCCTGCTCCACCCCAGCCCAAGTTCCTGCCCCATCCCAGCTCCCTGCCACAGATGGGGCATTGTGTACGGGTCACAGATTGTTAACGGGTTTATTGGATATGAAGCGAATAGTGACAGGGTCGTGACTTCCGGATTTCATCCACTCCAATGATGTCCCTGGTCACACTCGCACCGAGCTTTCTACGAAATCGTGTGGGTGTGAAGGGGCTTGGAAGAATGTGATCAGTCTTCCCAGAGTTCCCTCTCTCCCCTCCGATCCTGTCGTGCACCCCCCAGTCTCTCTTGCTCACCCTCCCTAGTCTCTCCCTCCCTCCCTGCCCAACTCCCTCGTCTCTCTCTCTCTCTCTCCCACTACCTCTGATGTTTTCTCTCCCACAGAATGCCGCAAAAATGTTCCAAATAAACCCAAAAAAAATTGGAAGCAGCTCCAGCTCCACACGGCTCATGGTTGGATTGGCCCCACTTCTGACTTCCTTGTATGGCGCACTGCGCATGCGCGACGTAATCGAGGGCCCATGCTCAAAAAGGGAGCGGAGTCCAATGCGCTTATGTACAGAAGGACGCACAAAAAACTAGTGCAAATTGTCACTGATATTGAGACAAGCTTATAAGTGACCTGTTACAATTCCATAAAAGGGGCACTTGCAGTTGTCTGTGTACTTACACCACTTATATTAAGAGGGAGTGTGACAACAATTCTCCTACATTACATCTGCCCCCAGTTTGGTCACCACATTTATCTACATGTGGAGCTTAAATTAATGAGACAACATTTTCGACTGTTGACTTCTGACTTTCAACATTAACCACAGTAGACTTTGAGTTCGAACAAAAAATATTTTTTAGTTCTTTATTCCATAACCTGTAACAGAGCATTTCACTTCAGATAAAGATGACATCACTTTATAAATAACTGTTTTTGAGACTTTTGCTTTTCTTCCTTCCCAACTTTCATCCTTCTTTTAATAATTAGGATATAACAAGAGCATTTTTATATCCGTTATAAACACATCCCATCCCTGCAATGAGAGCTACTGGCCATCAGTCTCACTTCTTCAGCCAGAACAGCATGGTCCACATGATGCCCAGTAAGAAAGCTTGTTTGCCTTTACAGCAACGGGTTGGAGTACAAGAGCTAGGAAGTCTTGCTACAATTACATCGGGCTTTATGAAGACCACAACTAGAGTACGGTGTACAGTTTTGGTCTATTTACGCAAGGAAGGATGTACTTGTCTTAGAGGGGGTGCAACAAAGGTTTAGGAGATTGATTCCTGGGATGAGACGGTTGTCTTATTAAGGGAAATTGAGTAGAATGGGCCGAAAGAGCTCAAATTTGGCCCGCCCCTTTTCTCGGCGGACTTACTGGGGATGCGCCGCTTTTCTCCGTTGATAAGTGCACCGAAAAAAACACTCCCCACTTTGGCCGCTGTCTGGCCTCCGCGCAGCGTGGCCAGTTGGGTCTTGGGCGGAGCCAGCGTCCTGTGCTGAAAACATAGCAAATAGGTGCAGGAGTAGGTGAAGGATCAGCCATGATCTTATTGAATGCCCCTGCACCCCCATTCAATAAGATCATGGCTGATCCTTCACCTCAGTACCCCTTTCCCGCTTTCTCTCCATATCACTTGATCCCTTTAGCCGTAAGGGCCATATCTAACTCATTCTTGAATACATCCAATGAACTGGCATCAACAACTCTCTGCGGCAGGGAATCCCACAGGTTAACAACTCTGTGAAGAAGTTTCTCCTCATCTCAGTCCTAAATGGCCTACCCCTTATCCGAAGACTGTGTCCCCTGGTTCTGGACTTCCCCAATGTTGGGAACATTTTTCCCGCATCTAACCTGTCCCGTCTCGTCAGAATCTTATACGTTTCTATGAGATCCCCTCTCATCCTTCGAAACTCCAGTGTATAAATGCCCAGTTGATCTGGTCTCTCCTCACACGTTAGTCTTGCCATCCCTGGAATCAGTCTGGTGAACCTTCGCTGCACTCCCTCAATAGCAAGAACGTCCTTCCTCAGATTAGGAGACCAAAACTGAACACAATATTCCAGGTGAGGCCTCACCAAGGCCCTGTACAATTGCAATAAGACCTCCCTGCTCCTATACTCAAATCCCCTAGCTGTGAAGGACAACATGCCATTTGCCTTCTTCATCGCCTGCTGTACCTGCATGCCAACTTTCAATGACTGATGAACCATGACACCCAGGTCTCGTTGCACCTCCCCTTTTCCTAATCTGCTGCCACTCAGATAATATTCTGCCTTCGTGTTTTTGCCACCAAAGTGGATAACCTCACATTTATCCAAATTATACTGCATCTGCCATGCATTTGCCCACTCACCTAACCTGTCCAAGTCACCCTGCAGCCTCTTAGCATCCTCCTCACAGCTCACACCGCCACCCAGTTTAGTGTCATCTGCAAACTTGGAGATATTGCACTCAATTCCTTCATCCAAATCATTGATGTATATTGTAAAGAGCTGGTATTCCAGCACTGAGCCCTGTGGCACTCCACTCGTCACTGTCTCCCATTCCAAAAGGACCCGTTGATCCTAACTCTCTGCTTCCTGTCTGCCAACCAATTCTCTATCCACGCCAGTACATTACGCCCAATACCATGTGCTTTGATTTTGCACATCAATCTCTTATGTGGGACCTTGTCAAAGGCCTTTTGAAAGTCCAAATACACCACATCCACTGGTTCTCCCTTGTCCATTCTACTAGTTACATCCTCAAAAAATTGCAGAAGATTTGTCAAGCATGATTTCCCTTTCGTAAATCCATGCTGACTTGGACCGATCCTATCACTGCTTTTTCATCCTTAATAATTGATTCCAATATTTTCCCCACGACTGATGTCAGGCTAACCGGTCTATAATTACCTGTTTTCTCTCTCCCTCCTTTTTTAAAAAGTGGTGTTACATTAGCTACCCTCCAGTCCATAGGAACTGATCCAGAGTTGATAGACTGTTGGAAAATGATCACCATGGCATCCACTATTTCTGGGGCCACTTCCTTAAGTACTCTGGGATGCAAACAATCAAGCCCCAGGGATTTATCGGCCTTCAATCCCATCAATTTTCCCAACATAATTTCCCACCTAATTAGGATATCCTTCAGTCCCTCGGTCCCCTAGTACAGCCGGAAGGTTATTTGTGTCTTCCTTCGTGAAGACAGAACCAAAGTATTTGTTCAATTGATCTGCCATTTCTTTGTTCCCCATTATAAATTCACCCGAGTCCGACTGCAAGGGACCTACGTTTGTCTTCACATATCTATAGAAGCTTTTGCTGTCAGTTTGTGTGTTCTTGGCAAGCTTCCTCTCGTACTCTATTTTCCCCCTCCTAATAAAACCCTTTCTCCTCCTCTGCTGAATTCTAAATTTCTCCCAGTCCTCTGGTTTGCTGCTTTTTCTGGCCAATTTATATGCCTCTTCCTTGGATCTAACACTATTCTTAATTTCCCTTGTTAGCCACGATTAAGCCACCTTCCCCATTTTATTTTTACTCCAGACAGGGATGTACAATTGTTGAAGTTCATCCATGTGATCTATAAATGTTTGCCATTGTCTATCCACTGTCAACCCTTTAAGTATCACTCGGCAGTCTATTCCAGCCAATTCACGCCTCATGCTGTCGAAGTTAGCTTTCCTGAAGTTCAGGACCCTAATTTCTGATTTAACTATGTCACTCTCCATCTTAATAAAGAATTCTACCATATTATGGTCACTCTTCCCCAAGGGGCCTTGCACAACAAGATTGCTAATTAGTCCCTTCTCATTACACATCACCCAGTCAAGGATGGCCAGCTCCCTGGTTGGTTCCTCGACATATTGGTCAAGAAAACCATCCCTAATACACTCCAGGAAATCTTCCTCCACCGTATTGCTACCAATTTGGTTCGCCCAATCTATATGTAAATTAAAGTCGCCCATGATAACTGCTGCACCTTAATTGCACACATTCCTTATTTCTTGTTTGATGCGGTCACCAACCTCACTATGACTGTTTGGTGGCCTGTACACAACTCCCACCAGCGTTTTCTGCCCTTTGGTATTCCGTAGCTCCACCCATACCAATTCCACATCATCCAAACCAATGTCCTTCCTTATTATTGCATTAATTTCCTCTTTAACGAGCACCACCACCCCGCCTCCTCGTTGGAATGTTGGAATCAATTATTAAGGATGAAATAGCAGCGCATTTGGAAAGCAGTGACAGGATCAGTTCAAGTCAGCATGGATTTATGAAGGGGAAATCATGCTTGACAAATCTTCTGGAATTTTTTGAGGATGGAACTAGTAGAGTGGACAAGGGAGAACCAGTGGATGTGGTGTATTTGGACTTTCAAAAGGCCTTTGACAAGGTCCCACATAAGAGATTGGTGTGCAAAATCAAAGCATATTGTATTGGGGGTAATGCGCTGGCGTGGATAGAAAATTGGTTGGCAGACAGGAAGTCGGGATAAACGGGTCCTTTTCGGAATGGGGAGGCAGTGACTCGTGAAGTGCCGCAGGGCTCAGTACTGGGACCCCAGCTCTTTACAATATACATTAATGATTTGGATAAAGAAATTGAATGTAATATCTCCAAGTTTGCAGATGACACTAAACTGGGCGGCGGTGTGAGCTGTGAGGAGGATGCTCGGGTGATTTGGACAGGTTAGGTGAGTGGGCAAATGCATGGCAGATGCAGTATAATGTGGATAAATGTGAGGTTATCCACTTTGGAGGCATTAACACGAAGGCAGAATATTATCTGAATGGCAGCAGATTAGGAAAAGGGGAGATGCAACGAGACCTGGGTGTCATGGTAAGCTGACATGCAGGTACAGCAGGCGGTGAAGGCGGTAAATGGCATGTTGTCCTTCATAGCTCGGGAATTTGAGTATAGGAGCAGGGAGGTCTTACTGCAATTGTACAGGGCCTTGGTGAGGCCTCACCTGAAATATTGTGTTCAGTTTTGGTCTCCGAATCTGAGGAAGGACATACTTGCTATTGAGGGAGTGCAGCGAAGGTTCACCAGACTGATTCCAGGGATGGCTGGACTGATGTATGAGGAGAGACTGGATCAACTGGGCCTTTATACACTGGAGATGAGAAGGATGAGAGGGGATCTCATAGAAACGTATAAGATTCTGACGGGACGGGACAGGTTCGATGTGAGAAGAATGTTCCCGATGTTGGGGAAGTCCAGAACCAGGGGACACAGTCTTAGGATAAGGGGTAGGCCATTTAGGACTGAGATGAGGAGAAACTTCTTCAGAGAGTTGTTAACCTGTGGAATTCCCTGCCGCAGAGAGTTGTTGATGCTAGTTCATTGGATATATTCAGAGGGAGTTAGATATGGCCCTTACGGCTAAAGGGATTGAGGGGTATGGAGAGAAAGCAGGAAAGGGGTACTGAGGTGAAGGCTCAGCCATGATCTTATTGAATAGGGGTACAGGCTTGAAGGGCCGAATGGCCTACTCCTGCACCTATTTTCGATGTTCTATGTTTCTCTTTTTTACTTCTTTTATTTTGTAGTTTAAGCTTCCATGAATACTTCTGTTGTATAGTAAATTAACTTTGTAAAGTTTGTCATCTGGTGTCCTGTATAGCTGTTTGATCTTATTCACATTCTTTAGTCAAGTCATTTTAAATTCTGCTGGCCTCCGATGTACCTACCTGCGCTGATTTCTTAACTCTCCGCAAGGATTATCATAAGTGGCCACATACTCTGGCTTAAGTAGATTTGGAGTAACTATGAGCTGGCCAAAGTGGCCGAGATAGCTAAAAACTGGCGTTGGTGGCTGGTAACACCCCCTTTTGAAAAAAAAACGAAAAAAAAAAAAATCCTAACTAACTTACACTGCCGCAAATTGAATGTGCAAAATGGGGATTTTTAAGATATTCCAGAAAAATCAAGTTGCTCCAAAAAAAATATGGAGCAACTCCAGGCCAATTTTGAGCCCATATGCTCTAGAGTTTAGAAAAATGAGAAGTGATCTCATTGAAATATATAAAATCCTTAGAGGGCTCGATAGGGTCGAAGCAGAGGGGCTGTTTCTCCCAATCCCAAAGTCGATAAATAGTGGGCATCATTTCAGGATAAAGGGTCAGCCTTTTAGGACTGAGAGGAGGAGAAATTTCTTCATTCAGATGGTTGCACATCTTTGGAATTCTCTACCCAAGAGGGCTATGGATGCTCAGCTATTGAGCATGTTCAAGACTTAGATCGATACATTTTTGGACACGAAGGGAATCAAAGGATATTGAGATAGGGCAGGAAAGTGCAGTTGAGGTCGATCACCAGCCATGATCTTATTGAATAGCAGAGCAGTCACGAGGGACCATATGGCCTACTGTTGTTTCTATTTCTTATGTTCTGATAATGTGCAAACTGATCATACTTTTTTTTTTAAAGTCCTCTCCTAGTTCAGCTATGACTCAGTTGGTAGCACCCTCACCTCGGAGTCTGAAGGTTGTGGGTTCAAGTCCCATTCCAGGAACTTGAGCACATAAATCTAGGCTGACAATCCAGTACAGTACTGAGGGAGTGCTGCACTGTCGGAGGTGCCGTCTTTCAGTAGAGACATTAAACAGAGACCCTGTTTGCGCTCTCAGGTGGATGCAAGAGATACCATGGCACTGACCTGGCCAATATTTACGCTCAACCAGCAGCAAAGTACTGCCATCAAACTCGTAGGCTTGGCACTGATGCTCCCAAGCAGAAGCACGTTTATCTCTAACTCAAACCTGTGACCAACTAGTTGTAAGTCAGATATGGTCAACTGTCTCAGCTATTAGGCTCCTAATAAGCTATTCTCTTTTATTAACAATGCTATCAAATACTCAACTGTTATAAGTCATCACAAAGTCAGAATCAGAACAAAATGGATGGTGATACAAAGACGAGATAGTCACTAGAGTGATTGAAAGCTTGGTCGAAGAGTTAGGGTTATGGAGGGATTTAAAGGAATGGAGTGATGAATGGAGTGATGAATGGAGTGAATTCTCGAGCATGGGGCTTAGCTAACTGAAGGCATGGTCGTCACTAGTGAGAAGAAACAGGTTTGGGGAGTTGGGGAAGGGGGTGGAAGAAATTTTCGGAGTGGACGAGATTAGAGAAAGGGAGGAGAGACCTCAAAAGGAATTTAAACACAAGGGTGAGAATTTTAAATTGAAGGCGTGTGGGAAAAACAGTAACTTATTTAGGATACGGACAGAGCTGACAACAAACATCAACACTGGGGAGTTCATACGGCACCAGATTTGAATTCATATTTAACTGTACAAGGAAGTTGCATATACAATTAAGACAACCTCTCCTCATCAATTTGCTTGCCACAAAATGAGTAGCTGATTTACTGCTGCACAATTCTTACTGTGCATGCTTAACTGCAATGGTCAATTTTATAAAACTAGTTTCATACTGAATACTTTAGTGGATGACAGTATCAGCTTGAGTATGGCTATATGTACTTCAGGTATGTAAATACAGAAAAATATGCTGCAATACAGTATAAGCTAAAAGTATTCAATTGATATGCATTTGCGCCACACAAGTGCCAGGCAATGACTATCTCCAACAAGCGAGAGTCTAACCACTGCCCCTTGACATTCAAAGGCATTACCATTGCTGAATCCCCCAGCATCAACATCCTGGGGGTCACCTTTGACCAGAAACTCAACTGGACAGCCACATAAATACTGTGGCAACAACAGCAGGTGAGAAACTGGGTATTCTGTGGCGAGTGTCTCACCTCCTGACTCCCCAAAGCCTTTCCACCATTGACAAGGCACAAGTCAAGAGTGTGATGGAATACTCCCTACTTGCCTGGATGAGTGCAGCCACAAGAAGCAGCTCAACACCATCCAGGATAAAGCAACCCGCTTGATTGGTACCCAATCCACCACTTTAAACATTCACCCCCTCCACCACCGGCGCACCATGTCTGCAGCGTTACCATCTACAAGATGCACTGCAGCAACTCGCCAAGACTTCTTCCACAGCACCTCCCAAACCTGCAACCTCTACCACCGAGAAGGACAAGAGCAGCAGGCGCATGGGAACACCATCACCTGCAAGTTCCTCTCCAAGTTACACATCAACCTGACTTGCAAGTATATCGCCATTCCTTCATCGTCGCTGGGTCAAAATCCTGGAACTCACTCCCCAACAGCATTGTGGGAGTAGCTTCACCACACAGACTGCAGCGATTCAAGAAGGCAGCTCATCACCACCTTCTCAAGGGAAATTAAGGATGGGGAATAAATGCTGGCCTTGCCAATGACATCCACATCCCATGAACGAATGCAACATTTTTTTTTTAACACCTGAACACCTTGGGCCCAAATTTCAACTGGTTTTGCTCCCATTTTTTTTGAGCAACTAAGTTTTTTTTGGGACTATCCTCGAAATGTGAGGAGAGACTGGATCGACTGGGCCTGTATTCACTGGAGTTTAGAAAGATGAGAGGGGATCTCATAGAAACATATAAAATTCTGACGGGACTGGACAGGTTAGATGCGGGAAGAATGTTCCCGATGTTGGGGAAGTCCAGAACCAGCGGACATAGTCTTAGGATAAGGGGTAAGCCGTTTAGGACTGAGATGAGGAGGAACTTCTTCACTCAGAGAGTTGTTAACCTATGGAATTCCCGACCACAGAGTTGTTGTTGATGCCGGTTCATTGGATATATTCAAGACGGAGTTAGATATGGCCCTTGCGGCTAAAGGGACCAAGGGCTATGGAGAAAAAGCAGGAACGGGGTACTGAAGGAATGATCAGCCATGATCTTATTGAATGGCGGTGCAGGCTCGAAGGGTCGGATGGCCTACTCCTGCACCTATTTTCTATGTTTCTATGAAATTGCAATTCTCCACATTTAGTTTGCTCCAGTTCTCGTGAGTTCGTTCAGTTTCGTTTTAGTTCAGTTTTTTTTCAAAAAGGGAGCATATCCAGCCACTTTCGCAAGTTCAGACTGTGAAAAGTTACTCCAAACTAACTTAGAACGGATTAAGTGTCCACTTTTGTATGCCACGAAAAACCTTGTGTAGAGTTAAGAAATCAGCGTAGCTAGCCAGAGATTTGGGAGGGGCGGAAAAGAGTACGAAACACCTTCACTTTTAAAAATAAAGAACCATCATCAATAATAAATGATAAAATCAATCAATAAATCAATGAATAAAAAAAATTAAAAAATCAATGTCAATAAATAAGAAATTAAAAGTTCCTACCTCACCTACCCGTTCGGGAGCACCGGGAGCCCTCCTAATCCTCAACTGAAACTTGGGCCTATAGTGTGTAGACTTAAAAGGCTCCTCGTTACTTAATACCCAAGTGTCTATTTTGGTCAAGTGCATTAATTGTGCATTTATACTGCAGTTATTGGTTCTAATCAGACAGTGGCCCATTTATAATGCCTGGCGCAGACGACAATTCCCATGTCCAAAAGAACGCACTTAATATGTTCTTCCAGCTGGTATAATTTACATTTTTAAAAAGCACAGGTCCAAGTATCCGCATTGTCAAAACATTTAATACAACTCCAGAACAGTTTAAAAGTGTTTGAATTCAGATCTGACATTGCACTGGCATTACATGCCAGTAATGTCAACCAGTGCAAGACTGCCTCCCTTAGACTCCAGAATGGCGTTGGGTCACAACTCTGGAATTATACTGCAACTTCAATGCCATAGAGAAGCAGTTTTTGCTTTGCAGTAATGATGAAGTTCCAGAATAAATACACCATTAGTTATACCATACTTATGAAAACTGTTCCTACCATGCAATGCAATATTCAGTGGTTTATTTCCCAGCAAACTGACACTCGAGGTAATTTATCCCCATCATACTGTTGGCACATTATACTTAAGATGTAAGTTTACGACTGATCAGAAAGCACTTCTTCAAACAAAGAATAGAAAATACATGTTGTGTGTTCTCGGTGGGGTACTGAACGCAAAAATTCTGGAATCATTCAAGTCACGGACATGGTGATTAGGACGGTGGAAGAATAAAGTCCACAGGCGTGGATCCAAGACAGCCAGCAGCACTAGCACATGTTGATCCGAGTTGGCCAGTGGCACTAGCATGCCACCTACGCAATATAAAAACAGCCGAATCGTAATATGACCTCACTGGTGCTAAATAGCTGCGCATTAAGACTCTCAGCCTTTGACCTCACTCTTTACCCATTATGTCTGCTCTTTAATACTGCCTAATCATGGATAACTAGAAATGGTCCAGTAGACGCCGTTAGATATTGAACTCCCCTTGCTGGTGAGAAACATTGCCAAGTGCCATCCAAGATCAATCTGAAGTTATGTTCCAGCAGAACTGATTTGCAGCCATGGTTGTTGGTATCTTTTGGTTTGGAAGAGGGAAAGTGACCTCAGCGCCTCAGGGCAAGGAAAAGGGAAACATTCAGCCAGAGTTCCAGCCAAGTGTCAACGTGCAGTCATTAGCTCTGAACTCCAGGTGTCAGCATTGGCTCAGTGCTCGTACTTGTATCAGAAAGTCGTGGTTTAAGCCCCACTTAAGCTTCCTGAATACATTAACTAAGTTGCTTCAGTGCTGTACTGAGGAAGTGCTGCACTGTCAGAGGGGCAATCTGGAGCAAGAACACAATTTTCCTCTCCATCCCAGGAACTAAACCCAATGATTTTGAGAGTCCGCCTACATGATCTGGTAATTCAGCATACATCAGGGACTGAACCTTGGACCTTCCTTGCCAAATGGCTCAGTACTATACAACACAGCAAATGTATTGGGCTATTGGGATAATATGAATTCTAATTCCTTTACAGCAAAATGTGAGACATGTTCGAGTCATCATGTTTAGTTGTCAAAAAAGTTTTCTGTTGAGGGAGCTCAAAAGAAATCTGCATGTAAATTTAGAAAGTAAAAATGTCCCTCAACTATCTCGGCTTCATTTATAGTACCAAATCATTTTCCAAATAACCCTATCTCTTAAACTAGACTCTTGTTGAGCTGTGTTATCTGCATCAATATATATACACTAGCATCTTCCAAAAAGATACAAAAAATTTTGGCCACAGAATTCAGGCAGATTACATGTCTTGATAAGTCAGTTAAATCAGTTCTTCATCAATTATCAAGAAAGGGTACTTCTGTATTTTAAAATACGTGGCATGTATGGGTCACAAACTGAAGGAGACAAGACAGTCTATCACTAAGGATATATATTAACTAGTTTTCATTCTCAATTCCTGCTGTCCTGCATTTAATACTTTTTACAGCTGCTTCAATCTATCACACGAACTTACATATTGTGCAACCCCTTGCAATTCACTTTTTCAAATTTGCTGGGAAAAAAATGAACACAATTGAAAGCACTCCCCTCCCCGATTCAGACCGAACCATGCCAGTTAATAGATTTTGTTTTCAGAGAAAGATACTGCTTGGGCTGTCGTCATTTACTTGGTGCCGACAGATCTTTTGAAAAATTCAAAAAATGTCTGTTTGTTCCCATTCTCACAATCTAATTTTCTGCCTTCAAGTTGCTGATATACAGATACATAGTTGAATAGACACAGGGAAGGTGGGGGGAGGGGGGGGGGGGGGGAGGGGATTTTCATCTTGAACATTTGGGTAGTAAACCATCAATGCAGATCTCCTACCTGACCCTTGCAAAAAAAATTTTTTTAACTTTTTTTAAAAATCACAAAAATTTTTGCCAAAAGCACCTGTTGTTCCCAGAGTTTGAGACTTCTGGCCCTGGGCACCGACGCGAAGGCCTGCATAGAGAGAGGCCCATGGATCCCAACAACGTATGCGCATCGCTGGGATCACGTGGGGGGACCTAACCTATCAAGAGTAGGGGTATTCCCATTCATACTTATGGCAATTCTAATCTATAAGTATGAATGGGAATACCCCCAAAACCACACAAGCACTTAAGATTAAAAAAAATTTAAAGCATCACATTATGAAAATGAAAAAAAAAATGGAATTTAATTCATTATTTAAAACAAAGTTGATTTTTTGAAAATAAATTTACATATTTTAAAGAGACTAAAAATAAAAAAAGTTACCTTATTTATAATAGGATTTTAAATGTTTAAATTATTGAAAAACATGTATTATTCTGTGCTTTAAAAGTTTTACGCTGATAAAAGCAGGCCTTATACTGTTTTTCCAGTCATATGAATTTGAAGGACATTCACTGGGCACGAGCTCCCTGCCGCAGAGTCCCTTTAGTTTCGGAGGCATGAGATCTGTCAAGAGAATTCTTGATAGATCACAAGTTCCGGGTTTAGGTACATGCCTAAACCCGGAATTTGTGGGGACCCCCACGGGCGCGTGCATACCTTGCACGCGCCTGTGAGAAGCACAAATTCAGGCCCAATTATTTGCAAAATGGCTATTTTAATGGTCCGAACATGGCAATTAAAATAAAAATTAATGCAAACACTAAAAGTACGTTTTTTTTTAAATTAAAAGTTTTGTATTTAGGTTTGTGAACTGTAATTTTCTATAGATGATTCAGCTGTTCCTACATTGCCTAGTTTTATTACACAAATGCACCAATTTGAGATTGTTTCTATCCACACAGTTACACGAAAAACAAAGTGTACACTAGTCAAACCATCGAGTCCGAGTAATCATTTTTAGTGAAAGTAGGTGGTCGGATTCTTGAGGTGTAAACAAACAGGACTGAACACTGACTGCCTGGTTGAGAAACACAAGATGGTCATCCCACCTGATACTGTGGATATGTGACTTGAACAAACTTGTTTGTTTTCAGACAAGTCAAACATTTTACAAGAAAAAACAACTTTACTGGATGCGAGTAAAGGACATGGTTGCAATGATTAAGCTTTTAAAACAAATAACATGAAGCTTCCCCATGGCCATGTGGGCAACTAGACCATTTTCTGTTGAACATCTCTGTAGATCATGATGGTTCCAAAATAAACTCTCACCCACATTTACTGATTTCAGCCAGATCAATGGTGGGGCTCCACAATGGGTCCATTTTCCCTCGCTAACACAGTGTCAACAAAACAAAAATCAATCATGGTGTCACACTCCAGATTGCAATCCCTGGTGGAAAATGAGCATGAGCACTGATTGAGGGCAGTACCCGGCTTGGTTGTTATGTTGCAATATTTCAATAGCCTACTAACATGCACTTTTGAGGCGAACAGATAAAGAATAGCTACTTCAACAATGTACTGTAGGGATTTCAGCATGTGTGGAACTGTATCACGGGTGGGGGGGCGGCGGGCTGGGGAAAGAGTATCGAGAGAAAGGAAAAACACACTAATTAGCACCTTAAACTTCTGAGTGGGTAACAGCACTGCACTTCGTAGCATTGCGGTCAAGTTTCAGCCGCCCGCTAGAACGGCGCACATCGGAGAGGCCCGCCTAATTTATAGAACAAAAATTGCGCCGAATACTTACCTCGCGATTCTCAGATAGCGGTAGGCCCAATTCCACCTCGGCGCTGCGCAGCAGGAACTGCTGGGGGCAGAGCTGCAGCCCTGCGCCGAAAACAGTGCCGGCAGTTGCGCGTGTGCGCAGTAGCTGCCGGTGTCCTGTATCCGGGGCGACAACCCTATCCCAGGATGAAGGGACAGCGCCCCTATCCCCGGCAGAGTGGCCTGCGCATCTTAGCTTGGCGGTGAGGCCCGCCCGCCCGGCCTCTCGCTGGGATGGGCCTCGCCCGAAGAGACGTCGGCAGCCCGGCATCGGCTGCATCCTCGGCGGGGCCCGGCCGCCCTGCATCTCGCTGGGGTGGGCCCTGCCCGAAGAGTCGGCGGCGTCAGCAGCCCGGCATCAGCTGCGTGCGGGGCTTTTTCGTCGTCTTCTCTCTCCCCCTCCCCCCCATCTTCCTCTCTTCTCTGCCCCCCACCCCCCATCATCTTCTCTTCTTCTCTCCTCTCGCACCCCCCCCGGCCCTTCTCCCTGGTGCTGCAGTAGGTGAGTAGAAATAATTTTTTTTACTGTGATTTTTTTTTTTTATTTTTACATTTATTTGGGTTGATTTATCTATCATTTATTGTTGATGATGGCTCTATTTGTAAAAGTGAAGTGTTTAATGTTTGTAAAACCCCCTCCCCCCGTTCCCGATGCCTGATTTGTAACCTATGCCTGATTTTCTAAGTGTAGGCAAGGTTTTTCTGAGCGTACAAAAATCTACACTTACTCCATTCTAAGTTAGTTTGGAGTAAGTGTTTGCTGCCTAAACTTGCAAAACAGGCGCAAGTGACCAGACACGCCCCCTTGTGAAAAAAAATCTGTTCTAAAATGAAACTGTTCTAACTCACTAGAACTGGAGCAAACGAAAGGCCGAGAATTGCAATTTCTAAGATACTACATTCTAAACTAGTTGCTCCAAAAAAATAGGAGCAACTCAGGCCGAAACTTGACCCCATTAAGCAGCAATAGACGAGAACGGTCTCAGGTTCATCTGCTGGTCTATGTTCAGTTAGCTGATTATAGCTTACACAGTAGAGAGTTAGCATTATTTTTACACTCCCAAGCTGAGCTTTTATTATTTTTTTTTTAACAAGAGGGCGCTCGATTGTTATCCTGTCCCATAATTCCTGCTCAAAAAAGCACATGCATGGATGTTGATTAAGGAGCAGATAAAGTTGGACTGAGTGGAGATGCATCCCGCTTGATTGAAAACCCTTCCCGAACACAGTCTACATTCACACACGAATGTCGATGATGCCGGAGGGCTGCTAGAACCCATGTAAACACACCAGAGCAAGAGTCAGCTTTCAGGGAAGGGAAGAAATCAATACATTTCGGTGTAGTATGGTTAAGGCTAAAAACAGCCATTCAAAGGTCATTTCAAGCTAATAGAAAAGGAGCGCTGAAAATTCTACTTGTCACTTTCAAACTTTCATCCGTCAATAAACAAAGAAATTTAAGTTTATAATTAATATTTATGCTTCCATGTCCAAATCTTCCTATTTCTCCAGTCTAGTTACATCTGATATTTCATGACTTACTGCACCTGTTCTCTAACAAACTGTTCAACTCCTAATATGATGTTACATGCTCCTTTTTCAGCTTCATCGACACCATCATAATACCATCAAGTTTGTCAAGCAGAAAAAAAAATATTTAAATCAAGCTTCAATAAATACCAAAGCCAGTCTTTGTGCAGCATGTGTGCAACAAATTTTGGAAGAATTCTTGTTTGTAGGGGTTGGGTGGAGGGAGGGGTGACAGAATGAAGTTGGGAAAATTAGTCCATCCTCATTCTTCCAATGTGATATTTCATATGCAACCTTCAAAAAATTCACCGACCTAACGACTGTTTTTTTGGCGATACTTCGCAAAAAAAAACGGTCAGTGGGAAATCCAGAGACGTTTTGTGGCGGCAGTTTTTCAAGTACCGTTGGGGAGCAGACCTCCACCGTGCAAGACTCAAAATATCGCTTTCGCCAAAATTTGGCTCAGTGCGCACCCATAATTAGGATGGAAAAAAACGCCAAGGAAAAAGCTGCGTTGCAGTCCTTGGAGCATCGGTATGAAGACCTGCAAAAAAGCTAAGTTAAAGATTTTATTTTTTTAAATTCTTTTGCAGTGATTTGCTAGTTAAGTGTCGTGAATGTTTTGTGACTTTTTTTTGCAATTTTTGGGGGGGGGGGGGGGGGGTTTCCCCCCTCCCAAGGCCTCCCTCGCAGCGGAATTGGCCTTGGAGTAAAGTTGCAGAAAATTCACAGGTTGCGCCATGAATCCTCGTGCAACGCCGATTTTTTACCACTGTGCAAATTGAAGCTTGAATTTTATGCCTTGTAGCGGTAGCGGAGCGAAAGCGGCATTTGATGAAAAAATACAATTTCTGCCAAAAAACTAATTTATAACCCATCTCTTCATTTACATTGAACTCAACAACTACATTCGTGCTCAGCTAGAGCATGCACGACAACTATAAAAAAGCAACTCCTGCATGAATTTACACTGAAATCAGAAAAACTTTTCCAAAATATCAACAATGAGTGCAGACATTCTATTTCTATATTAAAAATTCACTTTTTCTCACTACCTTCATAATTCTACATGTACTGAATAAGTGGTGAATCAGTGTAGGTTTTGCAGTACTGGGCATAAAAGAACACAAGAATTAGGAGAGTAGGCCATACAGCTCTTCAAGCCTGCTCCGCCATTCAAGGTCATGGCTGATCTTCGACTTCCAACACCACTTTCTCGCCCAATCCCCTGGAGTCCAAAAGTCGATATATCTCAGCCTTGAATATCATAGGCAGTGCCTCGGGGTCAAGGATAACTTGCTGCCACACTAAAAATGAGTACTCAGGTGACTGATGAACTCATTTTAAATGGTGGAAGATGCCTGTGCGTGAATTCTTTTAACATGAGGTGAACTCAGCAGAGGAGGACAAAGGGTTTGATTAGGGCAGGGAAAATGGAGTACGAGAGGAAGCTTGCAGGGAACATTAAGACGGATTGCAAAACTTTCTATAGATATGTAAAGAGAAAAAGGTTAGTAAAGACAAACGTAGGTCCCCTGCAGTCAGAATCAGGGGAAGTCATAACAGGGAACAAAGAAATGGCGGACCAATTGAACAAGTACTTTGGTTCGGTATTCACGAAAGAGGACACAAACAACCTTCCGGTTATAAAAGGGGTCGGGGGGTCTAGTAAGGAGGAGGAACTGAGGGAAATCCTTATTAGCCGGGAAATTGTGTTGGGGAAATTGATGGGATTGAAGGCCGATAAATCCCCAGGGCCTGATGGACTGCATCCCAGAGTACTTAAGGAGGTGGCCTTGGAAATAGTGGATGCATTGAGTCATTTTCCAACATTCCATTGACTCTGGATCAGTTCCTATAGAGTGGAGGGTAGCCAATGTAACCCCACTTTTTAAAAAAAGGAGGGAGAGAGAAAACAGGGAATTATAGACCGGTCAGCCTGACATCGGTAGTGGGTAAAATGATGGAATCAATTATTAAGGATGTCATAGCAGTGTATTTGGAAAGAGGTGACATGAAAGGTCCAAGTCAGCATGGATTTATTAAAGGGAAATCATGCTCGACAAATCTTCTGGAATTTTTTGAGGATGTTTCCAGTAGAGTGGACAAGGGAGAACCAGTTGATGTGGTATATTTTGACTTTCAGAAGGTGTTCGACAAGGTCCCACACAAGAGATTGATGTGCAAAGTTAGAGCACATGGGATTGGGGGTAGTGTGCTGACATGGATTGAGAACTGGTTGTCAGACAGGAAGCAAAGAGTAGGAGTAAATGGGTACTTTTCAGAATGGCAGGCAGTGACTAGTGGGGTACCGCAAGGTTCTGTGCTGGGGCCCCAGCTGTTTACACTGTACATTAATGATTTAGATGAGGGGATTAAATGTAGTATCTCCAAATTTGCGGATGACACTAAGTTGGGTGGCAGTGTGAGCTGCGAGGAGGATGCTGTGAGGCTGCAGAGCGACTTGGATAGGTTAGGTGAGTGGGCAAATGCATGGCAGATGAAGTATAATGTGGATAAATGTGAGGTTATCCACTTTGGTGGTAAAAACAGAGAGACAGACTATTATCTGAATGGTGACAGATTAGGAAAAGGGGAGGTGCAAAGAGACCTGGGTGTCGTGGTACATCAGTCATTGAAGGTTGGCATGCAGGTGCAGCAGGCGGTTAAGAAAGCAAATGGCATGTTGGCCTTCATAGCGAGGGGATTTGAGTACAGGGGCAGGGAGATGTTGCTACAGTTGTACAGGGCATTGGTGAGGCTACACCTGGAGTATTGTGTACAGTTTTGATCTCCTAACCTGAGGAAGGACATTCTTGCTATTGAGGGAGTGCAGCGAAGGTTCACCAGACTGATTCCCGGGATGGCGGGACTGACCTATCAAGAAAGACTGGATCAACTGGGCTTGTATTCACTGGAGTTCAGAAGAATGAGAGGGGACCTCATAGAAACGTTTAAAATTCTGACGGGGTTAGACAGGTTAGATGCAGGAAGAATGTTCCCAATGTTGGGGAAGTCCAGAACCAGAGGTCACAGTCTAAGGATAAGGGGTAAGCCATTTAGGACCGAGATGTGGAGGAACTTCTTCACCCAGAGAGTGGTGAACCTGTGGAATTCTCTACCACAGAAAGTTGTTGAGGCCAATTCACTAAATATATTCAAAAAGGAGTTAGATGAGGTCCTTACTACTCGGGGGATCAAGGGGTATGGCGAGAAAGCAGGAATGGGGTACTGAAGTTGAATGTTCAGCCATGAACTCATTGAATGGCGATGCAGGCTAGAAGGGCCGAATGGCCTACTCCTGCACCTATTTTCTATGTTTCTATGTTGCACACGTGCTTGACGGAGCAAAGTCTTGGTCCAGTGGCAAGGGGATCCAAGACGACTGGAGACCAGGCTCCGCCGCATGTGCCCAGTACATACACACAAAAACTCAAACATACTCCTACTGTCCTCCTTCCCCAGAACCTTTCTCTATGTGGAATTCATAGTACGCAATGTGAGCCTCACGACCTCACAGCCCTTGCAATTGGACCGTGCTGCGCCTTCCCTTGGACTAGTCCATGCTGCTCCACCTCTGGGCTCCAACCTCTCCGCTCCTCTGGGCTTCCAACCTCCAGATCTCGCCGGTCCCGACCTCCAGACCCTGCCTGTCCCGGCCTCCGCTCCTCACCATCGCTCCTCCTCTTCCTCGCCGTTTCTGACCGCCACTCCACAATGCTCCAATTATGTAATGTCAACCCAGGACACTGCTCTCCACAAACATTACAGGATTGCCCTTTTTCTGGGTCATCCACTGCAGAGAGCCGTCTGCTCGAGTGCCGCTTCTTCGAGCTGCGGCTGAACATGTCAGAGGAGCTCTTGAGCCGGAGAGCCGTGATCAGACAGATGGGTGGTGCTTGAATATACTGAACGATTCAGCGTCTACAACCCTTTCGGGTAGAGCATACCAAAGATTCACAATCCTCTGAAGAAATTGCTCCTCATCTCAGTCTTAAGTGGCCGACCCCTTATCCTAAGACTGTGCCCCCTAGTTCTAGACTCTCCAGCCAGGGGAACAACCTCTCAGCATCTACCCTGTCAATCCCTATCTTATATGTTTTGATGAGATCACCTTTCATTCTTCTAAACTCGATAGAGTATAGGCCAAATCTACTCAATCTCTCCTCATAAGACAACACTCTCATCCCAGGGATCAACCTAGTGACCCTTTGTTGTACCACCTCTGAGGCATGCATGTCCTTTCTCAGATAAGCAGACCAAAACTGTGCACAGTACTCACTAATAATTCTCCTAAGACTTCCTTATTCTTGTAACCCAACCCCCTTGAAATAAAGGCCAACAATTCCATTTGCCTCCTAAATTGCTTGCTGTACCTGGATGTTAAATTTGTGTTTCCAGTAGAAGCATACCCAAATCTCTCTGAACACCAACATTTAATAGTTTCTCACCATTTAAAAAATATTCTGTTTTTCTATTCTTCCTACCATATACCAAAGTGAATAACCTCACAGTTCACCACATTATACCCCATCTGCCACCTTGTTGTCCACTCAATTAACCTGCTGTGTGGTGGCTGGTGTGCAACGGCCACTCCACGTTAAAAAAATCCATGCAAAGGCATCTTCCACCCTTCAGGATGTAGTTTGGGACCTGGAGTATGAGATCTTTCATTGAAACACCTGTGAGCTCATCCCTTTTTGGTGTGGAAGCAAGTCATCCTCGATATGAGGGACCGCCTATGACTATATCCCTTTGCAGGCTCTTTGTGTCCTCCTCAGATTACTTTCCCATCTAGCTTTGTATCAGCAGCAAACTTGGATACATTGCACTCAGTCCCTTCATCTAATCCATTAATATAGATTGCAAATAGCTGTGACCCAAGCACTGATCCTTGTGGCACCCCACTAGTTACAGCCTACCAATCTGAAAATGACCCATATCATCACAAATCTGTTTTCTGTCCGTTAACCAATCCTCTATCTATGCTAATATATTACCCCCCGCCAACCCCATGCGCCCTTATCTTGCTCAGCAATCTTTTATGTGGCATCGAATCGAATGTCTTTTGAAAATCCAAATATACTACATCCACTGGTTCCCCTTTATCTACCTTAAAACTAATCCCCAAAAAACTAATACGTTTGTCAAACACAATTTCCCTTTCATAAATCTCTGTTGACTCTGCCCAATCCTATTACAATTTTCTAACTGCCCTGTTACCACGTCTCCAATAATAGATTTTAACAATTTCCCTATTACTGATGTCAGGCTAAATACCCTATAGTTCCCGATTTTCTCTCTCCCTCCTTTCTTGAAAAGCGGGGTTACATGTGCTACCTTCCAATTCACTGGGACCATTCTAGAATCTACGGAATTTTGCAAGATCACAACCAATGCATACACTATCTCTGCAGCAACCTTTTTTAGAACCCTAGGATGTAGGCCATCAGGTCCAAGGGATCGGTCGGCTTTTAGTCCCATTAGTTTCTCAAGTACTTTTTCTCTACTGATATTAATTACTTTAAGTTCCTCACTCTTATTAGCCCCTTGGTTCCCCACTATTTTGGTATGCCTTTTGTGTCTTCTACTGTGAAGACAGACAAAATTATTTAAAGCCTCTGCCATTTCCTTACTTCCCATTATGTCACCTGTCACAGCCTCTAAAGGGAACAATGCTTCCTTTTGCTACTCTCTTCCTCTTTACATAGTTTTCCAGCAATTTCTGTTTATATTTCAGATTTCTAGCATCCACAGTATTTTACCTTAAAATTAGAACTTGACTGATCATGGGTGATGTCAGGGAACATGTCTTCATGAAAAAGGTAGTCGAAATCTGGAACTCGCTCCCTCAAAAGGCTGTTGATGCCAGGTCAATTGAAAATTTCAAAACTGAGATTGAGATATTTTGTTAGGCATCATAATCATAGGCAGTCTCTCGGAATCGAGGAAGACTTGCTTCCACTCGTAAAGTGATTTCTTTGGCGGCTGAACAGTCCAATACGAGCGCCACAGACCCAGTCACAGGTGGGACATTCATCGGGTGAAGTAGGACTGATTTGCCTCATGCTCCTTCTGCTGCTCAACGCCCTCCCGGATGCACTTTCTCCACTTAGGGTGGTCTTCGGCCAGGAACTCCCAGGTGTCAGTTGTGATGTCGCACTTTACCAGGGAGGCTTTAAGAGCATCCTTGTAACATTTCCGCTGCCCACCTTTGGCTTGTTTGCCGTGAAGGAGCTCCGCATCGAGCAATTGCTTAGGGAGTCTCGTGTCTGGCATGCGAACAATGTGGCCTGCCCAGCGAAGCTGTTCGCGTGTGGTCAGTGCTTCAATGCTGGGGATGTTAGCCTGGACGAGGACACTGATGTTGGTGCGCCTGTCCTCCCAGGGGATTTGCAGGATCTTGGAGACATCGTTGGTGCTATATCCCCAGCGACTTGAGGTGTCTTCTGTACATGGTCCATGCCTCTGATCCATACAGGAGGGCGGGTATTACACCATGAGCTTGGTGGTAGATGTGAGGGCCTGGTCTTCGAACACTCTTTTCCTCAGGCGGCCGAAGGTTGCACTGGCACACTGGAGATGTTCAATCTCCGCATCAATGTCTGCCTTTGTTGAACGAGGGTCCCGAGGTATGGGAAGTGGTCCATGTTGTCGAGGGCTGCGCCGTGTGCGCAGTGAGGACAGGCTCGTGGGGGACCTTTGTTTAATGGATGTTAAGCGCAAGGCCCATGCTTTCATATGCCTCAGTGAATACATCGACTATATCCTGTAATTCAGCCTCAGAAGGTGCGCAGACGCAGGCGTCGTCCGCATACTGCAGCTGAACAACAGAGGTTGGGGTGATATTGGACCTAGCTTGGAGGCAGCGTTGGTTAAACAGTTTCCCACTGGTTCTGTAATTTAGTTCCACTCCAGCGGGGGGCTTGTTGACTGTGAGATGGAGCATGGCAGCAAGGAAGATTGAGAAGAGGATTGGAGCGACGACGCAGCCCTGTTTGACCCCAGTCCAGACGTGGATTGGGTCTGTCATGGATCCGTTGATAAGGATCACGGCCTGCATGTTGTTGTGGAGCATGCGAAGGATGTTGACAAACTTTTGGGGGATCCAAAACGGAGGGGGACGCTCCATAAGCCCTCACGGTTGACAGTGTCAAAGGCCTTTGTAAGATCGAAAAAGGCCACAGAAAAGGGCTGGCGCTGCTCCCTGCATTTTTCCCGCAGCTGTCGCGCTGCAAAGATCATGTCTGTTGTGCCCCGTAGGGGACGAAATTCGTACGGTGATTCCGGGAGGAGCTCCTCGGTCACAGGGAGAAGACGGTTCAGGAGAACTTTAGCGACAAACTTCCCAGCGGCTGATAGCAGGGAGATTCCCCTGTAGTTGCCACAGACGGACTTGTTAAAGTTGGTCACAATCACTACATCCGAGATCTCCCAGCATGCTCTCCTCCCTCCAAATGAGAGAGATGAGGTCCTGTATCGGTGCCAACAACGCCTCTTTGCCATACTTTAGTGCCTCAGCAGGAATTCCATCCACACCCGTAGCCTTGTTATTCTTGAGCTGTTTTATGGTTTTGTCTACCTTGTGCAGTGTTGGGGTTTCACTGAGGTGGTGGCGGGTCAAGAAACAAGAAACAAGAAAATAGGTGCAAGAGTAGGCCATTCGGCCCTTTGAGCCTGCACCGCCATTCAATAAGATCATGGCTGATCATTCCCTCGGTACCCCTTTCCTGCTTTCTCTCCATACCCCTTGATCTCCTTAGCCGTAAGGGCCATATCTAACTCCCTCTTGAATATATCCAATGAACTGGCATCAACAACTCTCTGTAGCAGGGAATTCCATAGGTTAACAACTCTCAGTGAAGAAGTTTCTCCTCATCTCAGTCCTAAATGGCCTACCCCTTATCCTAAGACTATGTTCCCTGGTTCTGGACTTCCCCAACATCGGGAACATTCTTCCCGCATCCAACGTGTCCAGTCCCATCAGAATCTTATATGTTTCTATGAGTTCCCCTCTCATCCTTCTAAACGCCAGTGAATTAAGGCCCAGTTGATCCAGTTTCTCCTCATATGACAGTCCAGCCATCCCTGGAATCAGTCTGATGAACCTTCGCTGCACTCCCTCAATAGCAAGAACGTCCTTCCTCAGATTAGGAGACCAAAACTGTTCACAATATTCCAGGTGAGGCCTCACTGAGGCCCTGTACAACTGCAGTAAGACCTCCCTGCTCCGATACTCAAATCCCCTAACTGTAGATTATACCGGAGGCTCATTACATTCAAATACATTTAAGTCCAGAAAAAAAATTTGCATTCTCATTACATTTGTGGTTCAGTTGTGAGGCAAGTACAGTCGACTGGTGAGATATATTTTTGATACGTATTGGGAATCGGTACGGACGTCAGCACAGGTGCATAAGGACAAGCTAGTTCCAGAACTGCTGGATGGTGTCCAGGCACAGTGCCCAGTTGGCTCAAGTTGCCTGCTCTCGGGGCCTTTGCCGTTGCTCCTAGCGTTGGGCAGGTTCACAGATGTCCGTGACCTCCCAGTCCTTTCCTTGCAGCCTGGGTCGCTGCTGCTCCCTGAGGAGCCGTCGTCTAGCAGTGCACAGGGAACTGTTGACTCACTTGCCTGGGCGTTGTTTGGTTTGGGATCCTGGCTGGTCCCACAGTCCCATTTGGGAGAAATGTTGCAGGTGACCCTTCGTTCCCGGGTATAGCCTTGGTGGCAATGGGGTCTGGGGGCTGTGTCTTTGGACAGTATGCTTTTTCAGGCTCGTGGCAGTTCGTGCCATCGGGTGCCTGAGAGGTGGAGCTGGTCAGGGGCAGAGTATCGATACCAGTACCGTTACCCTCCTGAGATTGCTTGCTCTGCAGCTCGTATGTATTGGCTGCCTGTGGCCACACTCCATGGTGCATAACTCTGGTCCCAGGGACGCAGGCTACTGCATTGGGTAGTTCGCTGGACCTGTGTGCTCCCGATGGGTGTCTGCCCACTGCATTGACTGTATGCAGTTGAAATCCGACATTGCACAACGTTTCATTACGCATTGTAAATAACCTGTAGCTCCGATCGTGATCGCGCGCCTTTTCTTTGCTTATTGCAGGTACACAACGCTGATCATCAATTACACATTTTACATCTAACTCACAGTTGCTCTTACAATGATTGAAAATGTGGAACTGTCCCTTCAAGTGTGGTGGGTTGCAGGCCTCCTTTAAGAGAGCCTTGCCATCTTTACCCCAATCTTCTTCTCTGTTTGATGTCACGTGTTGCTCCATCAGCGCTGCACCTCGTGGTCTGGCCGCCACCATCTTTTTCTTCAGCGCTTCACCTCGGTGGTTTGGGCGCCATCTTTCCTCCATCCACGATGTCGACTGCGGTGATCCTCTTCTCCCCAGGTTCTGCCACCGCGCTGGGAAGTCACCTTTGGATCAGATTTTCTTCCTCCGGAGTCCTGCCACTGGAGCCTGGAAGGTGCGTCGGGTCGTCTCAGCTGGATCATCTCCATGCAGTCGTGCTGAGCAGTCTGTACCTCGGGTGCCGTACTGGTCTGCTCTCTGGTGCCGGGTCCACCCTCAGGCAAGGGCACGCTCCGCCTCCGAGCGCGGAGGACGTCGATCGCCGGAGGGACGAAGTCCTCCCAACTCCAATGGATCTTCTCCATTCACCTTCATCCGAGTAGCTTTAGTCAATCACCTGCAACAATCCACAAAGGTAACTTGTGCACCGCGCCATCATGGAGTACCTTTACATCCGCACTACCAACGACTGGGATAAGTTAATCGGTGTAGATGCACAACTTTGCCTGAATCGGGACCAACTTGGGTCATTCAGCTTGATTGTCCCATAGCCTCTCAAAGGCTTCTTGATTCATTACTGACTGGCTCACGCCCGTGTCCACTTTCATGACGACTGGAACGCCATTTATCTCGACTTCCATCCTCAACGGGGAACACTCGGTGGTGCAGGTAAACATGCTATATACCTCATCGTGGGGCTGAGCTGCCTCTCTGACTATCGTTTCATAATCCGCGCTGGATTCATGGCCATCTGCAGACTCTTCAACACAGTGAGTCATATTTCTTTTCCACATTCACTGGAGGTGGCCCTTTGTGCTGCAGCCTTTACACACAGTCTTTAAAGCGGCATTGGTGAGCCCTGTGATTCCCTCTACAACGCCAGCATGGAGCTACTTGGTTAGCCCCTCTCAGCGGACTCTGAGTTAAGGGACTCAGGGGCCTGTTCTCTCTTCCCTGAGAAGGTTCACATTCTACAGTCCAGCCTCTAAAAGGCACCACTCTGTGCACAGTACTTGCCGAGTTTGAGTCCTGAGGATGAGTCATCAGCCTAGAGCCGCAGGTCGAGGTCATGAACGCCTGGCTCACGGAGATGGCCTTCTGCAGTGTGACTGTGGTATCCGCAGACA
Source organism: Pristiophorus japonicus (assembly GCF_044704955.1). Lineage (NCBI taxonomy): Eukaryota > Metazoa > Chordata > Chondrichthyes > Pristiophoridae > Pristiophorus > Pristiophorus japonicus. The sequence goes on from NC_091982.1 coordinate 27,111,327, forward strand.
GTCCCCTCATGGAGAAGGGCCTCATGGCCGATTCCAATGACAAGTGTTCTAAACATTTTATCAGGAGTAGGGTACCGCTGGGGTCGCATGCTGCGGGATGGAGTGGAGAACACTCGAGTCAAAGGCAGAGTCTCGATTGAGAAGATCTTCAAAGCGCTCCTTCCAGTGGGCCCTGACAGCCTCGGTGTCCTTGATGAGTGTTTCCCCGAGTGGGGTGAGGCCTTGGGAGCTTGGACCATCGATGGCCTTGACTGCAATGAAGAATCCTCACAGATCGTGGCTGTCAGCCAGTTGTTGTATCTCCTGTGCTTTCTTTCTCCATCCACCACCTGTTCTTTAGGTCGCGGATTTTTTGTTGGACCTCATCCTTGAGCCGTCTGTAACGTTGCTTTGCAGCTCCCGAGTTAGTTTGTTTCTTAAAGTTCAGAAATGCTCTGCGCTTACGATCTATTAGTTCTTGGATCTCCTGATCATTTTCATCAAACCACTCCTGGTGTTTTCTGGTTGAGTAACCAAGTGTCTCTTCACAGGCGCTGGTTATGGATGCCTGGAGGGGAGACCAAGCGCTGTGGGCATTCAGCACCTGAGGGTCATCAAGGCATGCCAGATTAGCTGCGAGGCGCTGGCTGTATTGGGCTCTCTTAGCTGGGTCTAAGTGCCCCAGCATTAACTTTTTTGCGGCACTGCTTCTGCTGTCCCCTCTGCTTTGGGGCTATGTTAATATCGATGATGGATCGGATTAGGCGATGGTCCATCCAGCAGTCGTCAGCTCCTGTCATGGCGCGGGTGATGCGCACATCCTTGTGATCCCTGGCTCGGATGATGACATGTGCCAGTGTTTGGAGCGAGGGTGTTGCCACGATGCCTTATATCTGTCCCTCTGGCGGAACAGAGTGTTGGTGATGGAGTGTGTGTTCTAGACATTTTATCAGGAGTAGGGTACCGCTGGAGTTGGCTTTCCCTCCCCCATCTCTGCCAATCACGCCTCCCCAGAAGGCTGTGTCTTTACCGACCCTGGCATTAAAGTCACCGAGGAGGATCAATTTGTCGCCTGTGGGGACGCGGGACAGGGGTGTCTCAAGGTTGGAATAAAAACCCTCTTTAGCCTCATCTGTTGCATCGAGTGTTGGGGCATACACACTGATGACTGTGGCGCATTGGTTCTGGGATAGGATAAGGCGAAGAGTCATGAGACGTTCGTTAACAATGCAGGGGGAGTCTTTGAGGCGGTCGACCAATTCATTTTTGACGGCAAAGCCGACTCCATGAAGGCGCCGTTCTTCCTCCGGTTTTCCTTTCCAGGAAAAGGTGTAACCTCTACCATGTTCTTTGAGCTGGCCTTGCCATGCCCACCGGGACTCGCTTAGGGTGGCGATGTCGATGTCAAAATGTCTAAATTCCCGGGCAACTGTGGCGGTGTGGCATTCCAGCCTGTTGGTGTTGGATTTGTCCATGAGCGTCCTGACGTTCCAGGTCCCGAACTTCATATTAACGAAGTGAAAATTGCCTTTGCGTGAGTTCTTTTAACGTGGGGTGGCTGCTGCACACCGGCAACCACACGGGCTTAGCTGAGCAAGGTCTTGGTCCAGTGGCAAAGGGGTCCAAGACAACTAGAGACCAGGCGTTGACCGCAATCTCAGCGCTGAGTAATGCCATTGATGGTAGATGGCTCGAGGCTTGGTTGGGGAGGGCAGGCATTAGGAAGGTCAGCTGTCCGCTGGGGTTCTGAGGGATGTTTTAGAGAGTTTCTTCCAAGGTTAATGATTTCCCCAAAGGTTTCCAAGTTGTTTTAGAAGTTTAAGAGTTTAAAAGTATTTCCAAATTATTATTATTTTTTTTTTTTAAAGTTACACAGGTTGATTAAAGGTTGAATAAACAGATTAAGAGTTGATTAAAAGTTGATAAAAAATCTAAAATGTAAATCAAGTTGTTTAAAAGTTAGTGTTCACTGCTAGCAAGCTAGGGCAGGTAGAGCCCGTCGTTGGGCCAGGCCGGCTGGCCGAAGGGACCCGGAGTGCGTCGTTGGGCCGGGCCGGGCCGGCTGGCCGAAGGGACCCGGAGTGCGTCGTTGCGCCGGGCTGGGTCCCTTTGTTAGGCAAGGGTATTAATGGATATGGAACCAATACGACTAAATGAAATTACGGTACAGATCAGCCATGATCAAAGAGAATGGCGGAGCAAGCTCAAGAGGCTGAATGGCCAACTCCTATTCCTACGCTCCTAGATTATGCCTTCAGGCGAGGAGAGGAGGGGAGAAAAGCAGGAGAAAAAAGCTATGCAGTGCATGGTACTGTACAGTACTTAGAGAATGTACTATACTGTACAATCATGTCATCTGCAATGGTGCTTTTCATTTGTTTAGCAGGACATCATGTGTCCTACCACAAGAAAGCAAGGAAGGTGACATTCTCGAATGTATAAACCTAATAGGTCATGGCTGTTATTACCAGATGATTTCAGCATAAACAATGCTGCAGGGACTACCACTAGCTGGGAACAGGTGTTTGTGAGCTTTCTGCAGTCTCAATGGACAGATGAGATCCTGCAACAGCTTACTCAAATATAACGAAATAGTACTGATCATTTGCATTTAGTTATTTGCTTGTCATTGTCATTAAAGTCCACAGCTGATAGAAACTTGGAAAGAAAAAAAAAGAAAAATTAATCCCCCTTTGTCAGTTGCAAAAAAAGCAAATATAGCTCACATTTTTGCACCTCTCTAAATATTCATAATAGTAACAACCCACACAAGCTTTACCAGCTGAAGATAAATAAATATCGTGTACACTGTAAGGTTGATCAATAACAAAACATTAGCACATGCTTCCATCACACATCTTGAAATATTTCTACAACGCCAATGAAATTTTTTCCAGAAGAAAATAAAACAAAAGCTGTCATGATGACAATTAGATCACTACCTTCCCACATTACAATGATCCTGGAGGAGGGTACATCACGTTCAGACCAAATCTAAATTAAGCTGCTCTCATCAATGCACATGCTACAATTAAATTTAGATCTGTGATTATTTCAGAACAGATCCATGTTAATTGTTTAAACTGGCTGATGGACAGAAAATAGGTTGTGGGGACTGGTGGATGGGTACACAAATAATTCTGACCAATATTAAATAAACACCAATTTCCAGAATGGGACCAGATGACCAGTTATACTGCAAATCATTAATCAATTTGGCAAGAAGCCAGAAAACACAATCATTCAATGGAGACATATAAAAGCGTTAACAAGATACCTGGGTTGTCAACAGCAGTAGGCTGCCAACAAAGTAACTGAAAAGAAACTTAGCAGGATTAAGTTTTAGAAAAAAGAAATGGGCATGCAACAGGGGGACGGCAAGACAGTGTATCAACCAAATCCACAACCAGTGTCATTTCTGTCAAAATCAATCCTGCCCTCACAAATCAAGAGCAATGTTTACCACAAGACATACAGGGATTCATGTGCATTTACAAAGCCACCAGCACCGCTCCCTCCCCCACCATGACCTTGTTTCGTCCTACTTCTGTTACTTTCTCAATCTCTGACAGAAGTTTAAACCCTCCATTCTTCCATTTGTTTACTGTGTATCTATTCCCTCTCCTGCTCCATCAGTGGCAGTGCCTCCAGTCAACATGCTCTAAAATCCAGAAATCTTCCTAAGCAACTCCACTTTTCTACATCTCTCCAACTATAAAAGCCTTTACAAACTCGACTTTGAACATGTCTTCTGTTATCTCATGGAACTCTTCTTCACACTTTTGCACTGTCGCCCATTGTCAAAGTCACCACAGAGTTACAAGTTGTTGCTCAATTGTTGTGACTCCAGTGCAGAGATCAAAGGGATTCCATACTATTAAAAATATATATTTGTAATACTGAGTTCTACTGCACAAAATAATTAATTTTCACTTCAAGAAATTGAGGCCTGCTTTCTCCTCTGCCAATTCTGTATTTAAAACACCAAAGGTAAAACCTTTGAAACGATGTTAATTGCATAAAAAGCAGTTTATCTTGCAGTTCTGGATATTTTTCACATTTTTTTTACTACAATTACGACAAATGTTACTGCAATACAAAGATCATTTACGTAATCACTCAATGTTTTACCCACAGAAACCTAAACTAGTCTGATCCGATCGTTTCATGAGTCAGTACAAACAAGATACACATTGTTGCATGTACTCTAATTTAATCATTAATGCCCTGTTTCTCAGAAGACTAACATTATTGTGATAACAAGACATACACTGAAATCTAATTTTCAGCTGGGCAACTGCCATTATTGGCTGAGAAATTGAATCCGAGTGTGCTGGGTTCACTTGTACCACTTCCTGTTCAACAGCCAGTTCAGCTTCTTTCAGAGTAATGTGCTGACGTCATTTTGAATGAGCACCTACTTGGAACACACTGGTAACCATTCCAATATTCAATAGAATACTTAAATTACAAAATTAAACTGGCTCACATAGCCTACTTATAATTTTACCTAAATATATACTGCAATTTGGATTCTTTGTAACCAAATTAAGTACTAAAATGATAGTTAAATCAAAGTGCAAAAAAAATTAAATTAATACAAAACCAAAATAATCAAACATTAAGAAGTGTTCAAGAAAATACTGTTGATGTAGTATAGGTCAATACGATTACTTATTATGCATTTTCACACAACTCATGTAGCTACAATTTCACTATATTTCAGTGTCTTGACCACAACACTGTCCAATATATCAACAGCCATTCTGTTGGTATTCTAAGAGACACATCATCTTTATAAACTGTGCACGCAAGAGTTATAAATAATCTTAGATGCAATGTCAGTTTACACACACACGAACTTGATCAGCAAGTTCTAGCCAAAGACAGGAATTTACACAAACTACACGAGTATTACCACAACGAATTGTGGTGTGGTAACCTGAACTATGAGTCCACTATTTTAATTCCTCTGATGATATTTCAGCTGTAAACTACAACAAAGATACTTCTGTAATCAAAAGAATACTCATTTGCAAGTTAAAATGTACGAACAACTGAATTTGTTTAAAAACTCGCACTATACTGAGCATAAACACGTCTAGATCCATAAAGATGAAAGCAGCCACGTATTTTTTAAATGAGTAAATTGTGGCATTGTGAACGCCTGGATCAAAACGCACACGCGAAAAGTCAAAGTTGGAAAAACAATTTACATAGGATCAGAGGGCTTACTCCCGACACTTTTTTAAAAAAAGTATCTCAGTAAATGCGAAACAACATTTAAAAGTGTACAAGTCAAAACTCCCTGCGAGCGTCAACAGTTTATCCAAGGCTTTGAACAAAAAAAAGGCAATCCACAATACGACTTACGCTCCAATATGTTTGTTTTACAAAAAAAAGACAAACCGCCGGCTAACAAGAAACCGAGTTACAGTACTCCCACGAAATCTACCAGATTAGGCATAAACAGGGTGTGGCTAAAAAATTGCAGGGTGATTTATAGGGATCTGTTTACTATGAACTATTTTTCTTTAAAAATAATCATCCAAAAACACAAATGTTGAAAGAGATTGCGAGTATATGGAATTTTAAAAAAAGTGCCAAGAAACAACTTCTGTTGGAAAAGATTAAAATTGAAATGAAGCCCCTGAACTCTTGTGGAATAATGTCTCCTCTCTATCGCCAAGAGTGTTTACAACATTGTCACATGGACCCGGACATGACTACAGCCATTCTTACTCCCCAAGAGGCTTACTTCAACCCTTTTAAAACACGCAATAAACTCACTAGAAACATGTTTTTTTTTAAACACTTTAATTTAAGAAGTTTCTATCTTGGTTCGGCCGTGAAGAAGAACGAGCAGCTTTTTCTATTTCCGATAAGGAAGTGATTCTACAAAAAAAATGTTCGCCCAAAATGATCGTCGTCGGCATTAAAGCGCCGTTTGCGGACTTGTCGTTTTATCCCCCCCCGAAAAAAGTGGAACTAAGGACACAGAAATGTTTCTCAAAAGGTGAATTAAAAAAAAATAAAAGTGGCGCCAAAAAGTCTCTCTCCCTCCTACGATGTCGCCAACACCAATTTGATTTTCATTTTCAACGTAATTTAAAAAAAACATTTTTTTTTAATGTGACTTAGAGACGTTTTGTTTTTTTTAATTTTAGTTTGGATCGGGCGGGAGACGGGAGTTTGTCCGGGAGGAGGGCGAGGGGTTGGAGGAGTTTAACCTGCGGTGAGGGTGAGTTTTTTTTTTTCCCCCCTCGCCTTCTGTCGCTCGCTCGCTTCATCTTTCCAACTAGGCCCCGATTGCGAATTTTAAAAACAAACCTCGGCCCGGCCTCCATTTTGCCGAATCTCTCTCCACAAACACAGGCCCAAGAAAAGAAAGAAACGCACCAACATTTCATCCCCTCCCGATCCTCCACAACTTTTTTTCCCCCCCCCGCCTCTTCTACAACATTCTTTAGATTTTTTTAAAAACAAAAAAAAAATCTTCCTTACCTTTTTTAATTATGTTTTCCCCTCTCTCTCCACAACTGTTGTATTCCGTTTTTCAACCCTCCTTTCCCACACACACCCCCCCCCCTCCTCCTGTCTTCTCTCTCTCGATGTTTATTAATATTAGCGGCTCTGGCAGGTGAAGCTGTCCGTACTCGGGCTGTCACTCGCCGGATAAAGTGCTTGTTTTTTTTAACTGATTTTAAAAAAAAAAAAAAATTTTTTTTTTGCAGGCGGCCGTTTATGTCGTTGCGCTCACTCCGACTGAAGGTGAAGCTGCCATCTGGCGGACAAAGGGCAGCGCAGGGGGAGGCGCTGCGCCCTCTGTCGGCCGGGGCCCAGGCCTGCACCAGCGCCGAGCCTCCCGGCCTTCCGGCTGGCGGGCGCCCCCTATCGGACCGCTCCCGTCGCCAGCCTTGCGCTTTCCCCTTGCCCAGGACAGAGGGCGCAACCGCTTTCGTCGGCAGTCACTGGCGGCCCCAAAACTGGGAAGCGATCGCGCAGTTGGAGCCGACCCCGCAAATCGGCTCGATCTGCAAGTGGCGCAGTGTGTTGTTACTTGCAGTTGAAGAAGCAGAGAGCTGCATTTGTATCGCGCCTGCCACGAGCACCGGACGTCCCAAGGCGCTTTACAGCCAATGAAGTGCTTTTTGAAATGTAGTCACTTGTTATAATGTCGACAGGGCTGTGGTAATAGCCGCCCTCCTGTATGGCTCGGAGGCATGGACCATGTAAGAAGACACCTCAAGTCGCTGGAGATATATCACCAACGATGTCGCCGCAAGATCCTGCAAGTCTCCTGGGAGGACAGGCGCACCAACATCAGTGTCCTCATCCAGACTAACATCCCCAGCATTGAAGCGCTGACTCCACTCGATCAGCTTCGCAGGGCAGGCCACATTGTTCGCATGCCAGACACGAGACTCCCTAAGCAAGTGCTCTATGCGGAGCTCCTTCACAGCAAACGAGCCAAAGGTGGGCAGCAGAAACATTACAAGGATACTCTCAAAGCCTCCTTGATAAAATGCGACATCACCACTGACACCTGAGAGTCCCTGGCCAAAGACCGCCCTAAGTGCAGAAATTGCATCCGGGAGGGCGTTGAGCACTTCGAGTCTCAACGTCAAGAGCATGCAGAAATCAAGCGCAGGCAGCGGAAGGAGCGTGCGGTAAACCAAGTCCCACCCACCCCTTCCCATGGCGACTGTCTGTCCCACCTGTGACAGAGTCTGTGGCTCTCGTATTGCACTGTTCAGCCATCAAAGAACTCACTTCAGGAGTGGAAGCAAGTCTAACGATGATGATGATGATGATGGGTAGGTTATACAGAACTAGAAAGGAGGAAGAACATTTATTGTTTCACATGTTATTTTGTTATCGCAGTAACTATTTGTACTAAGTCTCCCTTCCGCATGTGCAGAAGCGAGAGTTAGGACAAATATCACCGACTGCCCCCAGCACAATTACTACTAACCCTTTCTTGCGCATGCGTCCAACACCACGTTGCCTCCACTGAGCAGTTGAACATCCGCCGAGCCTCCCACAGCGCCGGGCTACGGGCCCTGAACCTCCCCGAACCTCGACCTCCCATAGCCCCGAGTGGGCCACGGGCCCCGAACCTCCCCAAACCCCGACCTCCCACAGCCCCGAGTGGGCCATGGGCCCCGAACCTCCCCGAACCCCGACCTCTCACAGCCCCGAGCGGGCCACAGGCCCCGAACCTCCCCGAGCCCCACAGCCCCGAGCGTTCCCCGAGCCTCCCGCAATGCCAGAGGCAGGCAGGGAGATCGGGAAACGGGAAGAGCTGGCTGGGGGGGAAGAGAGAGAGAGCGAGCTGGCTGGGGGGTGAGGGGGTTGGGAAAGAGAGACAGATGGAGGGGGGAGAGAGGGAACTCAGAGAAGATGGATCATGTTCTTCCTCAATAGATTTTTGCATATTAAGAAAATCAAGGGATATAGGGATAGTGCAGGAAAGTGGAGTTAAGGTAGAAGATCAGCCATGATCTTATTGAATGGCGAAGCAGACTCAAAGGGCCGAATGGCTTACTCCTGCACCTATTTCTTATGATTTTATGTTCTTATGCCATTGTTTATGTTTCACACGAGCCCCTTTCCATCCTTCCTCACCTAACGCCATCGACGTAACCCTGTATTTCTTTCTAGATCATGTCCATTGTACCCCGTAGTGGATGGAATCTGCACTGTGACTGCCGGAGGAGCTCCTCAGCCACAGGGAGAAGACAGTTGAGGAGGATTCTAGCGATGACTTTCCCAGTGGCTGACAACAGGAAGATTCCTCTGTAGTTGTCGTAGTCGGACTTGAGCACTTTTTTAAAGATGGTCATGAGATCTCCCGGCTTGCTCTCCTCCTTCTAGATGAGAGAGATGAGGTCATGCATTCGTTCCCGCTAGAGTGGAACTAAACTATAGAATCAGTGGGAACCTGTTCAACTTCGTCGCCTCCAGGCCAGATCCAAGACCGTCCCAGCCTCTGTCGTCAAACTACAGTATGCAGACGACGCTTGCGTCTGTGCACATTCAGAGGCTGAACTCCAAGTCATCGTCAACATCTTCACCGAGGCATACGAAAGCATGGGACTTACACTAAACATCCGTAAGACAAAGGTCCTCCACCAACTTGACCCCGCCACCCAGTCATTAAGATCCACGGCGCAGCCCTGGACAACGTGGACCACTTTCCATACCTTGGGTGCCTATTATGAGCGAGGGCAGACATCGACGGCGAGGTCAATACTGCCTCCAGTACGCCAGTGCAGCCTTCAGCCACCTGAAGAAGAGGGTGTTTGAAGATCAGGCCCTCAAATCTGGCACCAAGCTTATGATCTACTGGGCTGCAGTGATACCCACACTCCTGTATGGCCCAGAGATGTGGACCATATACAGTAGACACCTCAAATCGCTGAAGAAATACCACCAATGATGTCTCCGCAAGGTCCTGCAAATCCCCTGGGAGGACAGATGCACCAACGTCAGTGTTCTCGATCAGGCCAACATCCCCAACATTGAAGCACTGACCACACTCGACCAGCTCCGTTGGGCGGGCCACATTGTTTGCATGCCCGACATGAGACTCCCAAAGCAAGCGCTCTACTCGGAACTCCTACATGGCAAGCAAGCCCCAGGTGGGCAGAGGAAACGTTTCATGGATATCCTCAAAGCCTCGTCGATAAAGTGCAACATCCCCACCGACACCTGGGAATCCCTGGCCAAAGATCACCCTAAGTGAAGGAAGATCATCCGGGAAGGCGCTGAGCACCTCGAGTCTCGTCGCTGAGAGCATGCAGAAAACAAGTTCAGGCGGTGGAAGCAACGTGCGGCAAGCCAGACTCCCCACCCTTTCCTCCAACGACTGTCTGTCCCACTTGTGACAGAGACAGTAATTCCCGTATTGGACTGTTCAGTCACCTGAGAACTCACTTTTAGAGTGGAAGCATGTGTTCCTCGATTTTGAGGGACTGCCTATGATGATTCCTTTCTCCTTTATAGATTTGTTCCTTTGCTCCTCAACCCCATTTAGATTCGTATTTTCTGTTATTTTTCTTACCAAAATTGAATATCTCACACTTATCTATGTTGAAATTCATTTACCAATTATATTCCCATTGTGCAAGTTTATTAATGTCTTCTTGTAATTTGTTGCAGTCCTCCTCAGTGTTGACTATCCCTCCCATTTTGGTGACGCCCGCAAATTTAGAAATTGTGTTTTCGATTCCAAAGTCTAAATTGTTCATATAAATTGTGAATAACAGTGGTCCCAAGCATTGATGGGATCCCACTGCTCACCTTCTGTCACTCTGAATAGCCAACCTTTACCCCTACTCTCTGCTTTCTGTCTTTCAACCAGCCAGCTATTCATTTTGCTACTTGTCCCCTGACTCTGCATGCTCTAACCTAAAACATTCGTCTATTATGTGGTACCTTCTCAAAGGCCTTTTGGAAATCTAGATATATTACATCTATTGTATTACCCTTGTCTACGCTGTTACCTCTTCAAATAATTCAATGAAGTTAGTCAAGCAAGATTTTCCCTTTTGAAATCCATGTTGACTTTTCATAATATTTTTGGTTTCTAGATGTTTTGATATTTTCTCCTTTGGTAGGGATTCTATTATTTCCCCTATTACCAATGTTATAGTTCCCTGGACATGTTCGATCTCCCTTCTTAAATATAGCTACAACATTCGCTATCTGCCAGATCCGACAGTTAAGGTACTAGAAAGATGAACTTTGATGGGCCAAATGACCTTTTTCCTCTCAAACGTTGCCGATGTTCCAACTAAACAACTGCATTAGCTGCAGCTCAACCTTCTATTTGAAATCAAATGGTCATTTAGTTTTTTGTCAGCCTAAGAAACAATTTCCCAGTGATGGCACACGGAATTCTGTCCCACAGTTTTAGACCATGCAGCAGGCCACCCCAAATCTGTGATTGGATCCCAATAAAGTTTCTCCTGGTTTTTCTGTACTTCTCGGAGATACAAGGGTGAGATTTATTGGAGTCAGTAAAGGATGCTGCACCTGATTCCCTTTGAATGATCCCAAGTGGAAACTGATCAGAAAGCTATATTATTGGGATTAGTTTGGCTGTGATGTCAAATAGCCTGCAGACAATTTAATTGTTACAAACTTTTCTTGTTACATTTTCACTTGTCTTTTCTCCTGTATGTTCACAAGGAACCAAAAGACAAAATGCGTGTAATATTAACTGAAAGTACAGTATTCAGCCTCTGTGGAGTGTACAAGTACAGACCAGCAATTTTATAAACAGCTCAGTTGATAATGCCAGTGATTAAGTGAGCCAAACAGACAATATTTTAGGTTGAATTCACATTTCATGTTGTATTGCTGATCTCAGCTGGTTGGTAGCAGGGATGCTGCAATTGGTCTCTTTGTCCTTGACCGAGGAGAAGAATATAATCCACGTAAAGATTGGACACTTCAGTGAGTCATCAGAAAGCTGCTAAGAGTCTGCCCAAGACCACCCAAAGTGGAGGAAGAGCATCCGGGAGGGCGCTGAGCTCGAATCTCATCACCAAGAGCATGCAGAAATCAAGCGCAGACAGCGGAAGGAGCATGTGGCAAACCAGGCTCCCCACCCACCCTTTCCTTCAATCACTGTCTGCCCCACCTGTGACTGAGACTAATTCCCACATTGGACTGGTAGCCACCTGAGAACTCACTTTTAGAGTGGAAGCAAGTCTTCCTCGATTTCGAGGGATTGCCTATGATGATGATGTTCAGAGTCCATACAACCACATTCCAGCAGGTGTTCACAACAAAGATGAGGAAATAAATGGGGAGAAAATTGACAAAACTCACAAATGTATCACATATCCATAAGTTCAATTAATTCGTAGTCTTGTAGCACAACAAGCAATTCACGCCAAGTATGAGGTTTGCAAACTACAGAAAAGGTTGAACTTTACAAGGACAAAACATAGGAGGTGCAGCCTGTCCATGGAAACTCCCATGGTGCTGTGAGCATGCATAAAGAGTGTTTGGAGAATCCAAATTGTAACAGAACTGTAATGCCTTGATTAGTAACTCACCAGGGACACTCTAAGCACAGTGGAGCCGTGTTCCTACCCCGCTGCAGCTCGATTCCATTCCCCAGGCAGAGCGCAATATAATATGTAAATGAACTTTAACCTATTTCTACAATCTACCTGGAAGGGGAGTAACACTTATTCCATTTGTGTATCATTTCCCCAATTTATCGAAGATTTAAATGTTTCAAAAAAATTACTCACATAAATGGGGTTACATTAAATTATTTTTAAAAATATATACGCTCCTTTAAAGTAACTATAACCAAAGGGAATTACAGAGTTTTCTTACCTCAACTGCTATCCAAAAATTAAAACAGATTAATCCAAAGAACTAATGTTGCTTCTTAAGACATTTACTCAGCTTAATAGGACAGGGAATAAGAATATAGCTCGGAGAGCTACAGAAAAGGTTAACCTTACAAGGACAAAACATAACAGCAATGTCAATTTTTAAACAGAGGTGCATTGTGAAATTCATATGCTGCTCATTGAAAAGCCCACTTAGGCTTTGTGAATTTTTTTCCCAATTTTTCTTCTACTAAAGCATTGACTCTTGGTTGGGTACAGCTTCATGAGCACCTTGCAGAACCACCCCAGAGCGGCCATTCATAATGTATGAATGTAGTGATTGAGTATTGACAGGCTATTCAATATGTAGTCCATCACAGCTGAGCCTAATCCTGTTCTCAGCAGGCACTGATGCACGCACATTTTCTCCTCCCCGAGCCATAGGTGCTACCTGGGCCTTTTTTAGTATGGCTCAGTAGGTCACCAGGTGGTGCATTTATCTATTTAGCCAGTTGGGCACACTCTATATTTGCCTTCCTTATGACACCAATAGCAGTAATATGGTCAATTAGTGGCAAGTATCATTATTGAGCTACTCAAATACAGTATGCTGTAGCATTCTGAGATCCCCCCTTTACATAAAAAAACAGAAGCCGTTGTGGGCACAGTTGGTCTCAGCATCCCTGGCCTAGAAAAAGGAGGGAAAAAATCCTAGAGTTCCTGCATACTGATCATTAGCCAGTGGCACTCATTGAAAAATGCAAGTTTGTCGATGTCAGACAAACATAGCATAGGGTTCAGCTGCAATGTACACTGGTCAAGTAGACTACACACGCATGCTCTTCTGAAAGTAGTCACTCTTGTTGGGCTATAGTTCCATGGGTTTTATGAAGAATGACCGAAAAGAACCTATGGAACTATAGCCCAACAGGAGCAACTGCTTTCAGAAGAGAAGGAAGGAAAATTTGTGCATGTCGGATTGCATGGCTGCCGAAGGAAACGGAGTGTATGGCCTTCTTTTCCCTCAATTTAGCTATTAAACTGTTACAGTTTTGAAAAATTCAATGATGAATCTGAATCAGTGTATCCAAGATACCTTTGAAAATAAGCTCATGTGTGAAAATCCATGACAGAACAATCATACAGAGGGACAGGTAAGATAGAGAATGTACCTTCTGACTTCGCCTTCTTCAATAAATTTGCTGTATTACAGCAAAGGCTGAACTGCTCTTGCATTTAGGCTACAGAGGAGCCACAGTATACAGAACCTGCAATTCTGGCACCAGCCTACCCCGGAGCACAAGTAGTCTAAATTGAAAATTAGAAGGGTAAAACACATATTTCTGAAGTGTATCCTTCAATCAGAAATACATTAGCCTTGAAGTAAATAGGCTTCATATGTGCTGTCGCAGTTCAATCTATACATACAGCAAATGCATTTCTGGTGTCAGTTTGTAAAATCAGTCATTTTAAAGCTGGATATGAGGTGCGATGGTCGCTCGTTCCGAATGCAAGCACCTCGTGCAGCTGACGGCAATCCAAGAATCAACTCACCAGATTCTCTAAGGCACTCTGTCAGGAAGAGTTGGAAAATCAATGTTATAGCAGCTTGAATCACTCTCGTGTATCTTTTTTGGCCACTTTCAAAGTGGCAACAGCCATTTGCTTTGCTTAGGGAATATGATGCAAGGCATCGGAGGAAGAGGTGATGGAGTGGAGAAAATGCAACAAAATAAAAAACATTGTAAAAGGCCTCAAAACAAAACATCAAGCTTAGTTTTAATCCTATTAACATCAATAAATTCCAGTCATATAAAGAAGATATCATGGGGTGAATTTCCATCTGTTGTGATTTCGTCAGAAGAGCCACAGAACCCCTGGAAATGGGGCATAAATAGTGAATGTTGATGCCATTTTTCTCGTATTTTCATCGTTTTCCTGCCAAATTTACCACGGACAATCAGCAGAACCTCTTTGGAAATTAATTCTCTCTTCCTGTTTACTATTCCCAGTTACACACAAACAGAGGTAACAGCATTGAATTCTTTTGGAGTTAACTACAAAAGACCAGTAATTTCTGCAGGGTCATTCAAACAGAAAAAGAACCTTTGACATGAAACTTAGAATTGTCAATAGGTGTACATTAGGAAATCATTCAAAAAAGCATTCCATGCTAACCCGATGATGCAGTGAGTTTATCCAGTGAGAAACTGAGCCAGGGAAGTCCCAAGTTCAATTCTTGGACTGTCCGAGTTAACTGTCCTCTGCTGGTTCCAGGAAGGATCTGCAGAAGGCCACAGTGCTCTTGGTTTGGATTGTGTGGGGCTGGAGGGAAAATCAACCGAAGTTCTGACCTCTGATTGCTATCCTGCAATTCCTGCTGAAAAATACCTCTGTTGGATGTAGGATAGGGACATAATTGGGCTCAATTGTGATACCCGACAGATAAGAATAGCCGAACAACACCCACTGTCAAAGCTTACAGATGAATTGTAACACTCGTTCACTGTACCAGAAGATGACCAGGCAGACCCAAGCGAAGCTTCAATGCCTTCAGGAGAGGTAGAGAGGGGTGCATCAAACCAGCAATTATTTGTATCTTACATTATTTTAAGGTTTAAGGCACATTTTCTTCCTATGAGGATTACCAGTTATAAAATTTACTGTTTGATATTAATGTCTTCTCAAAATACAATTTGCAAAAAGGTTAAGTCAATGCAGCTGCTGTTTTCTAGGTGTAAGAATGTTCATGCATTCAACCATTGTGAATGCCCGTTTGCAGTGGAACCAGGCAGTACAGATCCTTTATCTCTTTAAGAAGGCTACATTAGAAATTATTGACAAGGAAACCATATGCTGAGGAGGGCGAGCAAAGCTGTAGAATTCATGCGAGCTCATGGTTAATAGCCTAATGCTCTTATACATAATTCATTTTGGGAGGAAGAATGAGAGGAACTATAAATGGTAAAACTTCAAAATGGGTAGAGGAGCAGAGAGACTTACGGATTACAGATGCGCAAATCATTAAAAATGGGAGGACAAGTTGAAAAAGCTGTAAAAGATATGGAATCCTCAGTTTTGTGAATAAGAACATAGAGCACAAAGACAAAGAGATCATTCTAAACCGATATAAATAATTAGTTACATCACATTTAGAATATAGTGTCCAATATTACATGCCAACTTTAGAAAGGATGTGAAGACTGTGTAGAGGGTATAGAAGATATTCACTAAGATGATACCAGCGATGAGTGGCTTTAATTATGATGAAAGACTAGAAAAGCTGGGGCTGAATTCAGTAGTTTACAAGAGATCAGATAGACGTGTTCAAAATTATTAGGGTTTTTGAAAATGTAAATAGAGAAAATCTATTTCCAACGAGGTAGTAACAGGGTTTAAATATAAGATCATAATTTTTTTTTAAACAGACGATTGTCCAGATGCAGTATTCCCCACCTGAACAGTTGAAGCAGATACCATATCTTGTAAAACGCACTCCTGGCTGGCCTCCCACATTCTACCCTACGTAAACTAGAGATGATCCAAACCTTGGCTGCCTGTGTCCAAACTCGCACCAAGTCCTATTCACCCATCACCCCTGTGCTTGCTGATCTACATTGGCATCCGGTTAAGCAACGCCTCGAATAAAAAAATTCTCATCCTTATTTTCAAATCCCTCCATGGCCTCGCCCCATCCTATCGCTGTAATCTCCTCGTCCCACAAACCCCCGAGACGTCTGCGCTCCTCTAATTCTATCCTCTTGAGCATCCCAGATTGTAATCGCTCAACAATTGGTGGCCGTGCCTTCTGCTGACCAGGCCCCAAGCTCTGGAACTCCCTGCCAAAATCTCTCCGCCTCTCTTTGCTCCTTCAAGACGCTCCTTAAAACATACCTCTTTGACCAAGCTTTTGGTCACCTGTGCTAAATTCTACTTATGCGGCGCAGTCAAATTTTTATCACATAATACTCCTGTGAAGCTCCTTGGGACGTTTCACTTCGTTAAAGGTGATATATAAATACAAGTTGTTGTTGTTGTAAAAGGTAAGTGGATATTTGTAAGAGAATAATTAAAAGGGCGGGGAAATGGAACAAAGTGGACAGCTATTTAAAGGAGCCGGCACACGTACAATGGGCCAAATAGCATCCACCTGTGCTGTAAAATCTTCTGAAAAAAAGTCATTGAAAATGGGATGAAAGAGCATGCAAACATTTAAACTCTAATGGAAACATTTCGAAAGAGGTCACTTTTAATTTGCTTAAAAACAATAAAACTAGCACCAGGTGTTCATTGCTTCAACAATTCTGTTGTGGATGAAATGATGCTAATAAGAGCTTTTCTGCTTCATTGCAGCTTCAGTAATTTAACATTTTGTGTAACTTGAGCTCTCAGGTACGTATGTGTTTACCAAAGCTGCTCCAAGTCCCATGCGGCTTTGCAGCATGTTTTGACACGCAGACATACACCATACTGTCACAGTTTGTCAATAATTGATTGGTAACATGAAGTTACTCAAGTCTGGAGTAACACAACAGTACTAACAGAGTTTGAAAAAAATATATACTCCAATTCATTGTCTTCACTATCAGGACAACAGAGTGGTGCCTCAAAAAGAGACAAATTGATCAGATTCAAGATTCCGCTGGGAGTTGTTTTGTATAACCTACCTCGTTACCAATCGCAGAAAAATACAGCAGTAAACCAACAGAACAATTTGTATTCATTTTGGGGCTGGGTTATAATTGAACCAGAAAAAAATAACCGCAACAGTTGACAGTTCCCTCCATAAAATTCTTAATTCAAATGTCTGAAATCTTCTATTCACACCGTAATTTTATTGCTCTGGCTTCACTACAAACTTGCAGATCTCATGTTATTATTCATTGTGTGCTCCCTGGGGATCTGCATTTTTACCAAGGGCATTATCAATTAAGTGTAGTGGAAAGGGACATATACACTTGCCTAAAAAGGTATTTTAATTTTCAACATGGCAGCTATATACAATGTCTGTCTTATCTATTTTGTGTTGTCTTCTTGTTGGTGCATTTCTCTTCAATAGAAACATAGAAATTTACAGCGCAGAAGGAGGCCATCTCGGCCCAACGTGTCCGCGCTGGCTGACAAAGAGCCACACGACCCTCGGTCAGCAGCCCTGAAGGTTACATATAAACCTATGAACAATGCACAATGGCGGAAAGGTAAAGAGCATCCGGCCCAACCAGACACCCCATGGACCGCGACATTCCACACTCCACCCCAACCGGGGCCATGTGATCTCCTGGGAGGCGCAAAAAACCAGCTTAAAAAGCCAGGCCAATTGGGGAAAAAAATCTGGAAAAATTCCTCTCCGACTCATCCAGTTGATCAAAACTAGTCCAGGAGATCACCCTGGCCATAGTCGATTCTCTGCAGTACTTATCATATCTGTGCCAGCCAACAAGAGGTTATCAGTCTAATCCCACTTACTAGCTCTAGGTTCATAACCCTGCAAGTTACAGCAAGTGCCGATCCAAGCACCTTTGAAATGTGGTGAGGGTTTCTGCCTCCACCACCCTTCCAGGCAGTGAGTTCCAGATCTCCACAACCCTGTGTGAAGAAGCCTCCCCTCAAATCTCCTCTAAGCCTTCCATCAACCACCTTAAAACTATGCCCCCTCATAATTGACCCCTCCACCAAGGGAAAGAGGCCCTTGCTATCCACAATATCCAGGCCCCTCAAAATTTGAAACACTTCAACCATCTCTCTTCCAATGAGAACAAACTCAGCCGATGCAATCTGTCCTCTTAGCTAAGATTCTCCATTCCCGGCAGCATCTGAGTAAATTTAGAATTATTCTTCCCACCTTTTTTCTTTAAGGGCCCGTTTGGCCTGAGCCTTCCGTATCTCCTCCTTTTATGTTATCATTCCCTGTACTTGTAACTGGTATTCTGTAGTCAAGTTAGATGGCATAGCTTCAGGATAAGGGATTGGCCATTTAAATCTAAGGTGAGGAACAATACCTTCACTCAGAGGATTGTAAATCGTAGAAATTTACAGTACAAGAGGTCATTTAGGCCCAGCATGTCCGCGCCAGCCGACAAAGAACTACCCAGCACAGACAGGCGTTGGCGCGATGAGAGATCATGGCTGCGATTTGGTGGGTGATCGTGGCGGAGGTTCTGCAAATGTTTGATGCGGAGGGAGATCGTGGCGGAGGTGCGGCAAGTGTTTTTGTGGCAGAGGAACAGTGAGGAATCGTGGCAAAGGTGCAGTGAACGTTTGTGGCGGAGGAGCGGCGAGAAATCGTGGTGGAGGTGCGGCGAATGAGGGTACGGGGCCCAGAAGAGCTAAAGACCCGAAGCAGCACAGGCCTGCCCACATTGGGATACGTGCGCGCACTTGGTCCGTGCAGCAGAGCAGGTCTCCAGTCATCCTGGCTAACCCTTGCCACTGCATAAATGCCTCGCTCTGTCAAACCCGTGTGGTGGCTAGTGTGCAACGGTCACCACATTAAAAAAAAGTCCACACAGGCATCTTCCACCCCCTCGATTGGAGTAAACGCATGTCGAAGCAAGTCATCCTGATTCAAGGGACCGCCTATGATGATGATCCAGCCGAATCCCACTTTACAGCTCTTGGTCTGAAGCCTTGTAGGTTACAGCTCTTCCAAGTCATTTTTAAACAGTGGTGAGGGTTTCTGCCTCTACCACCCTGGCAGATAGAGAGTTCCATACTCCGACTGCCCTCGGAGTGAAAATATTTCCCCTCAAATCCCCTCTGAACCTCCGACTAATTACTTTAAATCTATGCCCCCTGGTTGTTGACCCCTCTGCGAAGGGAAGTAAGTCCTGCCTATCCACTCTATCTCGGTGTCTCAATTTTATACACCTTAAGGTCTCCCTCAGCCTCCTCTGTTGCAAAGAAAACAAAAAAACAAACCCAGCCTATCCAATCTTGCCTCATAGCTAAAATTCTGCAATCCAGGTAACATCCTTGTAAATATCCTGTGTATCCACTCCAGTGCAGTCACATCGTTCCTGTAGTAAGACAACCAGAACTGCACACAGTACTCTAGCTGGGGCCTAACTAGTGTTGTGTCCAGTTCACACATAACCTCCCTGCTCTTGTATTCTATGCCTCAACTAATAAAGGCAAGTATTCCGTATGCCTTCTTAACCACCTTATCTGCCTGGCCTGCTACCTTCAGGGATCTGTGAACAATGCATTCCAAGGTCCTTTGTTCCTCTGCTGATCAGTATCCTGCCATTTAATGTGTATTCCCTTACCTTGTCAGCCTTTCCCAAATATATTACCTCTCACTGCTCGGGATTGAATTCCATTTGCCACTGTTCCACCCACTTGACCAGTTCATTGATATCTTCCTGCAGTCTGCAGCTTTCTTCATTATTAATCTCGTCAATTTTAGAATAATTTGCCAACTTCTTAACCATACCCCCGACATTCAAATTTAAAATCATTGATTATATACCACTAAAGGCAAGGGACCAAATACGGAGCCCTGCGGAACCCCACTGGAAATAGCTTCCAATCACAAAAACACCCATCAATCATCACCCTTTGCTTCCTCCCTCCGAGCCAATTTTGGATCCAACTTGCCACTTGGCTTTTGACCCTATGAGCTTTTACTTTCGTGACCAGTCTGCCATGGGGAACCTGATCAAAAGCCTTGCTAAAATCCATCTACACTGCATCAAACGTACTACCCTCATCGACCCTCCTTGTTACCTACTCAAAAAATTCAATCAAGTTACTCAGATATGACCTTCCCTTAAACAAATCCATGCTGACTGTCCCCGATTAATCCATGTCTTTCTAAATGAAGACTTATCCTGTCCCTCAGAATTTTCCCACCACTGATGTTAGGCTGACTGGCCTATAATTACTCGGTCTATCCCTTTTTAAACAAAGGTACAACAGCTGTAGCCAGAGAATTGGAAAATGGTCAGAACATTTGCTATTTCTTTTGTTTCTTTCAACAGCCTTTTTGAAATTCTCGACCCGATAGGGTTTGTGGATGCTGAAATGTTAAATATATTCAAGGCCGAAATATCGGTTTTTGGACTCGAGGAATCAGTTTTTGGAGTTGAGAAGCAAGCTCAAGGGGCCGCATGGCCTAATCCTGGCCCTGGACTGCACAACTGCAGAACAGGATTCAGCACAAAAAAAGCCGAGCAAACCGTATTTGCACTGGCAGTGGTCATCTTATGCTGCATTATTTGTATTCAAGTATCCAGACATTCAGCAAGAATTAAATCAACTTTTATTATAACAACTTAATTCTTTCAGCCATGCACAACTGTAATTTAAATAAAAAGATAAACCTCTCAATTCATGTTATGTTAATCAGCAACTCAAAAGAGGAGTCAAATCAAGATACAAGAGCATACTTTAAAAAGGTACATGGTTAAAAATAGAGTTTTCAAAAAGATTTTATTTATTTGGTCCTTTCTGCCATACATGTGTTCATCTAAAACTTTTACAAAGTACACAACTGATCATGAATATGGTGGTTCTGTACAGCCAATCCAAGCAGAACCTGGTCAGCAGTTTCACTTTTAAAAAAACCTGATTTTCCAACTAAACAATAAGTTCTATAATTTACTCATTTATTTTACAAAATTAACAATTAAAACATGTCTGAAAGCTTAAAAACAAAATCAATAAATATTCCACTGCAGTTCTCTTAAGGGTTGAATATCATGAGGAGTCTGCTCATCTATACGTTGGGTCATGGTTTACCAGCACAGCAAAGGATTTCCTGGTGACCAGGCTCATACCAGGATACTGCAGCTGTCTTTCTATCGAGACTATGAATTTGACTCGAGGCTTTGCTGTAAAGCAAAATACTTAACACTAGATTTAATTATCTCATGATATCACAACACACTCAGCTGACCAGTCCACCACATCCTTTATTGTGTTCGCTTTTAATTTAATCCCCATGGTGTAACCTTAGTTGGGTATTTCTAGCTCTAATTTACTGAGCAAGTACATTTTAATTCTGGACTTGCCAAATCACAAATCAAAAATTGAAAGTACATTAGTTAGCTGGTTACTGATTAAAAAAAATTAAATCAATGATTCCTTAGCCCTCAACTTTCTACAATAGTGTTTTTCAATCAAGTGAAACCATTGAGATGTGGAGCAATCCACAACCAGTTAATGCTGGACAGAGTTCCAAGTTGACAAACCCATAATGCACCAGTTTTTCCTCCCACCCTCATGGAAATAGAGTATGCAGTCATCTGGCAACATTCTGAAAAAGGACTGAAAATTTACCAACAGCAGAAAGAGATTTCAACACCACCCACAAATTCAATCAATGGCTGCCAGTTTCATAAAGTGCTGTACAGGATGTACTAAAATGCTGTTAATTCAATGCAACTCTCATTTAGAGTCCAAATTGTGTCAATTTGTATCAGAATGACATTATATATTAAAATTGAATGTTTCTATTGAATGAGTTATTTGTTCAGTGAAACACAGATCTCCATGATCAAGGATGCCTTTACAAAAAGGTTGTGCAAGAGACAGTGGGAATCCTGTTCGACAGCAGGAATTGCACGAGAACCTTCTAAAATAGCCAATATTTGATTAAGATCTGTTAAACAAAAAACAGGAATGGTCAGCAGGTTGATATGTTGAAGCATAATGGCCTTTTCAATTCAACAATTTACCTCACTTCACTAATGTGTACACTATATTGCTTAGATAGTTAAAAGTATTCTTCAGGTTACCAGTTAATTGGCACTATTAAATCTTCTTTCAAATATGATTATTTGAATAAGTCACTGCACAAAAAATGAGTTAAAATGGGCAACAAGTTGAAGTGTGGCATTCATTTAATACAAGTTAATAAAATCTTCATTTACTGAAAAACTCAGGCAGCAATTTTGGATGAATTTTACTTGTTTCATGAGTAACTTTTCAGTTATGACATGTATATCCGAACTCTCTCCAGAATTTGGGAGCAACATACAGGGCACTTCTGCACAGCAGAACATTCTTTACATGTGACTACATGACCACAGGGTACAAAAGCAATGCAAACATCTCGATCCCAGCAAATTTTGCAACACTTCTCTTCCTTCAGTTTTTTCAATTGCTCCTCCACATTTGTATCTATGAAGAGACATTAAGAATGTTGAAACAGGCTTAGGTGATAAACTTGGTTTACATATACATGCTTCTAAAAGTAAACCATTTAACAAGTCAAAATAATTGCAACTAGATTGCCAACACAAAATATTCAAAGAGAAAGTAACTCGGGTTTAAAAACATACCCAGAAACAAATCTAATGTACAAGGTTGAAAACGCAATACATTTCTATTAAATCATCAAGAGTCTCAGGCCAGGCAATAAACAAGGGTGCCCATGAAACTTCTAAAAATGCTTGAAGCTACTGCACTTGGCTGTGAAGAGCAATTCCAAACATAAAAGTTGGGAATCTTGTGCTCATCTAAACAAGGGGCATAGCTGCTGGGAAATGCTATCCATTCCAGGCATTCAGCAACAGCAAATAATCTCAGGTCAGGTCATCTATTGGAGGGATGTCCATGTTTTCCCTCTGTGGGCTGCATAGATACTCAGGGACTACAGGTAGTTAAAATCTATGTTCCTGCTGAATGCACATGTCTTCAGTGCTGATACTAACTGATCTTGGGTGATCCAATTTAACCACCAATGAGAAAGCACTACAAAACCTTTCAAATCCTAAAAGGCCAACAACATTCACATTAGAACAAAGCAGTGAATAAACACAAAGTAGAACTGAATGGTCTGCATTAAGGGCTAAGGAGCCTTGTAGGCCATGATCTGCACGTTAGACATGACTGATGTCTAGCATAGCAAGATGCAGAGGAAGTCATGCTCTATTCTTTCCCAAGAATCTATCAGAGATGAATGTCTCACTCCATCAGTGATGTGACATTGTAAATTCCCCTAATCATGTTGCAGTTGAGCAAAGTTACTCATGTCATGTTGAATGTGAGGTAGTTTCGTTCAAATAATTCATGTATACCAGATTGCTCAAAACACAAGTCAAACAGAACCTGTACAATGAGACTGAGGACATTTCTATCCCATCAGTTTGCAGCTGAATCTGGAGATGTCCCAAATGTGAAAGGACAATCTCTAATCCACTAAATTACCCCCATCCTCTCAAGCTTATCCATTAAAAAAAAAATCAGCATGAGGAGAAAGCAACAGAGGTTATGCTGATACGGTTAGATGGAGAGGGGTGGAGGGTGGCTTGTGTGGACCATAAATACCACATGGACCAGGTGGGGTAAATGGCCTGTTTCAGTATTGTACATTCTATGCAGTTCATTTAAGTTCATCAAAGCAGCACTGTTCATTTTGAAATTTATGGAACTCTTGGAGGCTTGATGTGAGAGCAGAGTCAAGGGGTAGGCGATAATGCAATTACCTTCATTCTGTCCCTCGTGCTCATCCTGCATTTCTTTTTCAGCTGCCAGAAGATCTGCAACCAGCATTTCAACAGACCTGTAGGTATCACGTGTCATTTGAAGTTTCTTTTTTACCAATTCCATTACCAGCGAGTTGTCAAATCCCATCTCAAGAGCACCCTGAACTGCAGGGGTTTGCATAAACAAGCTTTCTGAAAATAATATATAAAAAGATTAATATGGTCATCAAATATTACAAACAGCAGAACCAAGATTAAATATTGAACAAGATGATGTTATACATTGGGGACATATAATGGAGTCTGGTTACCAATACATAATGGCAAGGAATGGTCAATATCTGCATTTTTGAAAAGGACTTCACAAAACTCAAGTTAGCAAAAAAAAACTAACCAGATTCTGGTAGATTCGCAGAAATACCATCTTGTGGGAATGCTTCAGCCTGAAATAAAAATAATATTTTTGAAAATGAATAGTTTGCAAACCTGAAAAAAAGATTATTTATACACCCAATCAGGACTTGGGTGGTTTCTATGGACTCGAAGCATGTTGATGTCATAAAACCAGGCCCTTCATGGAAAAATGTCTTGCTAACAACTTGGAAAGTGATTCATCTGGTTCAGGGCATCATATTGTTTGGAATAGGAGAGGATGAGTGATGATGGTAATGTCCTGAGATTAGTCGATGCCGCCCTGTCGATCAAAAAATTTGACGGTCCTTTATTGTTCAGTGTGGAGAGAAACGATGCACATCATGAACCCTGGTAAAACTCATGTTCCTTTGTCCTGATTTATAATCTCAATTTGATTCATTACACATAAAAATACAATGGAAAGTATCTTTTAGTACTAAGTAGTTGCAGAGGAACGCGCTTAAAAGCGGGCCTGAATGGAATTCATGATTTATTCAAGCACCTAATCCACCTTCTAAAAAGCATCGCTTTCAACTGGTCAGCTGCAAATGTCAGCTCCCCGAACATGACCAACACAGGGACAGTTA
This sequence comes from Pristiophorus japonicus, assembly GCF_044704955.1. Classification (NCBI taxonomy): domain Eukaryota; kingdom Metazoa; phylum Chordata; class Chondrichthyes; family Pristiophoridae; genus Pristiophorus; species Pristiophorus japonicus. Next base: position 27,136,095 of record NC_091982.1, read on the forward strand.
GATCAACCACAGCCTCCAGAACCCAGCGATAATTTGCACACTTCAGCAAGAGGAACCCTCACCCTTCCCAGCTGCACCTTTCCTCCTCTACAATACTCACCCTGCAGGCTTTGTCTGCCTGTTGGGGAGGAGCAGTGGTGAGGGGTGTGCAGTCACTGTGGACATGGGCAACAAGCACCGAATTGCAATCCACTTCCTGAAAGTATCACCAAGGCTTATTCATTCAATTGCATTGATAAACCATTCCACTCTCCCTACGCAAATGTATTTTCTGCATCCATAGAGAGTTTCAGGGTGGAGGTATGACGGTGGTGCATCACATCGAGGGCAGCACGGATCAGCACACACTGCGATATGTGCGCGTGCTGGGTCCGTGCAGCAGAGCTGGTCTCCAGTCATTTTGGTTAATCCTTGCCACTGGACCAAGACCGAGCTCGGTCAAGCCCATGTGGTGGCTGGTGTGCAACGGCCACCGCACGTTAAAAAATCCACGCACAGGCATCTTTCACCCTTCAAGATGTAGTTTGGGATCTGGAATATTAGTTCGGGATCTGGAACATTGAAACACCCGTGAACTCATCCCTTACTGGCGTGAAAGCAAGTCATCCTCGTTTCGAGGGACTGCCTATGATGATTGTTTGGTTGTGTTCATCGAAGAGCAACTTCCTTTGTAATACTTTAAATATTTATCACTCAATTCAGTTAATGTTTACACAATTGAAATTTCAAGATAAAGGTTAATCACATAGCAAGACTAGGAGTTAATTAGCTCTCATCAACTCGAGATGGAACCTGCCAAAATCTAAAAAGGCAGACTTCTCTGACATTGCTTTGGAAAGAAAGTCAATAAGATCGACACACACATGGAATTTGCAAGTAACCAAGTCTGATTTCTGTTAAACTAAAAATAACCTGGCAATTATATCCACATATTTATTGAGTTGTACAGCTCGGAAAGTGATGCATGTGGTTAAGGGCGTCATAGTATTTGGTTGTGTCCAAAGAGCAACTTCCTTTGTAATACTTAAAAATATTTATCACTCAGTTAATGTTTTTGGGAAGTTGTAAAAGGCTACAAGTGTCAAGAAAAGGAAGTTGAAAACTTTACAATGTTTAAGATCTGAGAACTTGCACTGAGTGCACCCTTCGTGACCTCAGGGCATCTCAAAGCACTTTACAGCCAATTAAGTACATCTGAAGTGTAGTCACAGCTGTCATGCAGCAAACACAGAAGCCAATTTGCACATAGCAAGATCCAACAAACAGCAATGTGATAATTAGCAGATAATGTGTTTGTAGTGTTGAAGGTACAAATATTGGCCAGGACAGGACACCAGGGAAAACTCCCCTACTCTTTTTCGAATAGTGCTATGGGATTTTCTTTTACTTCCACCCAAGAGCTGATGGGGCCTCGGTTTAACGCGTCACCTGAAAGATGGCATCTTGGACAGTGCAGCACTCTATGCTGCTCTGAAGTGTCAGCTTAGATTATGTTCTCAAGTCTGCGGAGTGGGACTTGAACCCATAATCTTCTGACTCAGAGGCAAGTGTTTATAAACAAAGTTAAGTTGTTTAGATCCAAATAGAAGTATACCATTATGAAGTACAGTACAAAAGAAGTGAAATTGATTCCACAAGCTTAAAATGCAGTGCAGAGAATTCTACTATGTGAAAAATTAGCTAAAAGGCAAGAGAAAATGACAACCAAAGTTGCCAACTTGCTGCAGGTATCCCAAGAGATGAATTCAGCGCATTCTAGAGGAACTCAGAACTGCTCAGCACAATAACCTCTCAAGAGGTTGTATAAAAATGTTATGACGCTTTTATTTGCAACACCGAAAGCTCTTATCAACACCAGATTGCTGATACATCCTCCAAGGAGACCAGACACACCCAGCAGTTTCTCTGGAATGTGTAAGTAGAACTGCCCTGCCGATGTCAGCAGTGACTCCCCCACACCCCCTCCAAAGCAAGTGCCTGACCTCCTCCCCCAGCCGAGTTCCTGTCAGTCTTCCCGCACCATCTCACCACCCCACCCCTCACCCCCACAGATGGGGCAGTGTGTGTGAATCAGATTGTTAAGAGGTTTATTGGATCTGAAGAGAAGTGATTGTCGTGACTTCCGGATTTCGTCCAGTCCAATTATGTCAGTTGCCAGACACGCACCGAGCTTTCCGATAAATCAACCAGGTGTCGGGGTAGGAGAGGGAGAGCGTGGTGCAGGTGTAAAGGGTGTGGGGTTTGAAGAACGTGTTCCATCTTACTATCTTCACCCGCCAGAGTCTCTTGCTCTGCCGCAAAAATGTTTGCGTAATCACAGTGCTATTCTAGGCAAAAGTCCTGGAGGCTCCTTTAATAGAGTCACTGATTTTCGAATCTTAGCCTAAAAGCCCCAGGAGCAGCTGCAGGTTCCAGCAGCTGCTCCAGACACAGCAACATGGTTCAAAGCAACTTCCGGTTCCCTCCTTTATCGTACTGTACACTTGCGACCGGATCGAGTGCGAGTGCGCAAAAAGGGACAGACCACAGCCGCATGTGCAGAAGGACACAAAAATGTTTGTGCAGAACCAGTAGTATGTTAAATCCAGACTCAAAACATAACATTAAGCAATGTAAACTTAGCCAATTAGACCATCACCAAGCAAAAACCCTGCGACAGTTTTTGGAAGTTCATAACTAAAGCCTCTACAATTTGCTCACTTACTTTTTACACCCTGGGATGGAAACCATGAGATCTGAGAGACTGGTCATTCTCAATGTCAGATATATGGTTAGTTAATGTATGGTTAGTTAATGTTAGGGGTGCCGCAGGAATCAGTGCTGGGACCCCAACTATTTACAATCTATATTCACGACTTGGAAGAAGCGACTGAGTATAACGTAGCCAAGTTTGCTGACGATTAAGATGTGAGGAAAAGCAATGTGTGAGGAAAGCACAAAAAAATCTGCAAAAGGACATAGGCAGGCTAAGTGAGTGGGCAAAAATTTGGCAGATGGAGTACAATGTTGGAAAGTGAGGTCATGCACTTTGGCAGAAAAAAAATCAAAGAGGAAATTATTTAAATGGAGAAAGATTGCAAAGTGCCGCAGTACAGCGGGACCTGGGGGTACTTGTGCATGAAACGAAAGGATAGTATGCAGGTACAGCAAGTGATCAGTAAGGCCAATGGAATCTTGGCCTTTATTGCAAAGGGGATGGAGAATAAAAGCAGGGAAGTCTAGCTACAGTTGTACAGGGTATTGGTGAGGTCACACCTGGAATACTGCGTGCAGTTTTGGTTTCCATATTTATGAAAGGATACACTTGCTTTGGAGGAAGTTCAGAGAAGGTTCACAAGGTTGATCCTGGAAACGAGGGGGTTGACTTATCAGGAAAGGTCGAGTACGTTGGGTCTCGACTCATTGGAATCAAGAAGAATGAGAGGTGATCTTATCGAAACATAAGATTATGAGGGGGCTTGACAGGGTGGATGCAGAGAGGATGTTTCCACTGGTGGGGGAGACTAGAACGAGAGGGCATGATCTTGGAATAAGGGGCCGGCCACTTAAAACTGAGATGAGGAGAAATTTCTTCTGAGGGTTGTAAATATGTGGAATTTGCTGCCTCAGAGAGCTGTGGAAGCTGGGACATTAAGACAGAAAGAGACAATTTCTTAAATGAGAAGGGAATAAGGGGTTATGGAGAGCAGGCAGAGAAGTGGACCGGAGTCCATGATCAGATCAGCCATGATCATATTAAATGGCGGAGCAGGCTCGAGGGGCCGTTTGGCCTTCTCCTGCTCCTATTTACGTTATGTTCTGATGTATCCAATTCAATCTTTGCTGGTAAAATTAGTTAAGTTGCACTTCAATGTCGTACTGAAGACTTGCCACCTACATTTCTAGCTTTGTTAACCATATTTATTTAGACTAGGATGAGAGACCGTGGGAAGCAAGCTACATTATGCATGAAACCCTAAACTACTGTTAAATTCCAATCCAATTTTCTGCAGTTCAGAATGTTGACAAAGTGGGAAAGGAAGTGATAGTCTGCTCCAATTCCCATCAACTGATACATGTTGCACGATTAGTTAAATATTGTACAAGATACAAGCAGGAGTGAGATAAGGGCCATGCAAACTGTGCAGCTACATATCATTTTGGTAAAATTCTAGCAGCCTTTCACTGTGTGGAACTGTAATACAGCACAATTTAGTCTTCAGGACAAGAGGTTGAAAAATGAGAAAATGGTTTCCTTGCACAGCACATCAGTGAGGCAACCAGGAATAAACAAATTCTATCTTTTTTTTTTTTTAAAAGCAGTAACCCATGCTGTATCTGGCCAGCCCATATCATAATATTGAGTTTAATCTTTTTGGCCAATCTAAGGCAGCAGCCAATCTAATTTTCAGAGGACTAACTTAACAAAAATGCCTGAGGATTTGGCAAACATCGACTGTTTAACTAGTAGGGTTACCCAATCAAGTAGAGGGGATAAATGGGTTCTACTTAAAACCACTCAATGAAGCCAAGCATGTCCCAGTAGTTAAAAGGGCACATTGAAAAATAAAACATTATGGCTGACGAGGAATGTGCAGAGCAAGTTCGATTGAAATAGAAGGCATTCTACACACTTAAAGCAATTAATTCACAGCAGAACAGGGAAAAATATCACATGCAATTAAGGGAGACAGAAACAGCCATTTGGATAACCAAAAAGGTCACTGGAAAAGAAGATGGTGTGTAAGTGTGGCAGCAATAGCAGGAGCCAAAATACTAAAGACAGTAGATGGCCACTAAAGTATACTGTAGAGAAGATTCAAACGGATTCTCAGGTTATGGCAGAGCTGCCAAATGATACTTTTGCATCAGTCTATACTCCAGCAGATGATGCCCAGATGGGGGTTGCTCTGTATTGAACAGCATTATTAAAATAGATAGCAATGTCATCTTGGACAGATGAGAAAAGCTCAAAATTGATAAGGCTCGAGGTCAGGATAACATCCATCCAATTGTGATCAAAGAGATGGGACAGGTGCCCCGAGTCCCCTGCCCATCTTCAATAATTCAATACAGATAAGGATAGTTCCCTTAGACTGAAGGCTAGTTCACATATGTCCTCATAAAAAAAGAGCGCATCATCCTGACACACATGCTGGGAAGATGCTTGAAGGGATCATGCGATGCAGTTTATGATCCCTGGGAAAGGCAAGGGGCCATTAGAAATTCAACACACGACTAGCGAAAAAAATAGGTTGCGCATTACAAATTTTAGTTTGTTTCGGAGCAGTCACCTCAGGTTGGTGTCTGAGGAAAATCTGAGACAATATCTACTTGGACTCGCAGAATGCCTTTCATAAAGGTACCTCACACAAGCTTACCTTGCAAGACAGAATCTTGTGGCATCAGTCAAAATTTGAAATGCTAGATTAGGAATTGGCTCCAATTCCACAGCCAAAAAGTTGTAGTTAACAGATGTGGTTCAGCCTGGAGACATGTTACTAGTGGAGTCCCCGAGGGATCACTTCAAGGCCCGCTACTCCTCACTGTCTTAGTGGTGCTGGGAGTATAAGTAAATTTGTAGATGACACCAAAATCTGTGCAAGGGTTAAGGCAGTAGAAGCGTGCAATCAAATCCGGAAAGATAGACATGTGATCGGGGAGTGGGCCACACAATGGCAAATGGTGCTCAATTTAGATAAATGTCGTAGCCTGCATGTTGGTAGGGCTAACAGAATACAGTTGATTTGGAGGGAACTATACTGAAAGATTGGGAGAGAAATTGATCAGTGTTACTGTGCACAGATGACTGAAGGCTTATGACCAACAAAGAGAAAGTGCAGCGAAAGCCAACAGGTATTGAGTTGCATTAATGAAAACACAGTATAAATCGAAGGATACCATTTTGACACTACACAGGTCGCTGGTCAGACCACATCTGCAGTACTGCAGCCAGTTCTGGGTCCCCCCTCCCCCCATGGAGGATGATATAATGGTCTTGGAAAAGCTGAGAACTACAAGATTAATTCCTATCTTAAAGAATCTCAGCCACTCAGACTCAAGGACCTTGGCCTATTTAGGAATAGACTGGATATTAGGCAATGGTTCTTTTCCCATAAAGTCGTGAGCTTCTTGAATAAATGGTTGGATGGTGTGTGGGTGCTTTGAAGAGGGAACTGGACCAATTCTTGTCTGGGGCAGAGATCACAGCATATAGCAGGCAAGTGTCTTTATAGATAAAGCTTGGACCATGTGATCTCCTGGACTGGTTTTGATTGCCCAAGGGGATCAGCAAGGAAATTTCCGAGAGTATTTTGCCTCTTCCAGATTACATCTCTGCGGGGGGGGGGGGGGGGGGGGTGGAGGGAAGCAGTGCTTATTCATGATGATCTGGCCATCATGGTGTGGGGCAGGCTTAATGGACCATGGTCTTTTTCTACATGTTATTTTCATATGTTCATCTTCAATTAAGAAGATAGGGTAAATCTGTGTTGCCGAGTTCTCAGTTATGCCAGCCAACACTACTGAGGACAAGTGCTGGAAGGCATTTCATCTGTGCTTATCCACACCATAATATGGTTTGCTATGGAGTACAGCAATAAATCCAGTCAAGATCTTTCAAAAGTAGCACCCATTGTGGAAGGCTGAATCATATATCCCAGGACATGGTTTATTTTTATTAAATATCTAAACAATTAAAATAAACAAACCTAGAATTTTACAAAACCACTAGATTCGACTGTTGCCTTGTTTCGCAGTAATTAAGCCAAAATATTTTGAGTGGAACTTACTGTAGAATTGAAGTGCAATTTCCTCAACTGAACATCATTGACAAAGGCATGGCCTTTCTGTTGAATCAGGAACGCACACCTATTTGGAGGAGAGATGTAATCATTTTGCAGGAATTTCTTTCCACCACGGGTTCACAAATAAAGTCAGAAAAGATGCATCGGGAGCATTGCGTGTTTTTTAACCATTGTTTTTCAAGCTCCCACGAAAATAATGTTGACTGCCTCGCATGGCACAGAAATGGTACCCTGGCTGCAAACTCCGAAACAGATCTGTCCAACTAGCTTCAAAAATTGTATACACAATTTTCTGTTCTTGAAAGTGTCCCAAGAGGAAAAACAATTTCCACCGGAGGAAGCTTATACACACACATCACAAAGTTCTGCTTCAGACAACTAGTCTCATGGCTGTATGATAACCTCTTTTTCAAACCTAGAGGGGACAGACAATATTAACTCATACGAACGAGAAAGCCACGAATCCCCAAGCCAGTTTTTAAACTGAAAACAAAAATCATTCATGTGATGTGGGCATCACTGCCAAGGCCAGCATTTATTGCCCATCCCTAGATGCTCTCAAGGTGGTGGTGGTGAGCCACCTTCTAGAACCGTTGGAGCCAGTGTGGTGAAGTTACTCCCACGATGCAGTTAGGAAGGGAGCTCCAGGATTTTGACCCAGTTCGGATGGTGTGTGACTTGGAGGTGGTGGTGTTCCCATAAGTACTGTCGAAGCCTTAGTGAGTTGCTGCAGTGCATCTTGTAGATGGTGCACTCTACAGCCAAGTGCACCAGTGTAAAGGGAGTGAACGTTTAAAGTTGTGAATGGGGTGCCAATCAAGGGAACAGTGGCTTCGGGGAGTCAGGAGGTGAGACACTCGCTGCAGAATACCGAGCCTCTGCTTGTTCTTGTCGCCAAATTATTTATGTGGCTGATCCAGTTGAGTTTCTGGTCAATGGTGACCCCTAAGATGTTGAAGGTGGGGGATTCAACGATGGTAATGCAATTGAATATAAAGGTAAGGTGGGTAGACACTATTATTGGAATTTGATTACATTGATTACAACAGTGACTAAACGCCAAAAGTACTTAATTGGCTGTAAAGTGATGAGACTTCCAGTGGTTGTGAAAGGCGCTATAATAAATGCAAGTCTTTCTTGGTGATCGTCAGGCACTTGTGCAGCACAAATTTTGCTTGCCACTTCTCAGCCCAATCCTGGATAGTGCCCAGGTCTGACTGCATGCAGGCATGGACTGCTTCATTATCTGAGGAATTGTGAATTGAACTGAACACTGCTATCAGTGAATATTCCCACTTCTGACCTTATGATGGAGGGAAGGTCATTGATGAACCAGCTGAAGATGGTTGTGCCTAGGTGTTAGAAACTAAAGATGCCTAGAAATGTATATGGTTATGTGATTAAAACCGACATGAAAAATGCTGTGTTTAAATGGTTATGTTCAAATTGCAAACGAAATGTCTCCTTGGATCAAATAAATCCTTAGAAATGCTAATGTCCTGTGGATGGTATGGCTTCTTTGTACTATATACAATCTGTTATTTTTAAGTTAAGACTTGAACTTTGTTTATGTATTTTATGTATAACACGAAGGTAGGATTTGAAGTTAGCTCAACAGAACTGCCTGCGAAGATAACGGAAGGAAGTTGGTCGGATTTAGCGTAAACACACAGCAGCTTGCTACGTTGTAAAGAAGTGAACGATCGGTTGGAGTGAGAAAGCTCTGCTTTGGGCCTCAGTTCAAAAGGTAGACGACTTGGCCTTGTATTGTATTAAGGTTTTAGGGTAACTTCTATTGGTCAAAAGGTCTAGTCAGTATCCACACCCCCCCCCACCCCACCAAAAGTGACCTCCCAAAAGCTTGTAATCACAGAGGAGAGAGAGAGCGCGCGAGCGAGCGCGAGAGAGAGCGCGCGAGCGAGCGCGAGAGAGAGCGCGCGAGCGAGCGCGAGAGAGAGCGCGCGAGCGAGCGCGAGAGAGAGCGCGCGAGCGAGCGCGAGAGAGAGCGCGCGAGCGAGCGCGAGAGAGAGCGCGCGAGCGAGCGCGAGAGAGAGCGCGCGAGCGAGCGCGAGAGAGAGAGAGAGCGAGCGCGAGAGAGAGAGAGAGCGAGCGCGAGAGAGAGAGAGCGCGAGAGAGAGAGAGCGCGAGAGAGAGAGAGCGCGAGAGAGAGAGAGCGCGAGAGAGAGAGAGCGCGAGAGAGAGAGAGCGCGAGAGAGAGAGAGCGCGAGAGAGAGAGAGCGCGAGAGAGAGAGAGCGCGCGAGAGAGAGAGAGAGAGCGCGAGAGAGAGAGAGAGAGCGCGAGAGAGAGAGCGCGAGAGAGAGAGCGCGAGAGAGAGAGCGCGAGAGAGAGAGCGCGAGAGAGAGAGCGCGAGAGAGAGCGAGAGAGAGAGCGCGAGAGAGAGCGCGAGAGAGAGAGCGCGAGAGAGAGAGCGCGAGAGAGAGAGCGCGAGAGAGAGAGCGCGAGAGAGAGAGCGCGAGAGAGAGAGCGCGAGAGAGAGAGCGCGAGAGAGAGAGCGCGAGAGAGAGAGCGCGAGAGAGAGAGCGCGAGAGAGAGAGCGCGAGAGAGAGAGCGCGAGAGAGAGAGCGCGAGAGAGAGAGCGCGAGAGAGAGAGCGCGAGAGAGAGAGCGCGAGAGAGAGAGCGCGAGAGAGAGAGCGCGAGAGAGAGAGCGCGAGAGAGAGAGCGCGAGAGAGAGAGCGCGAGAGAGAGAGCGCGAGAGAGAGAGCGCGAGAGAGAGAGCGCGAGAGAGAGAGCGCGAGAGAGAGAGCGCGAGAGAGAGAGCGCGAGAGAGAGAGCGCGAGAGAGAGAGCGCGAGAGAGAGAGCGCGAGAGAGAGAGCGCGAGAGAGAGAGCGCGAGAGAGAGAGCGCGAGAGAGAGAGCGCGAGAGAGAGAGCGCGAGAGAGAGAGCGCGAGAGAGAGAGCGCGAGAGAGAGAGCGCGAGAGAGAGAGCGCGAGAGAGAGAGCGCGAGAGAGAGAGCGCGAGAGAGAGAGCGCGAGAGAGAGAGCGCGAGAGAGAGAGCGCGAGAGAGAGAGCGCGAGAGAGAGAGCGCGAGAGAGAGAGCGCGAGAGAGAGAGCGCGAGAGAGAGAGCGCGAGAGAGAGAGCGCGAGAGAGAGAGCGCGAGAGAGAGAGCGCGAGAGAGAGAGCGCGAGAGAGAGAGCGCGAGAGAGAGAGCGCGAGAGAGAGAGCGCGAGAGAGAGAGCGCGAGAGAGAGAGCGCGAGAGAGAGAGCGCGAGAGAGAGAGCGCGAGAGAGAGAGCGCGAGAGAGAGAGCGCGAGAGAGAGAGCGCGAGAGAGAGAGCGCGAGAGAGAGAGCGCGAGAGAGAGAGCGCGAGAGAGAGAGCGCGAGAGAGAGAGCGCGAGAGAGAGAGCGCGAGAGAGAGAGCGCGAGAGAGAGAGCGCGAGAGAGAGAGCGCGAGAGAGAGAGCGCGAGAGAGAGAGCGCGAGAGAGAGAGCGCGAGAGAGAGAGCGCGAGAGAGAGAGCGCGAGAGAGAGAGCGCGAGAGAGAGAGCGCGAGAGAGAGAGCGCGAGAGAGAGAGCGCGAGAGAGAGAGCGCGAGAGAGAGAGCGCGAGAGAGAGAGCGCGAGAGAGAGAGCGCGAGAGAGAGAGCGCGAGAGAGAGAGCGCGAGAGAGAGAGCGCGAGAGAGAGAGCGCGAGAGAGAGAGCGCGAGAGAGAGAGCGCGAGAGAGAGAGCGCGAGAGAGAGAGCGCGAGAGAGAGAGCGCGAGAGAGAGAGCGCGAGAGAGAGAGCGCGAGAGAGAGAGCGCGAGAGAGAGAGCGCGAGAGAGAGAGCGCGAGAGAGAGAGCGCGAGAGAGAGAGCGCGAGAGAGAGAGCGCGAGAGAGAGAGCGCGAGAGAGAGAGCGCGAGAGAGAGAGCGCGAGAGAGAGAGCGCGAGAGAGAGAGCGCGAGAGAGAGAGCGCGAGAGAGAGAGCGCGAGAGAGAGAGCGCGAGAGAGAGAGCGCGAGAGAGAGAGCGCGAGAGAGAGAGCGCGAGAGAGAGAGCGCGAGAGAGAGAGCGCGAGAGAGAGAGCGCGAGAGAGAGAGCGCGAGAGAGAGAGCGCGAGAGAGAGAGCGCGAGAGAGAGAGCGCGAGAGAGAGAGCGCGAGAGAGAGAGCGCGAGAGAGAGAGCGCGAGAGAGAGAGCGCGAGAGAGAGAGAGCGCGAGAGAGAGAGAGCGCGAGAGAGAGAGAGCGCGAGAGAGAGAGAGCGCGAGAGAGAGAGAGCGCGAGAGAGAGAGAGCGCGAGAGAGAGAGAGCGCGAGAGAGAGAGAGCGCGAGAGAGAGAGAGCGCGAGAGAGAGAGAGAGAGAGAGAGAGCGCGAGAGAGAGAGCGATTGAAACGAAACAGTCTGTCCGATCGGTATCAACTACTTGTCATGGTCATATGTTTTTACTGTATAATTAATGTTATATTCGGTCTTAAACTCTGAATACACACAATATACACAATAAAGTGCCACAGTGCAGCAGGACCTGGGGGTACTTGTGCATGAAACACAAAAGGATAGTATGCAGGTACAGCAAGTGATCAGTAAGGCCAATGGTATCTTAGCCTTTATTGCAAAGGCGATGGAAGTATAAAAGCAGGGAAGTCTTGCGACAGCTATAAAAGTTATTGGTGAGGCCAAAACTGGTAATAATGCGTGCAGTTTTGGCTTCCATATTTACGAAAGGATATACTTGCTTTGGAGGCAGTTCAGAGAAGGTTCACGAGGTTGATTCTGGGGATGAGGGGGTTGACTTATGAGGAAATGTTGAGTAGGTTGGGCCTCTACTCATTGGAATTCAGAAGAATAAGAGGTGATTGATTTTTTTGAAACATAAGATTATGAGGGGGTTTGACAAGGTGGATGCAGAGGATGTTTCCACTGATGGGGGAGACTAGAACTAGCGGGCATGATCTTAGAATAAGGGGCCACCCATTTAAAACAGATGAGGAGAAATTTCTTCTCAGTTAATCTGTGGAATTCGCTGCCTCAGAGAGCTGTGGAAGCTGGGACATTGAATAAATTTAAGACAGAAATGGACAGTTTCTTAAACAATAAGGGGATAAGGGGTTATGGGGAGTGGGTAGGGAAGTGGAGCCGAGTCCATGATCAGATCAGCGATGATCTTATTAAATGGCGTAGCAAGCTCGAGGGACTCTATGGCCTACTCCAATTCTGATTTCTTATGTTCTTATATTCTATTGGTTTGCACTTGAACCGGATTATTTATAGCCGTAAATAGGTTATTTCTAACATAGGACACTGCCCTGAGAAACTCTTGCAATGTCCTGGGGCCGAGATGATTGGCCTCCAGCAACCACCTTCCTTTAAGCCATTCAAGTACATTATGGCTGATCTGTATCCACTATCTACATACCTTGGTTCTGTAACCCTGAATAACTTTGCCCAACAAAAATTTCATCTCAGTTTTGACATTTTCAATTGACCGACCCACTACAGCTTTTTGGCAGGAAAAGTGTGTTCCAGATTTCCACTACCCTTTATACGATGTGCTTTCTGACCCCAGCCCTGAACGGCCTCGCACTAATGTGAAGGTTATGCTCCTTCTTCTGGACACACCCACCAGAGGAAATACTTTCTATCAACCCCATCATATCCTTTAATCATCTTAACCACCTCCATCAGATCACTTAAGTGGTCCATATTCTAGGGACGACAAGCTGAGTGTGTGAATCCTGTCTGCATAATTTAACCCTTTTAGTCAATCTGTGCTGCACCTCCTCCAAAGCCAACACATCCTTCTTTGGGTGCAGTGCCCAGAACTGAACGCAGTGCTCTGGATGGGGTCTGACCAGAGTTCCGCACAGCTGTAACACAATTTTCATCCCTTTGTCTTGCACCTCTTGAAATAAAAGCCAACATTCCATTCGCCTTTTAAATTATTTTTGTATCTGTCCACCAGGTTTTGGTGCTTTATGTATTTGGGCCCCTAATCACTGATGAACCAGTGGATGACCTCTCACTTTCCTACATAACTTCCATTTGCCACAGTTTTGCCCACTCACTTAATCTATCAATGTCTCTTTGCAACTTTCTGCATCCACCTCCACTATTTACTGTGGCACCTAACTTAGTGTTGCCAGCAAATTTAGCTACATGGCTCTCTAGTCATTCAAGTCATTTATAAGTATAGGCGAAAAGCTGAGGCCCCAGTACAGATCACAAGGGACACCACTAATCCACATCCTGCTAATTTGTGCACATATCCATTGTCCCTACTCTGTCCGACCTCCGAACCAATTCCCTATCCAAGCCAATAGATTGTCTCCATTTCCATGCACTCATTTTTCTTAATCTCTTATATGGGATCTGTCAATTGCCTTCTTGAAGTACATCAACATCCATTGACACTGCCTCCTCAAAAAAATTCAACTAGGTTTGTTACATATCACCCATTACAAATCCACAGTGGCTCACTGATCAGTTCATATTTCTCCAACTGTTCAATCACTTTGTCCCCAATAACAGATTCTAGTAACTTCGCCAAAATTGATACTAGACTAATAGGTTTAAAATTTACTAGTTTATCTCTCCTACCCTTCTTAAATAATGAATTGACAGGCAGTTTTCCAATACAAGGAGACAATTGCTGAATCAAGAGTGTTTTGGAAGATCATGACTTACACATCAACAATTTCCTCCCCCAATTCTTATAAAATCCTGGGGTGCAAAACATCAGATCCTGGAGATTTATCCATCTTCTGTATCGTTAATTTCTCCATGACCATTTTTTATTTATTCCATCTAGTGAAACTAGTTATTTCCTCCCCTCATTTATTTTTAGTTGTGCTTGTATCTCTGGTACTTTATCCTCATCCTCTACGCTGAAGAATGATAAAAAGTAATAAGTCTGCCATTTTCTGATTTTGAATGAGAACTCATGTATTGGATAGGGATGAGCCCCTCACCATCGGTTAAATCACCGTTTTGTTTAAAAGAAATGTCTCAGCCATCAGACAAACTCGTCCTACACGTTTCTGAATATGGAGCAAACTTCCCAGCTAAGGCTTAAGACAGATCACCTGCCTTCCAAGGCAGGGTGACAGTGCATGATAGATAAAATAATCCCAAGGATGAATAAAAATAAAAATAAAAAAAACCTGTCGAGTTCCTCAAATGGTTTCGCTGGTTTGATCTACAATCAACACATTAAAAAAAAGGTTCAATCCCCAGCTTGTGCAAGTTAGCCGATCTCAGTCTGGATGTCAGTAAAGATGCGACAAGTGCCATCAGTATCCTGGAGTTAGGCATCGTGATCCCCATTTTGCATGGGTATTCAGCAACTGCTGCTGGAAATGCACATGTATGCTTCGCTTGCCCACCCCTCATGTAGACTACACTAAAATAATTAGCAATTACACAAGGTACTCGAGGTCAGTTAGCACCATGGAACTCTGCTCTGGCAAAGAGTAATGTCTTCAAGGAAAAGAAATGGGGGGGAAAAAAAACAACCATTTGAACCCAATCTAAAGCAGCAAAAATTCAGGAATAAATGATTTATGCAACAGCAACTTTACACAAACAAATAGTTAAGCATATTTGGCATTTTACCCTGGAAACCATTTTGCATGCTGCTCCCAGGCTTCGTCACTGAGTTCCCAATTTCTTAGGCCTCCATCACAGTGAAAACACTTCACATTGCCTTCTTCACCTGAAATTTAAAGTTAAAATATTGCATTTTTCATGATAGTTTACTGAAATATCCCGTATATATTGCACAATGTCCTCTGAATAAAAGGCTTTTTGCAAATCCCTGTAAAAATATTTTTCATACCATGGTTTTCTCGAGTGCAATTGTGTGGGGCTTCCTTCAATCCTGAGTCGACAAGTATACCAAGCGGTGTTGCTGGGGCATACAGAGCAGCATGTTTCAGAATCATTACCGGATCTGTAGGTCACTTGGACAATTGGCCACAAGTGCAGCACTGGAGGGTTGCTGCTGCCCCTGGAAGTGACAGGAGTGTCTGCCTTCATGGAAATGATGGTGATCAAGTCAAACCAAACAAAAAAATCCTCACTTTTTAACGTGGGAAAAAAGGGAAACATTGTCTGCAAACAAATCGACCAGTGCTTCGACTAAAATTGCTGTCAGTGAGAACACAGAGTGCATTATAGGTGGGGTTTCCACTCAACCAAAATTTCTGGAAGAGTACAATAGCAGTTTCCACAATATATGCATTATCTTCACTTTATAAAAAATAGCAGAATCAAGATCGGTATTGTAAACTTGGGCAATAGGAGCTATTCAATTAAGTTACAAACAAAAAACATTCATTCAAGTCTTTATCCCCTTCCGCACTGCAGCTTATTAGCATCTACACACTACATTTGCCCAACAGGATACAAAAAAGTCCATCCACAAGCTGTTGATGTGGACCATGTCCAAACTCATTCTTTCCACACAAACCAGAAGCACTGATCTGAAACCATTGTAGCTTACAGCAGAACCTCAGGATGCTTCAACCCATGAAAATACAATTTCATGGTCTTTGGATAATTCCTCATGATACATGGCAATGACAGGCAAAATACTGTGCAACCAAGCACTATCAAACCATTTTGCAATCTATTGTGAACACTTTGGTGATTAGCAGCAGACAGGAAAAGGAAAAATTTTATTTCATTACAATTGTAGGTATAACGTGTTGATTTGTCGCATTCAGGACTACATGTAGGCAAGTAATGTTTAAAAACGGTATTGGAGATGGGGTGGGGGCAAACAAAGAAAAACAAGTCACCCACTTAAATTTGATTTGAGAAGTTATACAAAATGGTACCCATAATGGCCAACTAGATAGATGCAGAGCCCCACATCCAGATAAATCCCCAGATATTAATCTCTGATTGGATTAAGTTAACTGTCAGCTCGGGCACCTTGGTAAGAGTTTGACTATTTATGTTGGCATCCCTGATCTCGGCAGAAAGTTTAACGAAAGTCAGGGTTCCCATTCCCACTGGATCACGAATATCCTTCAAGGAAGGAAACCTGTGTGGCTTACCTGTGCCTCCATTACCACATCAATGTGCTGGTCTCAACAGCCCTTTGAAGTGGCCCAGCAAGCCATTCACTTGCATCAAAAATACAAAGAATTGCAGCATCTCAAGGGAAAAGGGCCCACCACGACCTTCTCAAGAGCAACGAGAAATGGGCAATAAATGGCAGCTGCAAGAAGTCTGGGGAAGTCTCCATTTCAGATTCTCCCCAACGAACATGGAATATTAGTTATTGGTTCAAGTTTGTATTATGTAGCTACACGATGTTCGGCATTTCTTGAATAATCATGCTTTTAAACCAGTAATATGCCCTGCGTAAACCCAATTAGATTTAAAATGGAAGAAACCAAGGCACTGGGTTTTACTTGGCCAAATTAAAGATGCTTTGCTAGCAGAATAAAACAGACAGCTCGTCTGTGGGAACACAAGAGCAATTAATGGAATTCCAGGGTGAGACAAGAGGCAAAGGGACTAAGATTATCATAGAATGTTGAAATATCTGCTGTGAATTAAAAACATCGGCCTCAGAAACAGCAAGGACACTATGGAGACATATTCCATTTGTATTGCCATAACCACCCCAGATACGAGTCTTGATGGTCAAAAACAGATGAGACGAGAACCTGCACAAGCCAAGGTGCTGCAGACATGACATCTTTATGATTGGATTTTGGGCGCAGACTGTGATTGGTTCAGGAGGACATCATAGGTTTTGAATGAAAGGAAGGGTATAAGAAATGGTTTCTCAGTCACTTGGGTTGGAGAGACATTCAACAGAAGAGAGCTTGGGAACATCCACCAGGTGAGTCGAAGAGGGATTCGGATTGGTCAAGCAGCCACTTCGGTCACAGCGGATGGACAAGGGAGCCTGGAGGCCAGGGTGAAGATTGCGACTTCAACACAAGGCAAAACGAGTAGTATAAATCTTGATTGTACCTTGTTGAACTACTGCTCTGATGCTGCAATGCATCAAGTCTCAATTACACTGAATAAAATATAATCACACCAATACAGGTCAATTCAAATCTTTTGGAACTTACTAGTGAAAGTGTTAATTGGCAAAGACCTAGAAAGTCAACACAGCCTTGCCAATGACACCCACATCCAGAGAATAAAACAATGTTTCATGCTGGCACCAACAACTACCTTTGTTCATCATAGTGACTATGTGCAACAATTGTAAACCACAAGCCCAACTACATGCTTATATATCAAGCAAGTAATTGTACAAGAAATCTACACAGAAATTACAACACAAGCACCAAGTCTGGTCGAACTAGTTGCTGCTCACATAACCAGTCGTCCTGATCCCATGTGCCTACCCAGTTCCCAAATCCTTTAATGGCCTTTTCCTTCAATCCCCTATTTAAACTAATCTTAGATGTTGACCTGTGAATCCAATCCGCAGCCTCACACAACCAGTGTAAAGAAATAAGTTTCTGTTGTGCAGTCTTAAATGTTTTGTATTTCATGTTATATCTTTGCCCCCTCACTCCAGATCCCTCAATCAATGGAAATAGTCAATTTCTATCTAATCTGTTCTATCCTGTCAGTTTGAACACCTTGATCAAATCACCACTAAATCTCGTTCTAACATGCCTAATTTTTCATATTTCTTCAACTAGATTGTATCTAGTAAATCTGTGCTGTACCCTTTCTATTGCTTCAACATCCATTCTCTCATTTGATGCCAAAAATGCACACAAAACTTCAACTGCAGAGTCTTACCAAAGGTTTATAAAAATTCACAAAAGACTTCTACATTCGATACTTCTTGCCAGATTCGCATGACTGCTTAAAACAAATTAAATGACTTTGTTCTTGAGGTGCTGCTTTTAAAACTTCGTGAACCCGAATCCCCAAATCCCTCTGTTCTTGCAGATCAGCTTTGATCCAAAAAGGGCAGAGTTGGCTAAAGTGGACTGGGAAAATAGACGAAAGAATGGGACGGTTGATGAGCAGTGGTGGACACTTAGAGATATTTCATAACTCGCAACAAAAATATATCCCAATGAGAAGGAAAGACGAAGAAGGGATAAACATCTATGGCTAACTAAGGAAATAAGGGAGGGTATCAAATTAAAAACAAAGGCATACAATTTGGCCAAGACTAGTGGGAGGCCAGAAGATTGGGAAATTTTTAAAAGGCAGCAGAGAACGACTAAAAGAAATGATTGAGGGAAGCTGGAAGAAAGTAAGCTAGCACGAAATATAAAAACAGTTACACTAAGAGTTTCTACAGGTGCATTAAAAGGAAAAGAGCAGCTCAAGTAAATGTTGATCCCCTGGAGGATGAGACTTGGGAATTAATAATGGAGAGCCGGGAAATAGCAGAGACCTTGAACAAATATTTTGCATCAGTCTTCACGGTAGAAGACACTAAAAACATCCCAATAGTGGATCATCAAGGGGCTATCGGGAGGGAGGAACCAAAAACAATCACTATCACAAAAGAAGTAGTACGAGGTAAAATAATGGGACTCAAGTCAGACAAGTCCCCTGGACCTGATGGCTTACATCCTAGGGTCAAGAGAAGTGGCGAGAGATAGTGGATGCATTGGTTGTAATCTACCAAAATTCCCTGGATTCTGGGGCAGTCCCAGCGGATTGGAAAAGCGCAAATGTTACACCCCTATTTTTTTTAAAAAAGAGGCAGACAAAAAGCAGGAAACTATAAACCACCTAGCCTAACATCTGTTGTTGGGAAAATGTTGGAGTCCATTATTAAGGAAGCAGTAGCAGGACATTTGGGAAAGCATAATTCAATCAAGCAGAGTCAGCATGGTTTTATGAAAGGCAAGTCATGTTTGACAAATTTGCTGGAGTTCTTAGAGGATGTAACGAGCAGAATGGATAAGAGGGAACCAATGGATGTGGTGTATTTGGATTTCCAGAAGGCATTCGATAAGGTGCCACATAAGAGGTTACCGCACAAGATAAAGGCTCACTGGGTTGATGGTAATGTATTAGCATGGACAGATGATCGGCGAACAAAAAACAGAGTTGGGATAAATGGGTCATTTTCCAGTTGGCGAACAGTGACAAGAGGGGTGCCGCAGGGATTGGTGATGGGTCCTCAACTATTTACAATCTATATTAATAACTTGGATGAAGGGACTGAGTGTAATGAAGCAAAGTTTGCTGATGATACAAAGATGGATGGGAAAGCAAATTGTGAGGAGGACACAAAAAATCTGCAAAGGGATACAGACAGGCTAAGTGAGTACGCAAAAAAATCAGATGGAGTATAATGTGGGAAAATGTGAGGTTATCCACTTTGTCAGAAGTAATAGAAAAGCAAAATATAATATAAATGGAGAAAAATTGAAAAGTGCTGCAGTACAGAGGGACCTGGGGGCCCATGTGCATTAAAAACAAAGTTAGTATGCAGGTACAGCAAGTAACCAGGAAGACAAATGAAATATTGACCTTTGTTACAACTGTCCAGGGTATTGGTGAGACCACACCTGGAGTACTGTGTACAGTTTTGGTCTCCATATTTAAGGAAGGATATACATGCATGCAGAGAAGGTTCACTCGGTTGATTCCAGGGATGAGGTGGCTGACTTATGAGGATAGGTAGAGCCGATACTCAATGGAATTCAGATGAATGAGAGGTGATCTCATTGAAACTTAGAAGATAATGAGGGGGCTCAACAAGGTGGATGCTGAGAAGATATTTCCACTCAGGGGAAACTAAAACTAAGGGACATTGGGCCCAAGTTTCGGGCCGCGCCTAGAACGGTGCAGCCCTGACCTGGCCGCCCGTTTTCACGCCACAAAGTGCGCCTAAAAAAAAACTTACCTATTCGCCGGCTCCCTGCAGGTCCTCTGGAGCTGGGCGCGGCGCAGCACGAGCTGTGGGGGGCGGAGCTAGGTCCCTGCGCAGAAAATAGTGCCGGGACCTCTGCACATGCACGCTACAGTGGGCGCGCATGTGCAGTAGCTCCAGGTGCCCAAAACTGTGTGGGAGGGGCCCGAAGCATGCAGCCCCAAGCCCTGGCCGAATGGCCTCACTGGGGCTGCGTGGATAAGGCTGCCTCCCGACCCGACTCCCGCTTTCCCCCCCCCCGCCCCGCACCGAACCCGACCCGACTCCCGCTTCCCTCCCCCAACCCCCGCCCCCGGACTGCGCTCCCGAACACCCCACATTCCCCCCCCACAACCCAGACCGGACCGACCCATCCTGACCTCCCACCTCCGACACAAACCGACCCGACCTCCCTTTGCCCCCTCCCCGCCCCCACCCCAAACTCCCTCCCCCCACCCCCCCCAACCCAACCCGGGCTCCCGACCCCGGACCCGACGCCACCTACCTGTAAATCCGGTGCTGGGGACGGGCCCTGCCCGAAGTCTTGGGCCTGGCCCGTTCAGCCTCCCTCTCCCTTCTCTTCCCCCCACCCCCCCCACCTCTCACACCCCACATCAACCCCCCTCTCTACACCACCCCCCCCCCACTCTCTCTCTCTTTCTCTACCCCCACCCCCCCCCTCTCTCTCTCTACCCCCACCCCCCTCTCTCTACCTACCTTCCCCCCCCCCCTTCACCCCCCCCCCTCTCTCTCGCCCTCTAACACACCTTCCCCCCCAACTCAGGCCGAAACTTGGCCCCATAGTCTTAGAATAGATGTGGAGGAATTTAAAACAGATGTGGAGGAATTTCTTCTCAGAGGGTTGTAAATCTGTGGAATTCTCTGCCCCAGAGAGCTGTGGAGGCTGGGTCATTGAATATATTTAAGGCAGAGATGGACAGATTTTTGAGCAAAAAAAGTCAAGGGTTATGGAGAGCAGGCAGGGAAGTGGAGCTGATTCCATGATCAAATATGATGTTATGGAATGGCAGAGCAGGCTCAAGGGGCCAAATGGCCAACTGATATTTCTTATGTTCTTCCGTTAAAAGTTTCATAACTTGTTTTGCGAACTTCAGATAAATTTAGCAATTTAAAAAGCAAAATACTGCGGATGCTGGAATCTAATCTGTAATCGAAACAGAAAATGCTGGAAATCTCAGAGTCAGGCTGCATCTGTAAAGAGAAAAACAGTTAACATTTCAGGTTGATTCGGTTTTTCTCTCCACAGGTGCTGCCTGAGACACTGAGGATTTCCAGCAATTTCGAGATAAATTTTGCCTTTTATTCTGGGCCATCTATTTTAATATTTGACATGCTTGATTGGCAGTTTCAATTTCAAAAGGAAAACTTCTAAACAAAAAAGGAAAAAGATGCGGAGAGCGCGTACGAGAAAGAGGAATTAGAATGAGAAAAAATTGAATGGAAGAAATGTCACTTGGAGGAATCTCTTCCCATAATATTTCAGAATCACATGTACATAGATCTTTTTGTTTTCATCAGTGTATTCTTAATGCTATTTGGCTTTTAAGAACCATCTTGGAGACACAGAATTTTGTAAACGATTGCTTCTTTGCTCACACTGAGGCAAAACACAGCTTTTTTCCTCCCACATTGTTTTTGATCTATTTACATAGAATGGTGATCTGCTCAAGTAAATTTAAAAGCTGAACACAAACTCAAATGGATTCAGTCTGTGAGCCTTTCAGACAATTTCTCCAAAGACACCACTTTTAAAAAACCATAATTATTCTCATCCCAAAAAAGAGAACATAGGAACAGGAGTCAGCCATTTAGCCCCTCGGGCCTGTTTCGCCTCCATTCATTGAGATCATGGCTGATCTGTGACCCAACTCCACATCCTTTAATATCTTCGGTCAACAAAACTCTCAGATTTAAAATTAATTGACCTCGCATCAACCTTTCAACATTTTAACCATCTATGTATATGGACCTCCATTGTTGCTAACTTTTCATCATTTATCAGGTGACCATATTCTCAAAACCAAATCCAGACACACAAAGCAGGAGTGCAGCGAGTAGGCAGGTTGGAAAATGTAGGTTGCACAGCGTAGTGAGGCAATGTGTTATCCTGCTGCAAACTGAATCTGCAACAAAAAAAAACAGGACGAGAACTTGCTCCCTGAATAATGCGGCCGCTGGTCACAGCTTTTGCTGGTCGCAACCATTGGTTCCTCCCACTCCTCAGCCCGACACTCACCCACATCATCCCAGGTCGTGAAGCAGAGTGTGATCCAGCTCCTGGAACAACCACATGTCCCGGTTCCAGCCGCCGCTCATTAGTCTGGTTACCAGTGGTCCTGATACTCAGACATTTTGGCTCCGGGACCAATTTCTCTTCAACTGAATTTCAAAGGACTACCGAGGAATTTGGGGTGGGGCATGTGGGGCATGCAGTCAGAGAGCACGATCTCTGCATAAATTAAAGTCGCTCGCTAAATTCACCGCTTCTACTTGTTGAAAACAGCAGGTTAACATAGCTCCCATTAAACTGAATCCGCCCCACCACAAAGCCCCACCCACTTTATGACCAAACGCAGGGAAAGTTGGAGCCAAGTGGCTCCTGATTTGAACCAGAGTGTATTCAAGGATGAATTTCCTGAACCATGAACTCTTACTACAAGGACATTGTTTGCCCAGGGACAGTCCCTGGAAAAAGGGAATGCAAGGTCACCCCCTAAAGTACTCTGATCTATCTTTTTTAGGTGCAAAGTTGATGACCTCACACTTGCCTATATTGAAATCCATTTGTTCAATCAATTATCTACTTCCAATGTTACACTTCCAATTACACTGCTTACTTCCATTTACACTGCTTATAACACCGCCTATCTTTGGGTCATCGGCAAATTTGGATGGAGCTCTCGATCCCATCATCCAAGTCATTAATACAACCAATACAGATCCCAACAGGACACCACAAGTCACATCCTGCCAACTAGAGTACCTGCCCATTATCCCGACTCGGTCTCCTGCCGCTCAGCAAATTTCCACAAGTTCAATCATTTTCCTTCAATTCAATGAGCCCCAACTTAATCAAACAGTCCCTTTGGAAGGGCTTTATCAAATGCCTTCTGGAAGTCCATATAAAATAACATCCATAGACATTAAAATAACATCCATAGACATTGCCCTGTCCACTACTTTAGTCACCTCTTCAGAATATTCAATCAGGCATGACCTACTCTTTACAAATCCACGCTGATTTTCTCTGATCAGCGGAAAATTTTCTATGTGTTCAGTCACTATCCTTAATTTATTGACTAGTAATTTCCCGACAATAGATGCTAGGCGAACTGATCCAATTCCCTCTTACCTTTCTTAAAATAGCAGTGATGTGCAATTTTCCAATCTAAAGGAATGGTTCTTGAATCGAGAGAACTTAGAAAGATTATAGTTAAGAGCATCTGCAATAACCTCACCGACTACCTTTAAAATTCTGGAATGGAAACCATCTCATCCCGAGGATTTGTCACTCTTCAGTACCATTATTTTCTTCATTACTGTTATTTTGCTAACATTAATTTTGGTGAGTCCCTGTCCCGGATTAGTTTTCTTGTGGTTTCCAGCATGCTTTTCTCGTCCTCTACTGTAAATACTGACACCATTTCCTTATTTTCATTGATATAGCACAGTGATTACTTTTAACTGACAGAAACTGCTATTAAATCGAAGTGATTGCTTCAGAAGCATGAATAGAATGAAATATCAAATGCTTAAAGAATTATGCATAATTGAGATTTACATTACCTGTGCTGTAAAATCCAGCTCTTGCAAGGTCTTCAACATTAAGTGGAAAAAGTACTGGGCATTCGAAGGTTTGGAGACGTGAATCAAGCGTCTGCTTGTCTGGATGTTTGGGGAGATCAAAAATATTTGGTTCACCATTTAATGGCTGGTTAACATCTGCTGTGTTGCAATTTGGGTCAATTGGTATATTTCCAACAGAATGTCCTGAAACAAAAGAGCACATAGGGAAATGCCTCTTGTGCTCAGACATTGCTCGATCGCCTGGTTCCCAATTTTTCATTAACCCACCACAACAAAAGCATTGAACTTGATCATCTCTGCATAAATAATAAAGCCCTGCTTTAGCAAGCTCTCTTGGGGTTACAATACCGTAACTAGGCCAGGTGGTGAAGGTTTTGAGTCGAGCTTCTTCACTGCACATCGAAGGATGCCTGGGGTGTAGATGGGACATATCTTCAATACTTTTAGTTCTCAGAGGATCGCTGAGAAGTTGATTGCGACATTGTTGATCACTATTAGAGTGCCTGCAAGGTCCATTTTCTGATGGCCGATGATTACCAGCAGCTGCTCGCTCAGATTTTCTTATATCATGTCCAGCATTTGGTACTTGTTCATTCACACAAGAACCATTAATAAAGAGACAAGCTGGGAATAGCTGCCTGTGTTTTCCGACAGCAGAGTCTCCATTTTGCCAGTTTTCTACGACACCACCACAGCTGAAACATCTAACCTGGTCTTTGAAACCAGTATAAAAGAAGCCTGCTCTGGCCAATGTTGTTGCACACACTGGGACATCAGGTGGAAAATTTATAAATGTTTCAAGCCTGTAGAGCTCATTTGAGAGATTGTTTACACCATCTGTTGCAATATCCATATTGGTGAAGAAAATATCTTGATCCAATGTGTTGATGAAGCTACAGGTTCTTGGGTCAGTTTTCTTGAGTGTTAATCTTTTCAGTAATCTGGTGTCTTGCCAATAATATGATTTCTAAAAATGGCACATCCAACTTATTTCTGCTGAAATTCCACTGAGTGCACCTATCAAAGAGCAAGCATTCATCATTACAAATCATTTATCCCAGGTCTGTCCCTGCAACAAGTTCAGGCTGAAGCTAATTAAAAGCATCAGCACTAGTTTTCTTAAAGTAGACATTTTGCCATTAAAAATACCAAATTATGAACACAGTCCAACAAGTAGATATTTGGAGAAGAAACCACCTAATTTCCAAAAATAATGTTCTTCTCATGCTCACATTAATTATATGATTTAATTATACCCCTTTAAGGCACTCTATAAAAATGAGCAGCAACTCAAAAGATCACACTTCCGGTCAAAGAAAATCTAGACTGGACAATGTCTGGCTTTTCACTTCAGTCTTCTGCATGGTTTTTTGGGGGTAAAAAGACAACAACTTCTGTTCAAGGTGGATTCCCTGATAGAAAAGTAATCGAGACCTGCCCGTCTTGTATCCCGACCAGGGAATCACGCAGATGAAACCTTGGTTAACTGGTTTTATTTGAACAAGCTCAGAAAATGATCCGATGAACACTTCAAAGTACAAGAGTTCTACATCAGTTATACGATTTTTCGATTTGTGTGACCATCCTACAAAACCGATTGGCCTACTGCTCAGACTGGCTGAGAGTGGCTCTCCCCCACCTGTCTATCTCCCATGGTGTCACTCTTCTGGAATGTGTTCAACTTTGCCTCAGTTTCTCATGACATGTTGATTGACCTTGCTTGTAAGACTTGATACATGCTTATTCCTTGTTTATAATGAAGTTCTGTTTAGCTTTATTTTTCCCCGGCACATGCTATCTTTCTAGGATGTTGATTCTCCACTGCCCTTGTTATTCAGTACTGAGTGTATGTTTTTATCTATTTTCTATGCCAAGGGTCAATGCCATGTTGGCTACTTAAGATGCATCAGGCATTGCTGCCTCCCTCTTAACCCAATGTAAGCGAGTGTTTAAACGTGCTTTACATAAAATCGGTCAATATTACAATCCATACCATAAGACAGAGGAACTCCCGATTCCTCAGAACCTCCTAATTCCCTTATGCTTCTTACTCAAGTGTACTTTTTACCCCCTTAGTTTCGAAAACCAGTGGAATTGTATCGATACTTCAAATTGCATTTATGTGGTTAAACAGTACTCAAACACAAGTAGTTAAATCATCTACAGCGATAAGCATATTTTTCAATACTTCTTTGGTTTCAATGGAATAACAGTCAATTGCAAATCAATTCACACCCATTCTTTTAAGGCAGACATGAGATGATAGTCGCAATCCTGAACAGTACTTAATTTTATTGTGTTCCTAACAGATGAGGCTGCACAAAGGGAGGTTAAAGTAAAAGTGACCTCAGTCTTTAATAAGACACTCCAGAGTGAGCAACAGGCCTTAGGGGCCGGCTTATATACAGTGCGCCCAATGGATGCTGGGATCCCTTGGGACTTCAGGGGATGAGCTCCCTGGTGGCGGAACATGGGAGCGCATGCTTTACAGATACACAACACATTTTATATCTGATCTTCAGTTCTTTTAAGTTCATGAGCTGGATTTGAAGTTTTAAGATGAAGCACTCAAAACTTAGCAGAATCAGCACTCCGCAGATTGTGTGTGATGTAATGATTTAACCAGTTTGATTTAATTGCCAAATTTCCTTTGAGCAAAAACTACTACTTGATTAAATTGTTCAGTTTTGTATGTTGAATGCAGTATGCAAATGATACACATATCCCACACGATGGCCTGGATATTCCCATTTGGGGCATGTATAATTAATACATGCATATTCAGTTCAGTGATTCTTGACTCCGAGGGACTGCCTTTAATAGAAAACAGAAAACATAGAAAATAGGTGCAGGAGGCCGCCATTCAGCCCTTCGAGCCTGCACCACCATTCAATAAGATCATGGCTGATCATTCACCTTAGTACCCCTTTCCTGCTTTCTCTCCATATCCCTTTAGCCGTAAGGGGCATATCGAACTCCATCTTTAATATATCCAATAAACTGGCATCAACAACTCCCTGTGGTAGGGAATTCCACAGGTTAACAACTCAGTGAAGAAGTTTTTCCTTTTCAGTCCTAAATGGCTTACCCCTAATCTTTAGACTATGATCCCTGGTTCTGGACTTTCCCAACATCGGTAACATTCTTCCTGCATCTAACCTGTCCAGTCCCGTCAGAATTTTATATGTTTCTATGAGATCACCTCTCATTCTTCTAAACTCCAGTGAATACAGGCCCAGTCGATCCAGTCTCTCCTCATATGTCAGTCCTGCCATCCCAGGAATCAATCTGGTGAACCTTCGCTGCACTCCCTCAATAGCAAGAACATCCTTCCTCAGATTAAGAGACCAAAACTGAAAACAATATTTCAGGTGAGGGCTCACAAAGGCCCTGTACAACTGCAGGAAGACCTCCCTGCTCCAAGACTCAAATCCCCTAGCCATGAAGGCCAGCATACCATTTGCCTTCTTCAACACCTGCTGTACCTGCATGGCAACTTTCAGTGACTAATGTATCATGACATCCAGGTCTCATTGCACCTCCCCTTTTCTTAATCTGCCACCATTCACATAATATTCTGTCTTTGTGTTTTTGCCACCAAAGTGGATAACCTCACATTTATCCACATTATACTGCATCTGCCACGCATTTGCCCATTCACCTACCCTGTCCAAGTCACCCTGCAGCCTTTTAGCATCCTCCTCACAGCTCAGACCACCACCCAGCTTCGTGTCATCTGCAAACTTGGAGATATTACATTCAATTCCTTCATCTAAAATCATTGATGTATATTGTAAATAGGTGGGGTCCCAGCAGTGAGCCCTGTGTCACCCCACTCGTCACTGCCTGCCATTCTGAAAAGGACCTGTTTATCCCAACACTCTGCTTCCTGTCTGCCAACCAATTCTCTATCCATGTCAGTACATTACCCCCAACACCATGTTCTTCAATTTTGCACACCAATCTCGGTGTGGGACCTTGTCAAAAGCCTTTGGAAAGTCCAAATACACCACATCTCCCTTGTCCACTCTACTCGTAACATCCTCAAAAAATTCTCGAAGATTTGTCAAGCAGGATTTCCCTTTCATAAATCCATGCTGACTGGACTGATCCTGTCACTGCTTTCCAAATGTGCTGCTATTTCATCTTTAATAATTGATTCCAACATTTTCCTCACTACTGATGTCAAGCTAACCGGTCTATAATGACCTGCTTTCTCCCTCCCTCCTTTCTTTCTTTCTTCAAAAGTGGTGTTACATTAACTACCCTCCAGTCCATAAGAACCGATCCAGAGTCGATAGACTGTTGGAAAATGACCAATGCATCCACTATTTCTAGGGCTACTTCTTTAACTACTCTGGGCTGCAGACTATCAGCCTTTAATCTCATCAATTTCCCCAACACAATTTTCCACCTAATAAGGATTACCTTCAGTCCTCCTTCTCACTCGACCCTCAGTCCCTTAGTTTTTCCGGAAAGTTATTTGTGTCTTCCTTCGTGAAGACAGAACCAAAGTATTTGTTTAACTGGTCTGCCATTTTTTTGATATCAATGCTTTTCAAATGTCTAATCAAGGAATGACAATGTGTTGATTTTGATACAAGCTAAGGAATCAGACAACAGTGGGGGTTTTTTTTAAACTGAGTCTTCAAATGCTATTTTAGCAGAAAAAGGACAAAAAAAGGGCTGAATTCACTGATAAAATAACCTTCAACTCGGGATCAAGTGCCCCCCCCCCCACATCGACTCTTTCCAGGGCCTTGGATATCTCAATCATAATCGACTAAAGCTGGGCAAAATATTCTGGACGAAACTGATCAAGGCATTGTAAAAGGCAAGAATTGTAGTTCAGCTGTGTACGAAATTGTGCTAACTATATATACACTGTTTACTTTCACAACAGCCTTCATGTCTTAAACGACAAATCCATCTCCCACTTGACAGCCTTGAACGGGCAGCATTATATGGTGCAACCACCCCTGAATTGCCCAAATGCATGACATTGCACTTATCTACACAAGTCTGCCACACAGGTCCATTTCCCAATGTATCTCGATCCAGCTGTCGACTATTTATTTTGTTTTAGCTCCAACATATGACCTAGTTCTGGGTAATGAAGTGGAGCAGTCAGCAAACTAAAAGTAGCAGAAAATTTGGCAAACAATGCTCACAATTAGGTTCTGCATACATATAGAATGAAAAACAAAAGCAAAAACAAGGACAAGAACAAAAATTAATTATTGGAAAAATATAAATTGTAGCTCGACAAAAAAGGGACTTTGCCCTAGAACAAACAAATGGTCATGGAAAAGTTCAAAAGGAAATAGTACAAAGTACATTTTAGTGAGGAAAACAAAGTGCAAAGGTTGGGTTCCATGAATGAACCATGTATTGCTTAAAGCACAGATAATAAGTCAAAGCCAAGATAAATATAAATATATTGGATCGTGACAAGATTAAAAACATGGACATTGGTGTGCAGATAGAAGTTAAAATATTCGCAACACAGGAGATAAGGCCAGAAAAGGCAAATGGTATTTTACCGAGGTGTAGAATTTGTAAGCACAGAACACAAAAGCAAACAAGTAATAATGAACTTGTACAAGACATTAGACAGATCACAGTTGGAATATGTACAGTTTTAGGCAATTAAAGGGAGCAAATGAAAGCAATAGAAAAATTCAGATTGATGGAAATTACATCAAAGATTACAACAGTTCAGAGAATTGAGGGGTTGGGGTCTTTTTTCACTCGAGCTATGACAGTTGATGATCCTGATCAAAGTCTTCATCATTAAAGGTTGGTTATATGATTGGTCAGTGAGTCAGTAGCAAGTGGGCAGAAATGTTCTGAGGGAAAGTTACAAATCTTCTGAGTCAGTTGCCAGAGGGTAGAAACTGAATAGGGGAAGTTAGAAAAAACTTCTGGTTGTTGAATAGGGAATCCCCTGCCACAAACCATTGAAGCAGAATTAAAACGCAACTAGATAGTGGCTTTAAAAAAATGATGGGTAGGGGAAGCAAGCAGCAGTGTGGATGGCCCACGTACAGAAAGAAACTGACAAACTAAAAGGTAGCAAGGGGCATTTACATAGTCCCTTAAAGGTAAAACGGAATCCCAAGGTATAACAGATTAGCATACGTGAACATACAAGCCAGGAAGGCAGAGAAAAGGAGGGTGCTGCAAAAAAAAAATAGGAGAAACAGGGGTTTTGTGAAGGTTTTTAGTAAGAGGACAAAGGTGGAAGGTTTAGGGAGGCAAGCTCATTCCAATTAATGTTTGTGGGAACAATAGAGAGCTTAAAGAGGCAGTTGGTGGTCAGAGAAAAGGATCCTTATCCTTCTGGATGATGGCAAGCACAGTGGCCCATTTTGGAAGAGGATAATGAGGCCCAGTAGAATTTGATATGGTCCAACCAAACCAACGGATGGCTTAGCCAGTTGCACATCAAGTACACGTTTACAGCCTTCGGAGTTGAGGGTCCGAAGGTCAGGGCTTTCCTCAGCAAATGACAAGATAAGGGTCAGTAACTTTCCCCCCCAAAACAAGAGTATTGAAGTTAGACAGGAGGGAGAGGTTAAGTCAGCAGACGCAAAGATGTTGACAGGAGGGGGCCAAGTACAAGGGATCTGAGAAAAGAGTGTAGCAGTAAGCCAGTACTGCGTAGAGCATTTCTCTCCCTTTGCCCTCATACCACAGCCACCCTACCAGGAGGGATGAATCAAATAAAATGATAAACACTGAGTTAACCAGCTTAAAAAGCAAAAAAAGGCACTTGTGACCAGGATGCATCCATCCACTGGGATTTGCACCAAAATTGCAATACAAAAAAATGTTAAGGATAACAAAGATGAAACTCAGATTTTTCTTTACTTCATCATAATATTTCTTCAGTTTATGCTCTCAGGAAACTACTTTTAAAATGAATGCATCTTCAGGAGATGGCATAATTGATTATACACACAATTTAGAGATTTCTTTTCCCAAGTGACGCTTTGAATAGATAGTGCAAATTGAGTTTTCAGCAGGCACAACAGGTTACAGTTCCTTAAACGACACATTAGAAAAATTCAAGAATATGGTATGAGTTGTAGCAGTTGCTTCATAAACAGGATACAGCATTAGGATAAAAGGATGTTGGTCAGACTGCAAAAGTTGGAAGTGATAGTGGGGTTTGTATTAGGTCCATTTTGGCTCTTGATACAGATTTGGACTGGGATATATGGAATGCCAGCAAAATCTGCTCATGACAAAAGTATGTTTGGCAAACAAGGAGGACACTACAAGAATTCAAAAAGACAGATTAACAGAATGGACAGAGAAGTGGTAATGTGGAAAGTTTGGGAATACATTTTGGGAGAAATAAATAGAAAAGTAGTATCAACTTACAGGTTTGAGAACACAATTCACTTTACATGCAAGTGCCAATATATAAAACAAAAAAAAATAGAATTTTGACTTTAAAAAGGAGTAAAATAAATAATTGTGTATCCATACAAAACATTGCTTAGGCCACAGTTTAAGTACTGTGTGCAGTTTTGTAACACACAATTTAGCAATGATATTTAAGACAGAATATTTAGCACAGATTTACTGAGATGATGCCAGGAACAGGAAACTAGTTATGAAGCAAAACTTGAGATTCTTGCATTACTACTACTATAATAGAAAATGCCAAGAGGATATTTCATTAAAATTATTAAGCATTTTGATAGCTAATAGGGAAATACTATTTTCTCTGATTGGGGAGTTGGTGATGATGGATCAATTTAAAACTATCACTGAGTGAGGAGAGTTTGGGTGAAATTTCTTGACAATCATTGCATT